>NC_060287.1:5531800-5843892 GCF_021613505.1 Equus quagga | reverse complement strand
CTGAGAAAAAAGAACAAAGCTGGAGGTATCACACTCCTTGATTTCAAATTATACTAGAAAGCCATAGTAACCAAAACAGCATGGTACTGGCACAAAAACAGACACACGGATAGATGGAACAAAATTGAGAGCCCAGTAGTACAACCACACGTTTATGGACAGCTAATATTTGACAAGGGAGCCAAGAGCATATGATAGAGAAAGGAGAGTCTCTTCAATAAATGGTGTTGGGAAAACTGGACAGCCACATGCGAAAGAATGAAAGTAGACCATTCCTTTACACCATGCACAGAAATCAACTCAAAATGGATTAAAGCCTTGAATGTAAGACCTGAAACCATGAGACTTCTAGAAGAAAACACAGGCAGTATGCTCTTTGACATTGGCCTGAGCAGCATATTTTCAAGTCCCATGTCTGACTGGGCAAGGGAAACAAAATAAAAAATGAACAAATGGGACTACATCAAACTAAAAATCTTCTGCACAGCAAAGGAAACCATCAACAAAACGAAAAGACAACCTAACAATTGGGAGAAGATATTTGCAAACCACATATCAGATAAGGGGTTAATATCCAAAATATACAAAGAACTCACACAGCTCAACAACAAAAAAAACAACAATCCAATTAGAAAATGGGAAAAAGATCTGAACAGAGATTTCTCCAAACAAGAAATACAGTTTTTTTTTTTTTTTTTTTTTTTTTTTTTTTTTTTTTTTTTTTTTTTATGCAAATCAAAACTACAATGAGGTATCACTCCACTCTGGTCAGAATGGCTATAATTAACAAGACAGGAAACAACAAATGTTGGAGAGGGTGTGGAGAGAAGGGAACCCTTGTTCACTGCTGGCAGCAGTGCAAACTGGTGCAGCCACTATGGAAAGATGTTTGGAGTATCCTCAGTAAATTAAGGATAGATCTACCATATGATCCAGCTATTCCACTGCTGGGTATTTATCCAAAGAACTTGAAAACACAAAGGCATAAAGATACTTGCACCCCTATGTTCATTGCGGCATTATACACAATAGCCAAGACTTGGAAGCAACCTAAGTGCCCATCAAGGGACGAATGGATAAAGAAGATGTGGTATTTATACACAATGGACTACTACTCAGCCATAAGAAATGATGAAATCCAGCCATTTGTGACAACATGGATGGACCTTGAGGGTATTATGCTGAGTGAAATAAGTCAGAAGAAGAAAGTCAAATACCATATGATCTCACTCATAAGTAGAAGATAAAAACGACAAAAAAAAAAAACACATAACATTGGAGATTGGATTCGTGATTACCATTGGGGAAGGGGGAAGGGGGGAGGGCAAAAGAGGTGATTAGGGTCACATGTGAGGGGATGCACTATAATTAGTGTTCGGGTGGTGAACCTGATGTAATGTATCCAGAATTTGAAATATGATGTACATCTGAAAAAAATAAAAATTAAAAAAAAAAATGACCAGGCCCCAGAACCTGTGAAAGAGGGGCAGACAATACAGTCTCTGTGTCCAAATGACATTGGAACTGACAAAGTACCACCTATAAATCTCTAATTTATCACCACACACACACACACACAAACTATGAGAGTGTGAGGATATTTAAAAAAAAAGAGAGAAAGAGAAAACTTTGAAATTTAGAGTCAGGAAACAAACCAAAAGCATAATGTATAAAAGGATAAGACTGATTAATTATATGGTATTCAAATTAAAAATATTTTCGTTATGCAATGCCCTGTCAATAGAATGAAAGACAATCAACAGAGTGGGAGAATATCCACTCAGTAAACAACATATCCACAAAGAACTAGTATTTATAACATATAAAGAATGTTCCAAACTTAACAGTGAAAAAATAATCTAATTAGAAAATGGGCAAAGACAGGAAGAGACACTTTATAGAAGAAAATATCCACCAGAAAATAAGCATCCAGAAAGAAGTGCAACATGATTAGCTATTAGGGAAATGAAAATTAAAATCACAATGAAATATCACTCTATGCCTATCAGAATGGCTAAAATAAAATATAGGGGCAGTATTAAATGCAGGAGGGAATGTGAAAACTGGATCTGTCAAACATTTCTGATGGGGATGGAAAATGGTATATCCAATCTGGAAAAGAGTTTGACAGTTTTTTCAAACAAGCAACTACCATACAGCTCAGCAACTGTATTCCTGGTCATTTATCCCAAAGAAATGAAATTCATGTTCTCATCAAAACCTGTACAAGAATATTTATAGCAGCATAATTCTTAATAGCCAGAATTGCAAACAACTCAGATATTCTCCAACCGGCAGATGTCTAAACAAACTGTGTTACACCCATTCCATGGAATATTACTCAGAATTAAGTAAGAACACAATTGTTGATACATTTAGGAACTTGATGGAAGCTCCAGAGAGTTTTGCTGAATAAAAAAAGCCAATTCATAAAGATTTCATTTTGCATGATTCCATTTATATGAAATTATGGACCTGAAAAAAATACAGAAATGGAAAACTTATCTGTGGTTGCCAGAGTTTAAAGAGTAGGTGGCAGTGAAAGAGAAGTGAGTGTCGTTATAAAGGGCAACACAAGGGATCCTTGTGGTGATGGAAATATTTTGTATCTTGATTTGTCCCAATATCATTAACTCGGTTGTGATGCTGTATTGTAGTTTTGCAAGCTAATACCATTGGGGGTAGCTAGATGAAGGATACAAGGCATCTCTCTGTATTATTTCTTAAAACTTCATGATAATCTATTAACTCAAATAAATTATCTCAAATAAACAATTTAATTTAAAGAACAACTACACGTTTGCAGTACAGAGCAAGATGTCATCTTTTGAAAACTATAAAAATAGAAATATTTTTTAACATGAAAATAAGATGAGTTGAGCGTCCTTAGCTTTCTTGTTTTATATAAGAAGATGAAAAAATAGAATGCCATATGGTTAAAGAAATCAAGTATCTTTGCTGTGGAAATGGCCTATAATAGAGAACAAAATATCAGAATTTCAAATTAGTTACAGATGTCATTCCTTCATTTGATGACTATGACAAGAATATGTTGTTATATGATAGAAAAAATTTTTGAAATAGGAAACTTTAAAAACTACAATAAAATCAAACAACAAATTTGAAGTCTAAGCTGTTTTTTCTAAATTTTAACGGTGGTTATAAGACACAAAATTATATTTATGGCCATAAAATAATTTAGAATTTATCTAATTTAAAATTTATAGTTACACTCCAAAAGCAATAGTGCTTGAAACCTCTACTTTAAAATATATGTATATTTCAGAATATGATACCAAATGTCATATAATACAGACAGTATTTGTGTTTAAGTGGTAGAAATGCAGAAAATATTTTTAATTCTGTATTTTGTAAATTTTGTCTAACTATCATGCTAGTAAAATTTAAAAACAATTCTAGGTGTCTTTCATTCTAATATTTTATGAAGTGACATTAAAAAAATAGTTTGGCTATGAAAATTGAATAAACTATTCCAGTATTTACTCAGAGGAGTATACCCTTTACGACACATAACACATATTCATAAATTGCCTATTAATTAACTTATGATTTTGTCGCCTAAAATAATTTTCTGAATTCTAAATATTATCTTTGTGATATTCAATATTCCAAGGGACTGAGCAATAAAAATAAATCCCTGTTCTCTACGAGAACACCATCCAAGATAGGAATTTATATCTTCCTCTTTCCTAATCTGTAATACACCAAAACTGCTTAAAAAACCTTCTTCTCCCTCTCCAAAAAGAAAAATCAAAAAAAAAATCCATCCAAATTAAACTATTCTGAACAATTTAATGAGGGCTCTTAGATTTTTCTCCATCTTTGTCTTCTGCAGCATCTTTTTTCTTTTCCTTCGTTTGCTCATTCGTTCGTTCATTCGTTCCTTTCTTTCTTTCTTATATTGTGGCTTGTTGAATTTTGTCCTCCAAAAAGACACATTGTGTTCCCCAAGAAGATGTGTTAAATCTTAATCTGTGTACCTGTGAATGTGACCTTATTTGGACATAGAGTTTTTTGCAGATGGATTTAGTTAAAATGAGGTGATCCTGGATTAGAATGAGCCTTAAATCCAATATGACTGTGCCTCATAAGGAGAAACAGAGACAGGGAAGAGAGCCATGTCCAAGGAAGACAGAGATTGGAGACGTGCATCTACAAATTTGGGATTGCCAGATTGCCTGTGATCGCCAGAAACTAAGAAGAGACAAGGAAAAAGCCTCCTCTGGAGCCTTTAGAGAGAATGTGGCCCGACCAACACCTTAATTTTGGATCTATGCTCTCTGGAGAATAATGTGTGCTGTTTTAAGGCACCAATATGTGGTAAGTTGTTACAGCAGCCCTAGGAAACTAATAACACACTTTTTTCCATCTTTCAAGTTATTATCTCAAGTTCCCCACAACATACTCAGGCCCTTGCCACCTGCATCTACATACACATTTTTACTGTCTATCTGAAATAAAAATTCAAAGCCTAACCAGAGAAAGTTAAGTTCTGCTTGGAAGTGTGGAGAGAGGTAGAAAGTGAAAATGGGAAACTTATTTTGCAATCAGCCTCTTAATAAGTCAAGGACGCCCAACTCGATGTTTTGGGTGCTGAGGGAAAATTATAAGGTACATAAGAAAGTGTGCAGTAATACACTGTGAAACAAACTTTTGGGAATCACTGCAAATACATATCATTTTTGAACTAACGTACAGATATTTCATCTCATAATGTGGAAAAGATATTGTGATAAATTTTACTGGTCTAGAAATGGCCTCTGGCAGGGCTGAAAACTGGGCTACTGAAGGCTGGAAAGCCAATGCAATTGTCATCCAGTCTTTAAGTGTCTGCTCAGGGTTGGATGGCGCCTGTGATGGTCTACTTACACTTGGAAATGGGTAAGTGTGTTATCAGTTTTCAAAACAGTGAGGAGAGGCAGAGGACTGTATAAAAATCCCTGACATGAGAATAAAGGCAAACTTCTTAATAGACATAACAAGATCCTCTTTCTGCTAAGGGATTATAAAAGGCACCAGGCAAATTTGTGGAAAATTGAAGGTCAAAGAAAATGGTTCTGCTGCTGCTGTCTCCTGCCTTACGTAATGACGTCACTCAAACAATCTCATATTTTTAACCTAACCTTATGTCTTATTGTTTTTCTAGGTCTGTAGACATTTTTCCAGCAATCGTGTTAAATCTTTGGGGAAATTGTGCAAATGGAAACTAAAAAAATGTAGGGTATAATGTCTCCTTCAACTGGGCTTGTATTCTGTCTAGTGACTCAGACACACAAGCCTTATCATACTTGCAAATTGACACAAAAAGTTAAAAGTGCCAAGTGAGTTCTGACTTTGGAGTGCTCAATTCTAGCTGTCAAAGAAATTCTACAGGAGAAGGTGAGAATTCATCTGCTCCTAGCTGGTTTAAGAGGAATCATATAGACAGGAGAGAGAGAAATTTGCATGAAGAAATTCATAGGGTGAAAAATATAAGATTTGTCAGGGAAAATAAGTAGATCAGTGTGCATGGAATGAAAGGCTTGTGCTCTCTCCATCACACCATTGTTATTTGTTCTTTTAGTTGACTAATAACTGACTACTCCTATGTGCTTCACTTTAAGTATAAACAAAACCAAAATCCATGAAATATTTAACTAGAAATGTGTATTTTACTAGTATAGGATCAAAGTTTGCTTCTTTAAACTTCTGAAATATCTATTTAAGTAAATGTTTAGCTTAAATACCAGTTTATCTTTTCTTTCATAGAAGAAATATGTGCCTCTTTAGAACTACAGAATTCTGTATTGGTACAAAGCGACTGCAAGCAATTAATTAATGCATTTCGGCAATATAATGTAATACTGAAATCGGCATTTGTTCTCAGAAAGTATAGATAAATATCCCCTATGTTAATATAGAGTATGATATCCCTAGATATGCAGATTCATTTCTTGTGCAAGTTTAAGGAGTATGAAACTCAGTCCGTGCTAATACTGAAAATAAATTTTTTGTATGGCTATTTTCCCCAAATCGCTGAAGAAACACTTAAAAGCTGGCTGAATTAATCCTCCAAAATATTACAGCTGTAACAAATGTCAATACAGAATGACAGAGGGAGCTGCTAGATGGTCTCAAGGGCCAAAGCTTTGATGTGTTCTCTGGTTCAAGATGTGGTAATTCTTTGGCCACAGTACATGATGGCTTGAAGTTTCATTCATTGTGTGGAGAGGGTGGACAGCGTGGTAGATCTCCATATCAAATGCCTAACTACTAATCCAAATGAAGGTGAAAAGGTCTCCAGTAATGTTCACAGCATGGAGAAAAGGAATGGAACAACAAAAGCAATGACTAAAGGATGAATGTCTTTGGACCATGTGAATTAGAAGACTTTTACTAGGTGAGCAATTAGAGTGAAATTTCAGAGATAATGAAAAAGGTCCAATTCTCAATTATTCAATGTTGATAAAACCTGTCTATGAACACAGCAAATTAGCTACCAAGAATTGTTAGCAGAAGCAAAGACAATCTGGTAAATGTTTTATGCCATAGGTTGGATATTCAAAATGAAAATGTGGATGAGTTGGATGAGCAATTTACAATTAATGGGTGAAAGCCAAGCTGTTGTCTATTTTTTTTTTATTTAACTTTGGGAAATTAGAGCCATAACACTAAGGAATTTTGAAAATACCAATTGTTTTTTGTTATTCCAATGAATTAAAAGGGTAATAACAAATTGCTCACGTTTGTGAAAATTGGTACTTGGAATAAATACTGCCCCAGAGTCTTGGAAATGTGAAACTAAAAAGCACCAGAAAGGAAGAAAAACTCTCCTGTCTCTTTATTGTGACAATTTAATAATTTCTCCAATGCAGTAGAGACTCTAACTGAAAAGATTTTAAAACAGGAATGATTAGTTTTGGTTATTTACTGCTGCAAAAACCTCACATCAAAATCCAGTGACTGAAAACAATAATTTGTTACTTCTCATGCTTCTCTGGGTTGCCTGAACTCAACTATGTGATTGTAACTATGGGTTACATTTAGTGGTTGTGGTCAGATATTGTAGTCATCTGAAAGGTTCTTAGGAGTAGATGCTGAAGAGGACGTATATGGTAGCAGTTGATGCTCATTATTGTCTGGAAACTCATGGTGCTGTCTACCAGAGTACCTATATGACTTCTCCATGGAGTTTTGGCTTCTTACAATATGGCAGCTAGGTTCTAAAAGGGAGTGTCAATAAGTAGGTATTCCAAGGGACACATAGCTGCCACTCTCTTAAGAACTGGGCCTACATACATATACATGGTCACCTCTTAATATTCTGGTGCACAGAGCAGTCATGGAATTTGCCTGGTTTCAGAGGGAAGTGGCATAAATCCTCTCTCTCAATGCGAGAGGTGCCAAAGAATGTGTGGTCATTTAAAATTTTGCATGCAAGTAACACTGTTTAGAGACTTTTGGGAAACATTACATTCAAATAAGCATAAATCTTTCTGACTTTGTAAGATTTAATTCTCTTCAGCCACAAAGAAAATGACATTGGTGTTAATGACATGTCATGCATCCGTTTTCAAAGTTTTATCTGTAGTGGAATAGATCAATTGCATTGGTGTGTCCAACATATTGCAACATTGCTAGTATTTCTGCTCACGTATAACACAGCAAAATTTATTTATATTGATTGCAGAATATTGTAAACAGAAACATAGTACCAAAAGCATCCTGACTTGATTGCCTGAAATTGGATTGTCAGTTGGATTGGAACACAGCCGTATGTTTTTTCCATCTATGTATAACAAAAGACTTCAGGATGAGAAAACATTTTCCATATACCAGGTGTAATTTGACTTCAACTACACCACAGGAATTGTAGAATGGAAAACATGTCTTAGGACTAAACTTATGTTATGCCTCCATTTTCTTGGACTCAGGAAGGGGACTTGGAATGTACTCGGGAAAATCAGTTCACTATTCAACTATATTCTTGTATTCTCAGAGAGAGATCTCCATTAGGGCTTTCAAGTAATAGTATTAATAAACATGAAGGACAAGAAAGAAATTCTTTTTTTTTTTTTTGGTCAGAAATTTTACCAAAGTTATGCCAAGAGGTATCTCTAGAGACATATTATAAAGCTTAATGGAAAATTAGATTACTCAATTGCTAGATTCCATTGATCTACAAGAATGACATCAGTGAATTTTGGAAACCGGGAAGAGCGCGAGTTAGAAACACAGATGAAAAAATTGGGTTAAGACATGTATTTTGAGAAGCATTTATTGTTATTTGTCTGTTTTATTTGGATTGTTTTTAGTGTATGTGAGTTATTTTGAATTTAAAAGTTCAATTATTTTTGGAACTTTGAGGGCATAGGACAAAAAACAAATGACTGAAGGATAAAGTTTTAAGTACATATTAATTCAAAGAAGATATTTAAAAGATGACCAGTTATTGTGGAAATTTTGGAAGTTGTATAAGTGAAATAAGATTCTCTATTATACAAAGTTGATAAAACTGAGTTGTGCGTGTAAAAGCAGCAAATTAAAAAAAGAAAAGAAAAATCAGAATCTATGGCTATTTAATGGTTTTGTTCAGAATCTCTGAAAACCTAGATAATCTTTGAAAAACAAACACAAATATGTTGTCTTTGAGTTGAATGTAAACTCCATGAAGGCAGAATACATTTTCTCTTGTTCATTCCTCAATCTCTGATTCTTAGGATCTGACAGGGCTAGGTTCTCAAAAAATGCCTGTTACAAAAATTTCAAATGAACTTATGAATATGAGGGAAAGAAAAAAAAGAAGCTATGGCACACCACTCTCCTGAAAACAATCCATTTTAATCTAGTATAATTAGTAGCAGTAGAACTTGTATTACTCTTGTTATTATTTAGAAGCCACTAGAAAGGGGTCTTTAAAAGGAAATAACATATATAAACCATTCATCAGAGTTGGTCTGTGCTAATCTAAAATCAATCAACCAATCTATCTATCTATCTACACACACACACATACGCAGATATAACGAGGTAGAAAGTCTTATACAACAAAATTTTATTTGTTAAAAACTAGATACCTAGCCTTGAAATCATGCTGAGTATTAGACAAAGACTATCTGGATTAAAGGCATTTTCATTGAATATGTTCATATCATCACTGCTTCAAGATTTCTGAATATCATGCTCTACTCCTTTCACGTCGGGGTTGGCCTGGCAGGACTGCCTCCCACTGTTGGTCAGATAACCTTGGTGAGGTCTTCACAAATCAGAAGTCCTGAGAAGGAGCTGTTACTCTTGAAACCCAAAGACCTTTGTGTTTTTATTCTCTCTTCGTCTCTCTCCCTCCCTCTCTCTCTCTCATCATCTTCCTTTCCAATGTTAGTGCATATTCTCTGTTTATGTGTGTGTCTCTCTCTTTCTCTGTATTTTCCTTGCTAATGGCATAATCTCCACTATGAAGAGGTCTTTCAGGGGTCCCCAAATCAAAGTTCTCTAAGGGGAGGAAATTGCTCTCTGGTTACGTATTGGAAAATCAATCATAAGTATCGTATCATATTAAGATAAATAAAATTAAATATAAATCAAACATAAGACAAAGACTTAATTAGGTTTAAAACCAAGATATTATGTGGAATAATATTAGTTTATTAAATTCCTTCCATGGACTCCTACACAGGTGCTATGCAGGGGTGACAAATTTGTCTCTATGAATCCTACCATCTATTAGATATAAAAATATTATTTTATAAGATATTTATTATTTAGATTTTTCAAAAATAAACTTTATAAAATATATGCAAAGAATAAGGGGGATTTTGTGTTAGAGGAATAAATAATTATCCATCATACGTTAACTCTTCCTAAAATAATGCAAAATATTTAAATTTCATAGTGAAGCCAGTGTACGTTCAAGGCCTTAGTGAAGAAAAAACAGTTGAGCTTGCTTGACATTGAGGCAAAATGGGGGAGATGGAAACAGCCTAATGACAAGCACTATTCCTGGCCTTGGTGCCGGCTATTGTCCTCTCTAATCCTTATGGATAGTCTTTCTAGAGGCTCAAGTACTGGTTTAGAAATTTCTCAAGATGGTAAGCTGAAAAGTAATATGGCTCACTTATCTTATCTCCTCTCTCTCACCGTTCACCCTCCTTTGTTGCCTGATACTCAGTATCTTACAAAACGTGGTTTCATATATTTTGTCTTGTTTTTTGTTTTTGTTTTGGTCTTTGTTTCGTTTTGAGCAGGATGGCAACTGATCCTGTTGCTCCAAAAGCAGAAGTTTCTTTTAGCTAAGCTCTATATACCTCAAGATAAAATAAGCATTCTATTACTCTCCACCTCCAGGAAAGCCAAACACTTAAATTATATTATTATAATTTACTGTTTTTATTTTATTTATAATTCATAATTTACAACTAATTATGATTAAATAGTAAAAATAAGGTACTTTTATTAGTATCTGAAACACATTAAGTGTTTAATAAATATTATCTGTTATTATGTTACTCATTCTAAGCCTTACTCTCAGTACCCCTACTCACTGACAAAGACTTTCTCCTTGACTAAACTTTGGTTAGGCTCTTCTGAGCACTTTCTCAAGTAGGACTAAACATTTGGCTCCTGTGTCCATCCTTGCAAGTCCAGTTTTAACAAGAGTCTTACTAAGTCAGCAGAGTGAGAATCCCTCCATCCTTGATATGTGATAGCCCTCGATACTGATCAAATTCCTCATTACCATCATTACCATCCTTGATATCTGATCACCTTGGCCTACCTTCATCAAGAATCCAGAGAAGTCAGTTAGCAAAAATTATCCCACTCTTGATGTCTTCTCTTAATTACTTTTCCATCTACTGACCCCCTCATTCTTCTCTTGGCAATAAATCCCCAGCTATCTTTGCTGTATTCGGCATTGACTCTGGTCTCTCTCCTCTATTGTAATACTCCTATTGCAATAATCTGAAGTAAAGTCCTCCTTACTGTTTTAACAAGTATCAGAATAATTTTTTCCTTAACATCACTTTTTAATTTTTTCCTCAATCCAATAATCCAGTTCTCACTTAATTTATGGTCCAGTCTATTTGCCTTCTATTTTAGTTCTTATTTCTGTTTGTATTGAAAACATTCCCACCTAATCCTTTAGCAGATCTATGGGCTCCCTTGTCTCTGTCAGTCTCCCATGCCCGAGAAGGAATCTTTGAATCTGTATGTGATAGACTGGACGTTTGGTCCAGTGGGGGAACGTGTCTTCTCCCATATCCGTTTAACTTTAACGCTAATGAAAATCTGACTCCACTACCATCGCACTGCACATGTACCACTCAAACAGAGGTTTTGTCACCTAACTGTGGTCTCTCTTTTACCTCTTTCCATATTGGCTACAATTTAACTATTATTTCTTATCAGTATATCTCAAGATCTTCCATGGATTTCACTTATTAATCTTCTAGATTTTCAAATATTTATTCAAGGCCTTTTTAATTCTGAGAATATCTATGAAAGTGAAGAAAAGATCACTAAAATTAAGCTTGTCATACACTTACTTTCTAATTTTACCACTCCTTGAAGCACATATCATTAACCATGACTCCCTAGATTTTTTTTTAAATCAAAGGTGTGACCATAACCAAATATAGACAGCATATAAACATATTTCTATGAGTGGAATCAAATTATGAATGGAATTAAATCAGAAAATTGCTTATTTTATGACAATGACCCAGTTTCTTAATTTCTTGCACATATTAGTATCTTTGCCTTGGCTTTTTTTTTTATTTATTAGACTGGATGATATTTCAAAGTATAGCAAGAGAATACTTAATATTTGAAATAATACCTTGTATTTAAGAAAGAAAAATATACCAATTATTTGTAGCTCATGGTCATATTGGTAAACTCTGATACTAAATATATCATATTTTTACAGTGAAAAATGTTACAAGCCTGTTGGAGTCTACTTTTCTCCACGGAGTGTTCTCCTTTTGTCCTTTAATTGTACTATAACTTATATGAGCATCTTTTGGACTCTGTCTTACAATCAGTGTATATTCAATATAAACATTTGCTATGTGGCACGTCCGTGAGACATCTGTTTGGCCCTAGAGGAACAAATAAAATCCTCTTATTTTTTAGCATAGACCACATTCCAAATGAATGTTTTCACATTTGTAAGCTGAATTTGTACCTTATAATTACTGAAGAGTAGTTTTGTGTATTTTATATATTTTTTTTGGAGGCAGCATTATTGCATAAAACAAGAAAATAGCCTTTCATTGACCTTGTATTAAGTTATAATTTATGTGCTTTTGTGTATTGAATTGAGACTGCCTTAATTAATACATTCCTTTGTATTGAGCGATTCCAAGATCCACAGGCAGCCACTTTTGTGTAACATTCAGTGGCACAGAATTTACAGGATGCGTCCCAAGGGCACGTTCTACTTTGCAATAATCAGTCATTCGTCATAATCCAAGAATAGATTTTTTTCCTCAAAAAAGTTTATTCAAACTTTGTTGAATATAAATAAAGAAATCAAATCACACCTCATCTCTGAGAAGACCAGAGCGTTGTTTAGACAACCTGACCACAATTTCAGTCTCTCTGGTAAACTATCACACTGTATAAAGTAAATTAAAATATGAATTGCCTGATTTATAAGGTGGTGATTATAAATTGTTATGGCCAATTATCATTTCCATTCATCCCCTAAGTGCCCAAAGAAAGCAAATAAAACATGTACTAAGTGGAAACTGCTTTTACATGTAAGAAGAATCAATATTGGCTTCTTTCTTATCAATATCTCTCATACAATGTCAGTTTGGAGACTGTTCTCTGTGCTACACACTTTCAAGGTGGAAGAAGATGGATGAGAATCCAGGTGTCATTGAGTGAAAAGAAGAAAACTATGGGTGGTAATCTTAGTTTCTCAGGCTGCCCTATCATAATACCGCAAACCAGGTGGCTTAGAACAACAAAAATTTACTTCTCACCGTTCTGAAGGCTAGAAGAGTGAAATCAAGATGTCAGCAGGGTTGGTTCATTCTGAGTGCTGTGAGGGAACAACTGTTCCATGCCTCTTTCCTAGTTTTTGGCAGCCTCAGTCATTCTTTGGCTTGTGGATGGCATTCTCTCTGTGTCTTTACAACATCTTTGCTCTACGAATTTCTCTGGTCCAAATTTACCCCTTTTATAAGAACATGATCATATTGGGTCAAAGTCCACCCTAATGAGTTCATTTTAACTTGATTACATCTATAATGACACTATTTCTAAGTCAGTCACATCCATTGATATTGGTGGTTAAGACTTCAACATCTTTTTGGGTGACACAATTCACCCCATAATAAGTGACAAAAGAGAAATGAAAACCTTCTCAGCAATACACTCTGGGATTATAGTTTTCAACATCCTCTGGGAAAAATTTATTGACTTCATAAAATATCCAGGACAATATTTAGCAGGTTTATGTTTATTACATTCTTAAATTATGAGAAATCTTGCTAGACAATTGTGAAATTAATTTATCATTTGGCTTAAAATATAAGAAAAATGAAGTCAGATCTGACAATAAACAAAAGAAGATTATCAGACAAAGTTCTCACTCATCTCTCACCTGAAAAAAAAGAAATGTACAGCATCCACACAAAAGTGATAACTGAATGGTCACTAGAGGAAGAATGAAACAAAAAATCTACAAAAGAGCCAGAAAACAATTAACAAAGTTGCAATAGTAAGCCTTTAACTACCAATAATTACTTTAAAGGTAAAAGGATCAAATTCTCTAATCAAAAGATGTAAAACAGCTGAATGGATTAAAAAACAAGACTGAGTTACATGTTGCCTACACACTCCCTTCAAGTTTAAGAACACATAGACTGAAAGTGAAGGGATAGAAACAGATAGCCCATGCATATGGAAACCGAAAGAGAGCAGGGTAGTTATTCTTATAGCAAATAATGTAGACTTCAACTCAAAAACTGTGACAAGAGACAAAGAAGCTCATTATATAATGATAGAGTGATAAATCATCAAGAAAGTATAACAACTGTAAATATTTATGCACCAAAAAATGAAGCTGCAACCACAAAACTCATAGGAGAAAATATAAGGGAAAAGCTCCTTGACAGTGGCCTTGGCAATGATCTTTTGGATTTGACACTAAAAGCAAAGACAAGAAAAGCAAAAATCAGCAAATGAGACTACAGCAAACTAAAAAGTTTCTGCACAGGAAAGGAAATAATCAACAAAATGAAAAGGTAACTTATGGAATGGGAGAAAATGCTGTAAACAAATGACTTGTTCATTTTGACTGCTTTAAAAAAATTAACCATTATTATGTTTATTTGTAATTATATACAACAGTTAATATTTTACAATGTATTTAAATATTGATATTTTATTTTATATTTGCATAGATAAAGAAGAACTTGTAGGAAATATATGAAAACTTTAATCTAATTATCTCTGGATAAGGAAAACTCACAACTTCTCTCTGCCATCTTCATGTCACTCAATCTGTAATGAAGATAAATGTCAATGTAATTTGGTGAAACTTTCAAGAAATTTATGTGATAGAATATTAGTCAAATTATAATATAACATGAATTGTGGTAAACTCTGTATCATGCCTCTTCATACTGCAGGGACTCACTCTTCTCGGCATCCACTAACAACTTCAATTGGTTTACAGAAAAAGGGACACAATGACTTATTCTCCATCTTATGATACTGTTCATTGTTTTATCACATGCTTGTTGTAAGTTACTCTACAACTTTAGTACAAATTAAAGTCATTCATATGTTTTTATTTATACTGTGGTAAATCTTTACCATACAAAAAAATACATACTGGCCAAGGTAAAAGTTGTTTACAATGAAAATTTGTTATTGTATTTTCAAATACAGTATTGATTTTATCAGCGAAAATTTGATGATTTCACTTTCTATGAGATGTATACCTCAAAATGTATTCTACATAAGGATCCATTTACATGCTTTATGTAATTATTAGAAAGAGAGATTCCCATGATCCATAATAGATAAACTAAATCAGTACGTATGAGAGTTGGGCATTGATTGTATATATTAAGCAAACTACCACAGTGCTTTGAGAATCACAGAGCTAGAAGAATAACCAAAATATCCCTTACAAAGATATTTTAAATGACAGTCCACTGACCATTCCTTAAATTCCTTCGTAAAATTAATCTAAGAACCTTGATAAAAGACAGATGTTTGGAGGTTCAAATAGCATATCTACAGTCTAACCAGCAATCTGTGCTTTTTAAAATGTCCTATACTGACTCCTTCGTAGGATTTAGAATCATTCATATTTTTTTTTTTTTGAGGAAGATTATCCCTGAACTAGCATCTGCCACCAATCCTCCTCTTTGTTCTGAGGAAGACTGGCCCTGAACTAACCTTCGTGCCCATCTTCCTCTACTTTATATGTGGGACACCTACCACAGCATGGCTTGCCAAGTGGTGCATAGGTCCACACCCGGGATCCGAACTGGCGTACCCCGGGCCACCGAAGTGGAACGTGTGCACCTAACCACTGTGCCACTGGGCCGGCCCCTTATTCATTATTTTTTTAATAAAAATGTTGGAGAATATAAGGAGTTGAAAGTTTATTCCAGTATACAAAGTTTAAAATAAAAATAAATTTGTTTATCCATTTGACTGACCAGGACCATCTTTGATCCATTTCAGATTTAGGAATGATTAAATGTATTTTTTAAATTAATATAAACATAATATTTGTCGACTTTAAAATCATTCTTGGAAGATTATACCAAATGCTTAGAATGAAAATTTAAACTCCTTCAAATCTCTAGTTTTCAATTCTATACATCGAAAGCAAGCTAACAGTCTTTCAAGCATTTGTTTCCAATGTTCCATGGTTACACACAAATATGATAAACAAACAAGAACAACAGCAGCAACCAAGAGCAAAACAAACATCTATACATTGAAATAAATCCTTTTTTCATACAAACACCTCAACCCCTCACCAGAAGCATTCAGAGTATCTACGCATATGGCTTTTTCTCTTCTTTCTCACAAGAAAGAGATTATAATATTCCCACTGCTCTGAATTTTATTGAACTTCCATATATCTTTGGAATCTTCTCATACGAGAACATATGATCTAATTGTTTTAGTGGTCATATATTAACACTTTACAAATATAAATAATGTATTTAACCATCCCTTCATTTATAAATATTTACAGTGTTTCCACTTTTGATATTAACATTTTAAGAATGTAAAAATTCTTGTATACATTTGAGTGTATATCTGAAAAATAAGTTTCTAGCCCTGCTAGAACCAGAAGTGTTTGTATTTTAATTCTTGCAAGCTAGTGACAAACTACCCTCCAAAAATATTCCACAGATTTTAATCCTTTCCCCATAAAAAATGAAATTTCATTTTTCCAAACACGGTCACCAACAATGATGATTATAAAAAGGATTTAATTTTTGGTATTCTAATCTGAAAGGCGTCTTATTGTAGTTTCAATTTTCATTGATATAAGTAAAATTAAACCCTTTCTGGCTGTTTATTGATAGTCTGAATTTTCTCTGTAAATTGCTTGTTTGCGTTATTTTGTAACATGAAAGAGGTCCTATGCTGTGTGGATATATAAACACAGTAGTTAAAAAGAAAATGAGCACTTCATAAAATTACATGCTTCATATAGTGGAAAAATAAGTATTATGTAATTTTATTGTTTCTTTGTCAAAATGTTTGCAGCCTCATCTACACCTGCATAACACTTCCACCTCCAGGAGCATACCCTATTTTTAATAAAATCTAGACTTGGAGGTGTTTGACTTTGCTCTTATAGCTGTTTGTGCTGATTTAGTGAAGTGTACCCAATGTGCTTAGATAAAATGTTTTCTGACAGAAAAAATAATATTGTTTCCATCTAAAATGCTTTGTCTCAAGGTAATTTCAGTCTTCCTTTAGGAAAAAAAAATCATAGCATTTATATAATAACAAGTGAGAGGCAGGGGGTGGCTTACCAGCCTGTATTTCTGGGAGACTTCCCACAGCCACTTTTCAATCACATAGGGCCAGTTCAGCCTTTTGTCGTCTCTGGGTAGATCAACTGAGTGCCATGTACTTTGCTGTGCAGGGAACTTTGGAATGAAACCTTTATAAACAAAGGTCCTGTTTGCTTTGAGTGAAAATCAAAGGACAGCCTTGCAATTTCTATTAATAAAATAGATATACATGATAGCTGATACTGTCTTAGAAGTTGCTTGATATTATTGAGCATTTACATAATTTGGGATTTGTTAAATATTTACTTAGCAGCCCCTAATCAATTGTATTCTAGATAGAATTTAATGCTTGCCTGTATTTCATCCAAAATCTTCTTTATTTATATTAATAGATATAAATAAAAAATGCTTTCAAGGTTAATTATTCTGATGTACTGATAGAGAGTGAATGAAATTACTTATATAGTGATATCCACAAAGGTGAAGTTACTTTTAGAAAAACTAACATTATAACTAAGAGAGAATAAGAGGAAATCAATGTAAAGAAGAAATAAAAAATATAGAACATAATATGGATGTTGTACATGTCATGCATTTGCAAAAACAACTCATGTTAAAATAATAAATATCGTTAAACTGTCCTATTGGGTATTTTTGGTAATTTCATCTGCCCAAAAGAACTCTATGATTTGGAGTTTTCTCCATTAAAAATAAGTATCATGTGATAGTCAAGCATGCTACTCTGGAATCACTAGAATTGGACCCTTTCTGATCTAATTATTATGCAAGTTATTTAAATGACTAACCTTTCACCTCACAAGGTTGCTGTGAGAATTAAATTAGGTTTGTGCATATAAAAGCATTTGGCATACTGCTTGCCACATAAGAGCTCAAGAAATGTTACTTATTACTATCAATGTGATAAATAGCTGGCATTCTCTACAGGAGGTGTCTAATTTCTGTGACTGGAAAGGAAAACACAATGTTTCTAGGTTTGTCATGCATTTATGGGTTTCTCTGTGTGTGTGTTTTGTTTCTTGAAGAAATAGAGGGAGATATATAGAAGATACATTGTAGTTTAAGATGAAAGAAAAGCCCAGTGGCACAGCATTTAAGTTTGAACATTCCACTTCGGTGGCCTGGGGTTCGCTGGTTTGGACCAGTTGTCAAGCCATGCTGTGGCAGACGTCCCACATATAAAGTAGAGGAAGATGGGCACGGATGTTAGCTCAGGGCCAGTCTTCCTCAGCAAAAAGAGGAGGATTGGCAGCAGATGTTAGCTCAGGGCTAAACTTCCTCAAAAAAAAAGAAAAAAACGATGAAAGAGAAAAGAGATTACAAAGCAATGCAAAATAGAACCAAGAATAAAAGAGTGAGACGGTGAATTAAGACAATGCTAACAAGAAGAAAAAATAAAAGGGAGCGTAAATATCAAGAGAAAAGTGAAAATGGATTTAACTTTGAAATATGTAATTTTAAACTACTTCACCAAGAGAAAAAAGCAAACAAAATATATAACACTTTTAAAATTCTATGACGTATTATTGTTTGTAAATCATTTTAACTTTCTTTTCTAGAGTGATCTTGCAATAACTGTGAGTTTGTGAGACTAGGTGTTATACTTTCTATTTAACAGATGAGGAATTAGGACCTAGAAATTGCAAATATGACCAGAGTTACATCACAAAAAAGCAACAGTGCCTGAAATTAAATCCAATTTTTCCTCAGTGCTTTTTCATGATATCAAATTGTCTCCCTAAGTAAATCTTACCGAGGTGGATTATTTCAACCCTTTGTTTGAACACCTATCATATATTGAGAGCTCTGTCACAGACTCTGCAGCCCTCTTATCATTCAAGACTTCTAATAATCCTGTGACTGTTATAGAGCAGATTTGAGAACACAGAAACGTTAGATAATTCACCCTAAATTATAAATAACAGCTTGTAAATTGTGGATCTGCAGCTTGAACACCAATAAACCTGACTCCAAACAACACTTCCCCTTTTACACAGGCGCTCACAGAGAAATGGTTTCCTGTTGATGAATTCGCATTGGGACCTATTGGTCACTGCAGAAATATTTGTTGAACGACCAAGCAAACTAATGAATAAAAGAGTGAATGAATGCGTTCAGCGTAAAATCTCTGCACTGTACTACAGATGTCTGGGAACCAAAAGTTAGGGAATAATATGGACATGATATAAAATTCTTACACAATCACACATCCCTAGTTGCTACAGTCGAGGGACATGCTTAATATTGTTACACAGAAACCTAGTTATCACTCATTTTTGCCCCAAAAGGGATTCATTCTAAATGTTGACCTCAATTAGAAGCAACCCTTTCTGTTATTTTAAGTAGGAGCACAGCCTCCCTATTTGCTGCGGCAAGGCAAAAGCCATCTAAATAAATTACCTTGTTCAGAATGTGAGATCATTCAGAACAAGAACATCTGTCTTGTTCACGCCTACGTTCCAACACCCAGAATATTTACTTTTACATACACAGCACCTAGAATAACAATATACATGTTGGATGAATATCCATTCATCCTATCAAGTTCAATATATGATAGGATTTTTCCCAATGATTTGTTTCTCCATGCTTTCTTTGGCTATAAAATGAAAGAAAAAGATCTCTAGTTGCTTTGCACAGGATTGAACTGAAATGTCTTAGAATACTCCAAACTTTTACACTCAGCAGCTTTTTTTTTTTTCTATTTTGGATGGTCATAGCTTAAAAAATTTATTAAAATCTACTTTGTTTTCTTATTGATTCAAATTCTACCTTCAAGTAATTAATCCCTAAACCTTTATTTGTTCAGAGTTAAGATGAAAAAACGAGTGGCAGAGAAAAGGATTATTTTTTGTTTGGTTTGGTATTAGAACAATAATTATGAAGTTTCTAAAATGTGGAATCACTAGAATTATCTATTTTACAACTAACAAGAGACAAAATCAGTTTCTGACTTTTTAAAGCATTTGGGGATTCAGTTTATGTTAGAATCAGCACTGGATGGATGTATTCAATTAAAAGACCATTTAAGTGTGAACATATGAAATATTCTGTTGCAATAATCATGGACTATTTCTAGTATACTCAAAATGTCTGCATATTCTATTGAGGAAGCTCACATTTTAAAAGGAAAATCTATAGTCATCCTTGGTAGTCTGTTATAATTATTCACAAAATTTGTAGTCTGTGGTAGAAAGTATCTGAATTTTGGTAAAAAACAAAAAGCCATTATTGACTTTTTTATTTTGAGGAAGATTTGCCCTGAGCTAACTACTGCCAATCGTCCTCGTTTTGCTGAGGAAGACTGGCCCTGAGCTAATACCCATGCCCATCTTCCTCTACTTTATACGTGGGACACCTACCAAAGCATGACTTTTGCCAAGCGGTGCCATGTCCACACCAGGGATCTGAACCAGTGAACCCCGGGCTGCTGAGAAGCTGAACATGCGCACTTAACCGCTGTGCCACTGGGCCGGCCCCTTGATTTTTATTATCTCTACTACCTGATTATCATCTACTGATTTTTAAAAATATGATTTAAAAAAATCTATTAAATCCTAAAAGTTGATATGCTTTTTGGATTCTGGAGATGACGGTGGTTTGAAAGAGACATCTGATTCACAAAGAAAAAAGTCTATGTGTTTGTAATTCCACCTCAACTTATATAAACAGTAGCTGAACCAGCCCAAGATATGGGTTTATTATTTCAGACAATTTTATATCTTCTTAAAGCTACTACTAGGGAATACCTAGTAGTAAAAGTCAAGCACCATCATATGTAATAAGACCCCTAGAATGTAGTCATATGAAAGATTTCTCACGTTTTACTTCTTTTCCTTTTCAATTACCACTAAATTTATCAGATATTAATTTAATCTGAAATTGTGTAAATTACCTTCCAAATGTTCACCATCCCTCAGTCTTATGTGTCAGGGTGTACTTCACTCTCTATTCTAGTGCTTAAAAAGATTGTTTTTGTATAAAAACTTCAATATTTCCCATGACCTAGAGAAAAGTTATTGCTTTGTTCCTAGACAGACTTGAAAGGCAGCCAAACTCACACACTAAATATTATCTCATTCAAATAGTGATTCTTGACTGTACAGAGATGAAAAGATAAATCACTTTGAAAAGCCCTACAGATTATTCACATGAGCATCCTCCAACCCTTTCCCAAATGGAAATATTTTGCTAAGGCAGTGTGAGACTTATGCCAAAAAATCATCTGTAAAATCACAGACTACACTGCCTCCAGATCCATTATCTCCACAAATATTTCCTGATCTTTACCCTTATCAGCACAACCATATTGATCAATATTTATCCCTGTCATCTTAGAATTCCATAGCATTTATTAGTTGCGTTGTATTTTCTCATTTCTCTGTCTTATGTTTATGTCAATAAATGCACAATTATTTTATATGCACAATAGTTTTATTTCCTCATTTGTATAAAAATCTCCCCAAGAAGTAGAAAGTCAATGGTTCTTCAAAGAAACTATGGTATCTATCACAGAATGCAGCACATAGTATTTGATCAAAAAATTTTTTAGTAAATAAGAACTTGAGTATATCATTATATCATTCAATTCAAAATTACTTGGCTGAATAAGAGAAGCTATATAAATAACACCTCTTGGTCTAAAATGGGACAAATTCAAGATCAGTGTACTAAAGTACATTGGATTGGCACACTCAGAAACTTGTAAGAGCAGGTTTACTGAGTAGTTCTTTTCTTATCTTTTTCTTTCTTTCTTTTTTTTTTGGCTGAGGAAGCTTCACCCTGAGCTAACATCTGCTGCCAATCTTCTTCTTTTTTTGTATATGAGCCTCTGTGACAGCATGGTCACTGACAGAAAAGTGGTGGAGGTCCAGGCCCAGGAACTGAACCAGGCAGCTGAACCTGAGCACTCTAAACCTGACCCCTAGGACTCCATGGCTGGCCTTATTTTTTTTCTTTTCTGAACACTCTTGAGAGATACTCAAACTCTCAACTTTAACGGTAGCTCACATTGAATGCTCAAGGACCCAAATCCCTACTCTTTTTTTCTGCACCTCATATTGTATGTATAATCACAAACTTCACTACTCAGATCCCCAGCATCTCGTTCAACCATTTGACACTGTCTTGGCCAATAAATTATAAATATTTACTGACTAGGAAGTATTTTCAAGGCAAGTATTTGCTGTCTTGATAGAAAGGGACAAAATGAAGGGGCCTGGTCATTCTCTCTCCCTCTCTCCTTTCTGTCAGCATCAATTTTGGATAGGATGATTGGAACTGAAGCAATAGTCTTCCAATCTTGAAAACGCAAGTGTTAAAGACACACCCTATACTCTTGATACAATGAATTGGAAAGATTAAGATATGTATCGTGAGCAACTCATTCAGTGTCCCAGTTGTCTAACTCTGAACTTGGTTAAACTGCTGTTCATCGAGATTTTTGTCACTCACATTGGAAAGTCCTTCGACCTGATACATTAACATTGTAATTTGCATTTATGATCACTGTGAAATTTCTTTACAATTGTCAGATAAAGTAGCATATTTTCTCATTTTTATATTACTCTCAGACTGCCTCTGAAATATTCAACAGGAACATTGGAAACACTATTATTTATCCTAGGAAAAGGTAGTTTAGGCTATTGGAAAGCCATGCACAATTTCAAAAGCTTCAACACATTTTACCACATTACAAAAGAAATCTTATGAATCTCCCTTAAAAAAGTGAACAAGGTAATACTGACATTGACCAGTTCTTGGACCTCATTTTCCACAAGTGCAGTCATATTAGATTGAGATGAAAGTTTTCACTTCCTTGATTTCCAACTTTATGTGTGGGAAATACAGTTTCCTTTGATGTTGCAAAAGGCTACCGAGTTAAATCCTTATCTCCCTGTGTGTGATTCAAAAAAGACAAGCTTCAGAGAACTAAATAGTGGAAATAATTATAGACAGTCTACTTCACTGCTTAAGTGTGGGGTCTTACAGCACTGGGATTTTAACTTGACATATAGTATTGAAAAAACCTACTGTATTATTATATTTTTCTTTCAAAAAATTCAAGTAAAAGTCGTGTTATACTTCTGTTACAAACAAAAGAAAATGTAGCTTTGTTTTGAATTTGACCTTTTTGATCCACAAAACAGGCTTTCACATGACTCTAATTTCCAAGGCCAATTAAATATTTACTGAATAGTATTATACTGTCTTCTTTGTAACAATACTCTGAAAAACATACAGTCAAATAATCTGTTTTAAACAGTTACTGTTATTTTTGAATTTTTTAAAGAATATGTATTCAGAAAGATTATTTCAACTTTTCAAATGTCTTTGTAAGAATATGAAGGCAATATGTCATTTCAGTGTACTATTAAAAACCCATATTGATTACAGTGACATTTCTTGTCTAGAAGAAAGTAGCATTTTATTTATTTTCTCATACTACAGTCTTATTGGGTGAGAGAGGCATTTCTAATTTTGTTTTATACGAAGCTATTGTTTTTTTCACTTTGCTTGTGCTCAATCCAATTACCGTTTTGAGGAAAAATCATAAACTAATAAAAGTTATACGTTTCCTGACAGAAATTGTGGGATAGTCTGAATAAATTCTTTTCATTTGCCCAGAGAACCAACTTTCATTTTTTAGAGTTGAAAAGACTGGAATTAAAATCTATGTTCTGGGACTTCTGTTTTGGAAACCTGAGCATTAATTCTTCAGCATAGTCTTTTAGGCTGGCTATTATCTGATTTTAAAAGTACTGGCATTTTTTGTTTGTTTTTGGTGAGGAAGATTAGCCTTGAGCTAACATCTGTGCCAATCTTCCTCTATTTTGTATGTGGTATGCTGCAACCACATGGATAAAGAGTGGTGTAGGTCCATTCCTGGGATCGAACCTACAAACCCTGGGCCGATGGAGTGAAACATGCTGAACTTAACCAATACAACACAGGACCAGATCCAAAAGTACAGGCACTTTGATTATATTTTATTACAATGGTCATCTTAATATAATAGCAATATTTTATAAGATATCACTGTAAATTTTTTTATCTGCTCAGTAACTTTTTAAATGGGATATATAAACCCAGCGGGCATAGCTTTACTATCTTTAGGAAACTAAATATTAGTACCACGTGTTAATGAAGTTTTAAGTTTCAAGTAAATTATAAATGTGAAAAATAAGCAAAGAAAATTAAAGCAACTTCATCAGAATCAACAAAGGAACATCATCAATTGATTGTGTGATCTGATGAGGTTAGGTTTGCTGATCTTCATTAAACTCTAATGAATTATAACCAAAGTGACAATTTGGGTCAGATTGGCTTTCTTTTATCTATTGAACTATCCTAATAAAAATCAGAACTTTCAGTATCCCACAAAATATACAAATTAATCATTCCTTTTTCACTAAACCTTTTACTCTATAGAGTCTAATTTTGATCAGATATATTAATTTAAAGACTTTACAACATTACAAATTTACTTAATCATTTTATTCTGCATATTCAATTCAAGGAAATTGTTACAGTATTGATACTCAGAGCTCACTGAAATGGCAGAATTTTCGAAAGGAAAATTGCAATTGGAATTTAGTACCTAAGATTTATGTTTATTTTATCATGTGGTCAAGATTGTCCCACTCCAGAAAACTATTTTCCCAGAATCAAAATCACAAATGTGCCAGCAACTCCAGGTATGCTTTCTATTTAACAATAAACAGGAACAGCAATAATGGCAAATGCTACACTCCGTTAAGAGTTGGCTGTGTGGCCCCTGCTGAGAGATTCACATATATGTTCTTCATCTGTGACAGAAAGTTACTATAACTCTTCGTAATGGCCCCTTCAAGAAAATTGATATCTCTTCATGGAAAACCTACTGGCTCCTAATCCATCAATATAGTCCTCCATGTAAAAACACTTGTAAATGTGAGTACACCAAAGAAGATAAAGGGCCAACTTTATTGGTCCAATAATGTCATCAAGTTGTTGTTCCAGTAACATTTATTGAAAAATACCCTAATTTTTCAACAATTCACATCTTATTGTCATTAGGAATAGATAGCCAAATAGATACAGTCATTTCTTTTTATTTACAGTAGTTATGCTCTATAAGAAAATCACCAGACTCTGAGTGAGCAAATACTGAAGAACTGCTCCTGGGAGAAGTACAGGGTTAGGTTCCTGTGAGGCTCTGCTCATGACATTTTCATCGACGGATATAGATAACTTGTTTTAGGCACGTTTCTGTTTAAAGACACCTTAGTTAATACATATTGTTAATTCATTATCATTAAACTCAAGGCCAATAGCACTGTTAACTCATGACTGAACAAAGTTTATCTAACACTCATCATTTTAGTGAGCAAACAAATTCACAAATAATGAAGATAGAATGTAGATAGATAAAAAGAAAGCCTCTTTTAAGTTTGGTTTTGTTTCTTCTGGTATTAACATTTTTAATGCTAACATTTATAAATATATTGTACTTCTTTATAAATATTTTATAATGCAAAATTTAGTAAATGTCATGGTAGTTTGTTTTTTTATTATGAAAGTGAAAAGTGTCCATTATTAAAAAGAATATGAAAAATAATGAAACATATAAAGTGAAACAAATTGCACAGAATCGTGCTATCTAAAGGTGCATCGTCAGAAAATTTACACTGTATATAATGATGTCTCTACCTGTTCTAAATTTACATAAACTCTATCATAGCACATTTACATTGTTCTCCTTTTTGTCACTATTATAAAGAAATGATGACATTTATTTTCTTATTTTTTCCTCTATTTTGGATTATTATTGGAATTGCTTTGTAAAAGTCAATCAAGATTCTAAGGCTCTTAGTTAATAAAAGATGGCTAAACAAACTTACATCCTCCACTCATCCTCAGTGTGTAAGTTTGCTCATTTTATCTCATCGCTTTTTTTATGGGTTTGGGTATAATCATTAACACATGCATAGACACACACACACATACACACACACTCACACCCACACCCCACTATGGAAATTAGGTAGGCATTAACATTCTTTTTCTTTTACAACACATTTATATAATTATCCTTAAATTCATTTAACATTTTTTACCATTTACTTTCCCAGTTCTGTGAATTGTATATTGATGTCATTTGCAAAACTACTGAATGACTTAGAATTTTTTGTCATATTTATTTGTATGAACTGTTTTTGAATTAGTCCCTTCTCTAATCACATTTATAGCACATTAATCCTCCTAGTTTATCATTATGACTTTGTGGTTAATTGTCTCTCTACACTCATTATCTCTATCTTCTGTATGTTAATAGAAAATCTGAATATTGCCCCAACCTTTCTTCCTTTTAAATCTTCTTCATTTCAATTAATGGTCACTCACCCCTCTTAAATTCTCACATCAAAACATTTGCAATCACTCTTGACACTTCTCCTTCCATCACATTCCACTTGTAAATTCTGTTGGCACATGCTATTCTTCAAATCAATTCCCACCACTCCCTCTGCTACAAGTTCACTCTGTCACCATCATCTCTCACCTGAATTATTGCAGCATCTTTGTGATGGATCTAGTTCCATCTTTGCCTCCAGTGAACTTTTCATGCAGTTGCCAGAGTGATCCTATTAAAATGTCGAATCAGATCAGATCAACCCTACAAGAGTTTCTTCATACAATCAAATCCCTAAAATATCCTACTAGCCACTATATGATCCATAAGCTCTTGAAATTCATCTCTCACTATGAAACTTCACCATCACTCTTCTAAAACACATTTATCTCTTCACTCTTCTTCAATTGAACCAGGATGCCTCCAGCTTAGGCCTCTGCACTGGCTTTTCCTTATGGCTGGAATGCCCTAAGGAGTGAGGCTCTTGAAATCACTTGAAAACAACTCCTTTTTTATTCTTATCCTCATTATTTTTAGATACACTTAATGGGAATAGGTGTATTCTCTATTAATAATAAATTTAACAAGAATCATTAATACTCACTTTATAAACTTCACCAGTGATTAAAATGATCTTTGCATTATCTGACTATTTTGGCATTGAATTTTAGCAGCACATAACAGTCTTACAATAGGTAATCAATCCTAAAACACTAACTAATTTTAAAACAGCCTATCCTATTAAAAGATTCATTTTCAATAAAATTGTCTTTTTATTTTTAATGTTTTATCAAAATATATGCTCTATGGTGTTTGATCAATTATATTACTAATATTTGCAGTGATAACTTAACCCAGAAGTTTTTTTTAACATCTAGAGCATTTGATCACATGAAACTTAAAATTTAGAATACAATTTATAGAAACCAAAAGAAAGCTGCAGTAGCTATACTTAGACAAAATTGACTTTAAAACAAAGACTGTAATAAGAGACAAAGAAGGGCATTACATAATGATAAAGGGGTCAATCCAACAAGAGGATATAGCATTTTTAAATATTTATGCACCCAACATAGGAGCACCTAAATATATAAAGTGACTACTAACAGACCTAAAAGGAGAAATAGCAATGCAATAATAGTAGGAGACTTTAATACACCACTTACATCAATTGATAGATTATCCAGACAGAAAATCAATAAGGAAACATTGGCCTTAAATGACACATTAGACCAGATGGAATTAACAGATATATACAGAACATTCCATACGAAAGCAACAGAATACACATTTTTCTCAAGTGCACATGCAATATTCTCCAGGATAGATTATATGTTAGGCCATAAAAGAAGTCTTAATAAATTTAAGAGGATTGGACTCACACCAAACATCATTTCCAACTACAATGGTATGAAAATAGAAATAAATTACATGAATAAAACTGGAAAATTCACAAATATGTGGAGATTAAACAACACACTACCAAACAATCATTGGTTCAAAGAAGAAATCAAAAGAGAAATTTAAAAAATCTTAAACAAAAAAGGAACTATAACATACTAAAACTTGTGGGATGCAGCAAAAACAGTTCTAAGAGGGAAATTCATAGTAATAAATGCCTACCTCAAGAAACAAAAAAGTTTTAAATAAACAACCTAACTTTACACCTCAAGGAAGTATAAAATAAACAAACAAAGCCCAACATCAGCAGAAGGAAGAAAATTGCAAAGATTACAAGAGAAAGAAATGGGGACTAAAAAGACATTAAAAAAAATCAATGAAAGTAAAAGCTGATTCTTTGATAAGATACACAAAATTCAAAGATCTTTAGTTAGACTCATCAATAAAAAAAGAGAGATGACTTCAATACAATTAGAGATGCACAAGAAGAATTACAACTGATACCCCAGAAATATAAAAGAATCATAAGAGACAACTATAGCCAAGGATACACAAACAAATTGGACAATCTAGGAGAAATGGATAAATTTCTAGAAATATAAAACATGAAGAAATAGAAAATCTGAACAGAACAATTGCTAGTAAGGAAATTGAATCAGTTTTCAATATCTCCAAACACACAAAAGTCCTGGACCAGATGGCTTCAGTAGTGAATTGTACTAAACATTCAAAGAAGAAGTAATACCAATCCTTCTCAAACTCGTGCAAAAAATAGAAGAGAAGAGAATACTTCCAAACTCATTTTATGAGGCCAGCATTACCCTGATACTAAAACCAGACAAGGACACCATAAGAAAAGAGAATAATGGGCCAATATCCCTTATGAACATAGATGAAAATTCTTCAACAAAATATGGTCAAACCAAATTAACAATACATTAAAAGAATCATACATCATGATCAATTGGGATGCAAACCTCGTTCAACATCCACAAATTATTCAATCTGATACATGAAAGATAAAAATCATACGATCATCTGAATAGATGCAGAAAAAACATTTGGCAAAATTCAATATGCTGTTATACAAACTATCAACAAAGTGTGTATAGAGGGAACACATCTCAACATGATAAAGGCCGTATATGACAAACCCACAGCTAAAAACATACTCAAAGGTGAAAAGCTGGAAACTTTCCCCTAAGATCAGGAACAAGACAAGAATGTCCACTCTTGCCAATTTTATTCAACATAATAGTGGAAGCCCTAGTCAGAGCAATTAGTCAATAAAAAAAGATGAAATACATTCAAATTGGAAAAGAAGAAGTAAAACTGTCAGATAACATAATATTTTATATATAGAAAACCCTAAAATCTTTGCAAAAAAACTGTTGGATCGAATAAATGCATTTGGTGATGTTTCAGGATACAAAATCACTACACAAAAATCTTTTGTTTCTACACAATAGTTAACTATCAGAAGGAGGAATGGGGAAAAGAATCCCATTTACAATTGCATTGAAAATAATAAAATACCTAGGAATAAATTTAACCAACAACATGAAAGAGCTGTATACAGAAAACTGCTGGATATTAAAGAAGAAATTGAAGAAGACACAAATAAATGGAAAAATATTCCATGCTCATGGATTGAAAGAATCAATATTGTTAAAATAGCAATACTACCCAAAGCAATCTACAGTTTCAATGCAATCCCTATGAAAATTCCAATGGCATTTTTCACAGAAATAGAACAAACAGTCCTAAAATTTGTATGGAATAACAAAAGAGCCAAAGAACCAGAGGAATCTTGAGAAAGAAGAACAAAGCTTGAGGCATCTAATTTCCTGATTTCAAGCTATATTACAAAGCTATAGTAATTTTTTTTATTGTGGTAACATTGGCTTATAACATTATATAAATTTCAGGTGTACATCATAATATAGATCAAATTCTTTGCAGGTTACATCATGTTCACCACCCAAAGACTAATTACAATCCATCACCACACACATGTGCCTAATCACGCATTTCGCCCTCCTCCCTCCCCCCTTCTCCTCTGGTAACCACCAATCCAATCTCCGTTGCTATGTGTTTGTCATTGTTTTTATCTTCTACTTATGAGTGAGATCATACAGTATTTCACTTTCTCACTCTGACTTATTTCACTTAGCATAATACCCTCAGGTCCATCCATGTTGTCACAAATGACCCAATTTCATCACTTCTTATGGCTGAGAAGTATTGCATTGTGTATATATACCACATCTTCTTTATCCATTCATCCCTTTATGGGCACCTAGGTTGATTCCAAGTCTTGGCTATTGTGAATAATGCTGTGATGAACATAGGGATGCATGCATCTTTATGCATTCGTGTTTTCTTGTCCTTTGGAAAAATACCCACCAGAGGAATAGATGGATCATGTGGTAGATCTATTCTTAATTTTCTGAGGAATCTCCACCTTGCTTTCCAGAGTGGCTGCACCAGTTTGCACTCCCACCAGCAATGTAGGAGGGTTCCCTTCTCTGCACATCCTCTCCAACACTTACTGCTTCCTATCTTGTTAATTACAGCCATTCTGAAGGGAGTGAGGTGATATCTCATTGTACTTTTTTTTTCATTTCCCTGATAGTTAGTGATGTTTAACATATTTTCATGTGCTTGTCAGTCATCTGCATATCGGCTTTGGAGAAATCTCTATTCAGATCTTTTGCCCATTTTTTAATTGTGTTGTTAGGTTTTCTTGTTGTTGTTGTTCAGATGTATGGGTTCTTTGTATATTTTGCATATTAACCCCTTATCTAATATGTGGTTTGCAAATATCTCCTCCCAATTGTTAAGTGGTCTTATCATTTTGTTGATTTTTTCCTTTGCTGTGCAGAAGCTTTTAAGTTTGATGCAGTCCCATTTGTTTATTTTTTCTATTGTTTCCTTTGCCTGTCAGACATGGTATTGGAAAAAATGCTGCTAAGAATGATATTGAAGAATGTATTTGCCATTCTTTCTTGTAGAACTTTCATTGTTTCAGATCTTACATTCAAGTCTTTAATACATTTTGAGTTGATTTTTGTGCATGGTGTAAGATAATGGTCTACTTTTATCCTTTTGCAAGTGGCTGTCCCGTTTTCCCAATGCCACTTATTGAAGAGACTTTCCTTTCTCCATGATATTTTCTTGGCTCCCTTGTGGAAAATTAGCTGTCCATAGATGTATGAGTTTATTGGTTGGCTCTTGATTCTGTTCCATTGAGCTGTGTGTCTGTTTTTCTGTCCATGCCATGCTGTTTTGGTTTAGTATATTTTCAAATCAGGGAGTGTGATAACTCTAGCTTTGTTCTTTTTTATCAGGATTCCTTTGACTATTTGGGGTCTTTTGTTGTTCCGTATAAATTTTAGGATTCTTTGTTCTATTTCAGTGAAAAGTGTTGTTGGAACTTTGATAGGGATTGCATTGATTTTGTAGACTGCTTTAGGAAGTATGGACATTTTAACTATGTTAATTCTTCTAATCCAAGAGCATGGGATATCTTTTCACTTCTTTGTGTCTTCTTCAATTTCTATTGAAAGTGTTTTATAGATTTCAGTGTACAGATCTTTCACCTCATTGGTTAAGTTTGTTTGTAGGTATTATATTCTTTTTGTTGCATTTCTAAATGAGATTATGTTCTTAATTTCTCTTTCTTCTCCTTTGGTGTTAGTGTATAGAAATGCAACTGAGTTTTGTATGTGATTTTTTATCCTGCAACTTGACTATATTGATTTATTATTTCTAAAATATTTTTAGTGGATTCTTTAGAGTTTTCTATATATGAAATCATGTCATCTGCAAATAGCGACGGTTTCACTTTTTCCTTTCCAATTTGAATCCCTTTTATTTCTTTTTCTTGCCTGATTGCTCTGGCTAAGTCTTCCAATACACTGTTAAATAAAAGTGTTGAAAGTAGGCATCCTTGTCTGACTCTTGTTCTTAGAGGGATAGCTTTCAATTTTATGTATTGGGAATGATATTAGCTGTGCATTTCTAATATATGGCCTTTATTACGTTGCAATATTTTCCTTCTATACCTATTTTATTTAGGGATTTTATCATAAATGAATGCTGTATCTTGTGAAATTCTTTGCTGCATCTATGGAGATGATCATGTGATTTTCATTCTTCATTTGTTAATGTGGTGTATCACATTGATTGATCTGTGGCTTTTGAACCATCTGTGCATCCCTAGAATGTATCCCACTTGATCAATGTGTATGAACTTTTTAATGTATTGTTGCAGTCAGTTTGCTAGTATTATGCTGATTTTTGCATTGATGTTCATCAGGGATATTGGCCAGTAATTTTCTTTTTTCCACATTCTCGGGAATACCTATGATCCTTAAATTCTTTCTCCTCATTGAACCTGCTATCTCTCTATTACTTTCCTCATTCCTTTTAATCCTTACTTCTCTTTCTTCCTCTGTGTGGAGCCATTCAGCCTGTCTATCTTCAATTATGCTAATTTGCTCTTCTATGGAGTCTACCCAGGCATTCAGGGAATCTGTATTCTGTTTTATCTGGTCCATTGTGTTTTTCATCTCTAGTAATTCTGTTTGATTCTTCTTTATAATTTCAATCTCTTTTGTGAAGTAACTCCAGAACTCGTTGGCTTGTTTCTCTATCTTTCTCTCTACCTCAGTGAGTTTTTTGATTATAGCTGCTCTGAACTCATTTACATTTAGTTTACCTATTTCCAAGTCCTCAGGTCTTAATTCTGTGTTTTTATTGTTTTCCTTCTGGTCTGGGGCTTTTATAAGTTGCTGGATGGTAGAGGAGCGTTTTTTTCGCATGGTGGTAGAATTCGGTTGCAGTTACAGCCTGTTGCCACTAGATGGGGGTTGAGAGCTACGGGTTCTGAACTCTCCACCTTCGGGCAAGATGGTGGTGCCCAGTGCGCTTTGCCGGGAGGGAGGGGTGGTTTTTCTACCATGCAGATCTGGATTCGGATCAGTTCTGTTCTCTGGTCTCCCGGGGCCCTGGGTTTATGGTGTCCCCATGCAGGGAAGCTTTCCCCCATCAGTGGGTATCCACTGTACCAGCGGCGGGAGTCCTAGATGATCCCCTGGTCATGCAGCCCTTCCCCTGCTCCTTTCCGGAGCCACGCAGTGATCCCAGACTCTAGGGGAGGGAGCGAAGTTCTCTCCTACCCTGTTTCAGCTCCTCCGAGGCAGGCAGCGGGGTCTCTATCCTCTGTCTTTTGATACTGTAAGTCTCTGAGTCCTGGCATTAGGTTTATTAGCTGAAATTCATGGGTTTTTTTTCCAGTCCTTTGTTGTACTTTGGCGAGGAGAGAGTCCCAGGTCAGCTCACCCCACCATTTTGCTCCACCCCTACATATATTTTCCAATTCTTTGTTGATGTTCTCACTGTGTTCATCCCATCTTCTCTCAATATCAGTGAGCATCTTTATGACTTTTTGTTTTAACTCTTTGTCAGGTAGATTATTTCTGTTTCATTTAGTTCTTTTTCTGGGGTTTTGTCCTGTTCCCTTGTTCAGAATATATTCCTTTGCCACTTCATTTTTGCCTTTCTCTGTGCTTATATCTATGTATTAGGTGGGTCAGCTATGTCTCCTGATCTTGGAGAAGTGACCTTGTGTAAGAGATACCATTTGAGGCCCAACAGTGTGCTTCACTCTCATCATCAGTCCAAATGATCCAGGAGTGCCCCCTATGTGGGCTATGTGTGTCTTTCTGTAGGGTTGCTCTTGCTGCTGGTACTCAGGAAATTTAGGCTTTGCCCTCCAGTCAGCTGTTTGTGAATAAGTTTTGGGGAGCCCTAGCACAGTTGGCTACAAGATCTAATAACACATTCTAGTTGCAGTTTTTCTGTTAAGTGATTAGGCACCCAGGGTTGTTGTTTGCAAGGCTATGGACCTTACCATTACTGTAGGCCTCAGGCCTGTAAGGCTGTTGTCAGTTCTCTCAGGATTGCAGCTGATTGGTGACATGGGAGCACACAATGTTTTCAGGCTTGAGAAGGCAGGGCTGACCCACATGAGGCTCTTTTTAAAGAACAGGATTTTGCCACTGACAAGCCCCACCTACCAAAGGTCCTTGCATACCATCAACACAGACCTGGCCCATCCACACATATCAACCCCCTGGACCATACCTAATTGCCACACTGCAGAGGCCTCACACTCTCCAACAACACCCCCCACACTCCGTCTGCTCCTCATGCAGGCCCAGCCCCACAGAACTGGACACATGCATCTGCCTGCACAGCATCAAGGCATTCAGTCTATGCAGGTCAACAATTAGCCTGAGGGCTTGCTGCTGGGTGGGGACAGTCCCTAGGGAAGGTTGCCTGCCTGGCTTCACTAGATCATACTGTTGACCTAATGCATGTGGCAGACCCCTGGGGTAACATTCCAGGGGAAGAACCCCAATGGTGTTTGCTAGTGTCTGTGTCAGCATGCTTGTGCTAGGTCACAATGGCTGCTGCCAATGTCTCAGTCCACAGAGAGGTCTCACCTTTCACTGAGATGCACCCAGAACCTACCAGGTGAGTCTCACCAAAGGACTGTGCACCATTCTATCTGGTGATTTTAGGTTTCTTTCCAAAAATAAGTAAATTTGTGTGTGGTCCTTTAAGAGCTGGGTTTTTTCCAACTATGTCCAATAGCTGTTCTGGAGGTCTTCCCCCTTGTAGTTAACAGCCAGTGAAGGCAGATATTATGATACTCATCTCAATTGTGCTGAGGTCATAGTATACTTACAGGAGTAACACACGCCTGCTCAGATCCCCCACTCCTCCAGGGATGGCTGTATACCTTAAGGTCGCTCCTGGCTGAACAGTTGTGAAGCTCCGTGGCTTGCAAATGGGGCTTTTTTCTCTCAAGAAAGGAATTTCTGCCTCTTCCTCCTCAGGACTGCCCCTTGTTCTATGGGTTCTTTTCATCCAGTTTTCAGTTCTCTCTCAGGGTTAGTTTTTCCAAGAATAGTTGTAACCTGGTTGTGTTCAGGGGAGGTGGTGTGTTCAGAGTCTGCTTACACTGCCATCTTGATGAGATCTCCAGCTATAGTAATTAAAACTGTATGGCATTGGCCTAAAAACAGACACATAGATCAATGGAACAGAATATAGAGCCCAGAAGTAAATGGTGTTGGAAAAACTGGACAGCCAGAAGCAAAAGAATGAAACCGGATCACTATCTTACAGTATACACAAAAATAAATTCAAAATGGTTAAAGACTGGAACATAAGACCTGAAACATTAAAACTTCTAGAAAAAAATATAAGCAGTAATCCCCAAGATATAGGTGATCTTGAAAATGATTTTTTGAATCTGAAACCCAAAGTCAAAACAACAAAAGCCAAATCAAACAAGTGGGACTATGTCAAATTAAAGAGCTTCTGCACAGTAAAAGAAACCATCAAAGAAATAAAAAGGTAACCTACAGAATGGGAGAAAAATCATATATCTGAAAAGACGTTAATATCCAAAATATATAAAAACTCATACAACTTAATGGCAATAACCAAAGAGTCCTATTAAAAAATGGGCAGAAGATCTGAATAGACATGTTTTTCTAAAGACATACAGATGGCCAACAGGTATATGAAAACATGTTCACCATCATTAATCATCAGACAAATGCAAGTCAAAACCACAATGAGGTATTACTTCACACCTGTTAACATGGCTATTATCAAAAAGACAAGATGTAACAAGTGGAAGCGAGGGTGTGGAGAAAAGGGAACCCTCATGTACTGTTGGTGGGAACATAAATTGGTGCAACCACCATGGAAAACAGTATGAAGATTCCTCAAAAAATTAAAAACAGAACTACCATATGATCCAGTGATTCCTCTTCTGGGTATTTATCTGAAGAATGTGAAAACAGTGAACACTAACTTGATAATACATATACACCTCCATATTCATTGCAGTATTATTTACAATAGTCAAGATATGGAAACAATCTGTGTCCATTGATGAATGAATGGATAAAGAAATTGTGAGATATATATATATACACACACACAACGGAATATTATTCAGCTATAAAAGGAATGAAATCTTTCCACTTGAAACAACATGGAGGGACCTGGAGGGCATTATGCTAAGTGAAATAAATCAGATAGAGAAAGACAAATACTGTATAATCTTATTTTTATGTGGAATCTAAAAAAACCCAAGCTCACAGATACAGAGAAAAGATTGGTGGTTGCCAGAGGCAGGGGGAGGGTGGTGGGAGAAATGGGTGAAGGAAGTCAAAAGGCCAAAAAAAATTAAATTTTTTGAAGAAAAGATGAAGACAAGGAAAACAAGAGAGATTGAAAAAGATTGAACTCCAGATTAAATAACTGAATGTATAAAGTTTGAATTAGGACAAAGGAAGGCTCCTCATCAAGTCAAGGTTCTTTTTACTAAATAACATCACCTTAGTTGTCTGATTCTTAGTTCTTCATCTGCTAAATAGTAATAAAATATAATATCTAACATTTCATAATGATATCTCTATAATCCATGAAATTATGAAAAGTCTATGATCCATTTTAAAAAAGGCACTATTCAAATTATTTATATGGTCTTCTAACATGTCAATAACTGAGAATGGATACTTAGCTCTTAAAAGTTCTAAAATTTCTTAAAATTTCATCTCCTTCCCACCATTCAGACTTGGTTAGAAGTAGAAAGAACATGAGATAAAGTTTGTGAAAGATATACCTTCCTTCTCTCTATTCTGGGACAGGCTATGAAGAAGAAGGGAAGGAAGAAGTTTTATTTATTTATATTTTACAAAACTGAAATCATACTGCAGTCATTTTTGCATTGTGACTTTTTCACCTTCCATGATTTCATGGGCATTTTCACTTCACTAAGTAATCCTTGCAAATATGATTTCTTTATGACTGTTTGGCACTTCATTATATTGATACACCATCATTTATGCAACAGGAATTAAAAAGAAAAACAGAAAACAAATGATATTGGGAAAACTGTGTATCAACATGCAAAAGAATGAAATTGGACTGTTATCTTACGCTATACACAAAAATTAACTCAAAATGGATTGAAGACTTAAATTTAAGACCTGAAACTGTAAAATTCATAGAAGAAAATATAGGAAACAATCTTTACAATGGTGGTCTTGGCAATGATTTTTTGGATATGACACGAAAAGCACAGACAACAAAAGCAAAAATAAACAAGTGGAATTACATTAAACTGAAATGTGTCTGCAAGCAAAGAAAACAACAGTATAAAAAGGTAACCTACTGAATGGGGAAAAAAAATATTTGCAAAGTACATCTCTGGTAAGAGGTTATTATCCAAAACGCATAAGGAACTTCTACAACTCAAAACCAAAAAATCAAACAATACAATTAAAAAATTGGCAAATAACTTAAACAGACATTTCTCCAAAGAAATGGCCAACAGGTATATGAAAAGATGCTTGACATCATCGTAGAAATGCAAATCAAAAGTACAATGAGATATTGCGTGACATCTATTAAGATGACTATTATAAAAATATAACAAATGTTGGCAAGAATGCGGAGAAATTAGAATGCTTAGACTGTTGGTATGAATTTAAAATGTGCATTCACTATGGAAAACAGTAGGGAAGTCCCTCAAAAAATTAAAAATAGAACTACAATATGATCCAGCAATCTCGCTTCTGGAAATGTATTCAAAAGAATTGAAAACAGAATCTTGAAGAGGTGTTTGCACTCCTATATTCATTGTGGCATTATTCATAATAGCCATAATATGGAAGCAACCTACATGTCCACTGGTGGATGAATGGATAAAGAAAATGCGATATCATTCGAAATTAAGAAAGAAGGAAATCCTATCATAGGCAACAACATGGATAAACCTTAAGTATAGCATGCTATAAATAAGCATAGTGACAGAAGGACAAATACCGCACGATTCCACTTACATAAGGTATGTAGTCAAATTCACAGAAGCAGAGAGTAAAATGGTGGTTGCCAGGGGCTGGAGGGAGGAGGAAATGGGGGAGTTGTTGTTTAATTTGCAAAAGTTTCAGTTATACAAGATGAAAAAGTTCTAGATCAATGCGCTTATGATTGGCAGTACTGTGCTGTAAGCTTCAAAATTTAAGGTAAATCTCATATTATATGTTTTTAAACACAATAAAACATAAACAAATGTAGTTTCTCAGAGTGTTTATTAAAATAAGTAGATAAATAAAGACTGTTTTATTCCCTGTGTTATGGAAAAATCGCGTTTACCAAGTGGGAAAATGCTACATTATTCAGACCGGAGACCATTTAAATTATTATAATTTCTTCCTGAAGGAAGTCTGTTTATGATTGGGTAATGGTGGCTGGGCTTTGGGACTAAATGATGAGGAGTTTGAGAATTTTTCCTTTGCAGCAATATGGATTTTCAAAATATCCAGTTTGTTAATTTTTAGTTTTATTCACAGCTGTTAAACACAAAATTAGAATAAAATTTACGAAGCATTGTTACAGAAAACTGGGCAGAATTTAAGTATTTAAATCAGTTTTGAAATCCAAGTTAATATTTAAAAATATACAGAGCCACGGGAAGTTTTTGTTGTTGTTGCTCATGACCAGAGAAAGGACTTTGTCATTTTAGACTTGATAAGGAGCTGTCGCGTTGACTGCTGCTTGATATGGCTGCTATTGTTGTATTTTCTTTTGCTCTTTCCACAGGATCTGGTGTTTTAACTAGTTTGGGTCATAATAAGTGGCATTAAGTGAAGAGTGAGTGGAAGAAATTTACATCTGCATTTTGTTTCAGGCAAATCATATGCAGATTGACTGTTATTTTGGGTGGTGGATCCCTAAATATATATCTGCTAACCACTGTTTGATAATTTTTCCCAGTTGATATCATGTGATAGCATCAATATATGTTTATATAATTTTCCTATTAAAAAGCAACAAAATGTCAGCTAGAACTGTGCAAATTTTCTTTCAATAAAATAATAGTTTAAATTTAAATATGGTAAATATCACTATATATATATTTTATTTGATAACATTTAAAGTTTAAATAAACTGTTTCTTGACTTAGGTGCCAAACACATTCATATACACAAACACATAGAAAGCTCCAAATAAGTTACCTATAAACAGATTTTCACCCAGGGCAGAAAGCTTTGTTGTGACGCTATCATTACATAATGAGTATGGAAGAATATAACTTTATATTGCACTGAAATAATGCCAACCTTCTATCAGTTCTCAAGGATTGCTTTATTTATCACTCAAAATGAATGATGCCACCTCACGGTTTCCTATAAAATCTCAATTTTCTTTGAGGAACTTTTATAGAATTGCTGACAGATTTGATGCTGCCATCTTATGAGATGACTAAATCAGAAATCACATTGGCATGTTTGCATGCTAAAAAATATTGTTGTAATATCGTATGCCTTGATTTACTTTTACATTTCATTCCTCACTTTTTTATCATTTTCTAGTATAAATTTGAACACAGAAAATTCAGGACAAGGTTGAGTTTGATGTGTCATAGCACTATAGACTATGTACCCAAACAATTGTATAATATATAATTCAATGGTACTTCAGTGTTTACAACCACTGCTCATGTTTACTTCCTACATGACTTATTCTATGTGTAAAACAACTTGGCTTTTGTATATCACATGGCATCTTAAAGTAAGTAATTTCAAAATGTTGTTCTTTTCCTCTAATACATAAACATTATATAAATTCTTTCTATATTGTCAATTCATAATTGCTTACTGATTCTTAAACTTGCAAAATATATCAATTTAAAAAAGCACACACTTAGACATTAACTGAACCTAGAGTGTACATTGATTGGGTACTGTTTCTTATATATTACTACTTAAGCGCCTTTTAATAAAATGTGTTATGTCAAGTATAAGGGAATCAAGTGTAAGACATTCTGCTGTCCATAAATGTACTATTTCAATGATTATCAGTCAATTTTCTGCCTCATCATAATTTTTCTGGCTAGTGCCATTTCATCAGTAATGCATAGACGTTATTGCATATCAGCAGTTATCATATTCAATAGAGTTGGGAGAGAGATTGGCTAGGTATCTCCAATGAAGAAAATATAAACCCCAAAGGAATATGTTGCATGAAATTCATCCATCCTGCTCACCCGCTGAAAATTTCTGACCTGAGTGATGACACACAATAGCGCACCTTGATTGGAGAAGGTGCATTTAAATGGACTTTGAAGAGAAGGTGGTGTGCCATTCTAAATCATGCAGCCAGAAGACAGCAGAGTCTTCACGGCATAAGGAAAATTGTGAGGGGCCATTCAAAGAATAACTAGCTTGTTCAAGGAATAGAAAGTATAATTGTAAGTATAGAGTGGAGTATATTACAGTTTCTTAGATTTTTTTTTGAAATCTGTATATGAAAGGATCATGGGAAGCAAAGAAATGGTCTTGCTTATATTTTTAGTTAATGATTAGGGGAAATTGGGATATTTCCCTATCTAAATGTGTGGGAGAGAGAAGGAGAAGGTGGATTCAGGGACAATTTGAGAAATTATTGTAGTTTTCTTTCATGTAGTTTCATCACTTTCATGATGATAAAGTGAATAGAGAGGAAAGAGTGCTCATGAAAAATATTTAAAAAGAAAAACTAAATTTATATAGAAGATGGCATTTAGGGATGAAATAAAAGCTCAGAGATGGCTGGAGATTGAATTTAGGGTTGTCCTGAATAAATACAGATATATAATTGTAAAATATTATATCCGTGTGAGTAGCTAACAGATCCTTAATCCTGAAGCTGAACTTTCGAAACTGTAGAATTACTCAACACTCACTGACGAGGTGTCTTTGTTATAAACTTGCATTTACTATTTATAGGACGTCTGAGAAGTCTCATCACAGGGCAGGGGAACAATAACTTTCTCAACATGTGTTCATAAGGGCACTTTCACAGACATAGTTATAGGTATTCATCCAGATGCGATCTGCATGTCATAACAAATCGACCCAGCATTTAGAATATGGTACGTAGCTATTTATCAGGCATATTCTTTCAATATCTCTCTCTTTCTGTCTGTCGCTCTTTCATTAATCTTATGCTGTGTGGACCAACAAGTCCTGAATTCATTAGGAGTGGTAGTTAAATTTTTAACTTCCAGTTGAAGTTCTGACCAAAGACAAATGGAACATAGGATGGACAGAAGAGCAAGAGAGTTATAAATATCACCTTGAAAACAGTTATACAGTATAAAGTAACCACAAAATACAGCACCTGTTTTGTTCATTCTCCCTGTCAAAGTATAATAAATAGGCTAGCACTGATAAGTTCACTTATTGGGAAAAAATGTGCCGAAAATTTTAGTGTTTCCAAAATAGATGGATAATTTCTCCTCAGCTGTATAATTGTGTGTGCATGTGTGTGTAGGTGTGTATGTGTCTGTCTTTATGAATAAAAGACTGATGAGTTTTAAGCTGTCTACCTAAATATATAATATGCATGAATTCTATATTATTAGCACATTTTGTACTGTTATACACATTAACTGGATTAAAAGATCACTAAATGCAAAAGGTATTTTTCCTATGTCTGTTTGGATCCCTCAGAGTATCCAGTAGAGTGCAATTAATAAACTTGTTGGAAATGTAAGGATTGAATAAATGCATATTATCTCTCTGTGACTAAAATAATACACCTTCATGATAACTCTCTAGAATTCAAACTGAACTATTTTTTAGATTAAAAATAGAATTTTTCTTTGTGAAGTGACAGGTTAAATATATGACGTTGACTTAACCAAGACTACTATCTCAGGAATGGAAAAGTTTCATCTTTGCATGCTTGGTTAATTGGGATCAGCTCACTAAATTTCTTTGTTTACGTTGCTTCGGTGATTAACACACAAAAAATATATTAGCTTTAGTAAATTAGCAATACCTGTTATGTACTCCAGATATGGGAGTAGCAGCATGCATATTTGCTGACTCCAATTTAACTCATTTATAAAGCACTTTCCGTCATGGAAATATTATACATTGAATAATATTTCACAGTCTGAGAGGAGATTTTATGAGAGGAGGGGCTCAGCAAAGACAAAAACAGCATAATACTGTGTGAGCCAGAGGCAAGACTTAGGGAAGTAAAGGAAGATACAATTAGCCTTTGGGGATCGGTGGAAATGTTAGAACATATGAGCAAATGTAAGTAAAAGAAATGAATATAACCATAGAATACTAGTCATTGGGAATTAATATCAAGTATAGGCAGCTTCCATCTGAGAACAAATAGTATATTTAAGTACACTCCTAAGTACCTTTCTCTGCTGGCTGTGTGCCCCTAAACTCTCATTGCCTTTGCTTTGTATCCTCCACTATGACTCTATTTTTTAATCTCTCTTCACCTATAATTTAAAAAGAAAAAATCTGTGATTGTTGCTTCTCTTCTTCTTTTTCTGTTCTTCTCGGACCATGGTCTTTACTTTAACACGCATCCCGGACAAAATTGTTTTCTTAAAGGTTACCAATGATCTCCAAATTGCCAAATTTAATAGCTGCTTTATCTTTGTACTTAGAGTTTCTGCAGAATTTGACAGTGCTAGCAATCCATTTCTAAAAAGTCTCTCTTTTCATCCGTGACAATTTATTCTGTTTGTTCTATAGTGAATCCTCAGTCTTTTTTCCTGGCTCATCCCAAATTTATTATTTTCTTTTTTCTTTTGTTTAATGCTATTTATAGAGCTCCAAATATTTGACAAACTCCTTATAAGTATAGAAGATTAAGACTTGTCCTCTGTGAGCTCACACTCCAATTGGGTTGATAGAAATCCAGAGATTTATGCAACATTCGAGTGAAAGGGTATAAAAACACATTTGTGAGGGCACGAAACAGACTTCCAGCATTTGGAAATGCTTCAGAGCTAAGTTACTATTGGAAACTGGCCTTGATGGTGGAAGAAATTTCACCACGCATTTAATAAATTGCTTATTTATCACAATTATTCATACAATAAATATCCATTAATGGAATATGAACCTTGCCCATCTTTGAAAACAAATAGAACCCTCCACAAAGAAAGACTATTACAGTTCCTTACAGCACGCTATCTCAGTTGTCTACTTGGGGCACCATCTCAGGAGACGTTTTCAAAAGTGAAAAGTATCCATTTACCACTTATAGAGTATCTATGCTTATAATATTGACCAAAGATAGTGTCCCTAAAATTTTCTAAACTATACATAAAACTTTGTCTACTCTTCAGAATACCAACAGTAAGTAAACAAACTATATACTTATTGATGCATTTAAATATACAAAATCAAAGCAAAGTCAAATTTTATAAATTCAACATATCATTATCATCAAATAAAATGATGTGCTTTGATTATGCTTCTAGTTTTCAAGTGATCCAAAAAGTTTTCTCGAGGATGACTTAATGAGGTCAAGCGGACTGAGTAGTGGAAATAATAATACATTATATACATATGGCGATCTACAATTTACAAACAGCTAAAAACCTGTACAGGAAATTTAAAAAATAGTATATTCTGAACTTTTTAGGAAAAGTAATAGAGCTTTATTTGTTAAGTTTGAGTGATGTGTTCAGAATAACACAATCATCAAGTGAAGGAATAAAAAGTAAAACAAACACGTCCCTTTTGATTGTCTTGTGTTCTTGCTATTATTCTGTGTTGTCCTTGTTGATGACGTAGACTCTTTTAAAAGAATAAAAATATCCAAAATTATTTTTCCTGGGGAATGCAAGTCTTGCCGTGATGAGATCACATGGTTTTCTATAAGGAAAAGGTATAATTAAAATTTCACATTGATAAACCTGAAGTAGGAACATTTCAAAAAGTATCTACTTCTCTTTAAATCTGAATCAGACGTCAAAGGTTCATGACCACTCGTTAACTTCTTTGAAATGATGAACCTTGAAAGTTTTGAGGCTTGTGAGCATATTATAGCAGTTACCTAAACCTTAGGAGAACAAAATCCTGAGTAGTGATTATTTTAGTTATGGTAGAGGAAATCATTGAGAAAGGTGAGCAGTGTGGGGACGTACAGTTTCACAGATTCAAATATCACTTGAAGATAGAAAAGTATAGTACAGAGAATTTATTTCATAACCTCTGGAAATTACTTTGGGATATTAGTCATAATAATAATCAGATTTTCTATTTTATTAGAGCTTTGTGTAGTATTATTAGGTGTATTTTATTGGAAGTATATTTAATATAGGAAAATATTACTGTGTATAGCTGTTCCTGATCTATCACCATAGTTGCACCGATTAGATATCATCTACTTTCTGGATTGCTAAATTTAATCGCACACTACAAAATTAAGATTTTCAACATAGGGTTGTCATTCAACTATATTTCTTTGCAGTTCTGCTCACAAACTTAACATCAGGCATAAACTATGTTAAAAAAGAAAACGATCCATTAGACAGCAGCATTTCTTTTGAGCACTCCAAGATCAAATTCATCTTAGTGATCATATTTCATTTGCTTTTGAGTACAGGTTAGGAAGATCATTCTCATTTTAAACATTGTTATTTTTACTTTAAAAGCACAGAAACATTTCCAGGCAATAAAATGTGTTTACCAAGCTACAGTACCTCAAGGCTACACCACCTACACCATACAGAGATGCTCAAATGAAATCATCATTCTTTACGACAATTTCTGTTGTAAATGTTTGCTGGAATTGTGCTGTCAGGCTACCTTAAATAAACTAGACCAGAGTCCTTGCGCACAGCGTGTCAGACTTCTCCTCTGTGGCCATCCTATGCCATCCTCCAAACTAACCTTGATGTTACTCACAAAAACTGAGGTCAAAGCAGATTGTTGGTCAGCAGATCAGCAATAGCTCAGCCTCATTTAACTGAGAAAATAGAACGTAGGCTGCATCTTTATACCAGAATTACAAGAATTTGAGAACAAACTTTTTCCAATGGAAGATATAATTCATTATCACTTTAATGATTTTAACTAAAGCACTGCACATTGCATTTTTACCTTACACATTTCAACCTACTGTTTTAGTCTAAGGCAGATACTCACATAGTGTTGAATATAATCTTAATACATGGAAAATTGTTTTTAAAACTGAGATAATGTATTTTTTTAAATATTGTGTAGAATAAATTACTATATGAATATTTTTCTTCTATAGCTTACATGGGATTTTAGATAGAATTATCTCATTATGGTCTTATAGCTTCCTTTTCTCTCTTTGCTTCTCTTCACATTTTGTTCTTACTTCCTTTACTTTTTTCACCATTTCTTCTTTTCAGCAAAGTTGTATCTATCATTTTCTTATGCAAATCTCTCCCCATTGAATTAAAAACAATGTATCTATTACAAATAAACAACCTCATATAAATCGGATTATCAAGAGTTATAGGTGTGTGCTGCTGACACAGCCATGCATCCTTCCTTTGCTGGCTTAATTTTTAATTGGAAAGACAACAGTTTGGGCTGATAAAGCCATTTGAAATTCAGTACTGTATCTTATATTTTTATTTGAAATTCTATGAAATAAAATATATTAAAATATCAAACTGAAATGAAAAAGGCATTATTTTCCTTCCAGATAAGAATAATAAGTATATGCCTTAGCTATTAGCTACTTAAAATATGTACACCAAATCAAAAATAGATTCCATATAGAGTTCTCCACCTTATAAATAGTCTACTTTGTGGGGAGGTCAGCATACATGGGAAATGATAAGTCATAAAGATCAAATTACTCCTTGCTCCATTGAGTAAAGTGTGTAAGCTGAAACTGTCCTATGATGCCATGCTTCTATACTGTTGTTGGTTCAGTATCATTAAAAAACCTAGTAATTTTTCAAATGTGGCAAGAGGATCTCATTGCCCCATCTTGAATGTAAAAGCTGATACACCACAAAATTGAGTGATTCAATAAATCAATTCCTGAAGAAATATGCCAAGAGGATAAATTGGTAATTTATGCATCTTTAAGCATATATAAAAGACTGAACTCCAGGGATGTTACTATATAAAGGAATTTTCTAGTATGCTCATCAATCCAACTATTGTTTTTGCTCACACTAGACATTCTCTACTATACAGTCAGGACTTAGATATGTGATGAGCTGTGAGTAATGTTAGTAGGTAATTTCCTGCCCCGGCCCCACACATCATCATGTTAAAATTCTCTCAGTTGCACATGGGAACACTGCAAGAGAGAATTTGCATTATGTTAATTTCAGTTTATGTGTTTGATTCTCTGGTAGTGCATTATTCATTAGATAAAATTTAATCCAGGGAAGCATATACCAATCTGTAAAGTGGGTATCATAGACAAAAAAAAAAAAAAAAAAAAAAAACGAGAAATGTTGCCAAGAGTACATGTTCACTTTGGAGCAGCATTTAAGAGGTTCCAAATTCTCATTTGTTTTTATTTCCATTTTAAATTGTCAGTTACTGGATACCTTATATGGAGATTTCAGTGTTTCACAGTTTGATGCATAGCCCAATTTTCCCTTCTGAACTAATGTATCGAGGCTAGTTGAGGTTTCTGTAGACAAAATTTGGTGTTTTGAGCCAATCTTTAAATAAAATACAGGAACCTTCTTTAAAGTAACAGGAAATCACCTTTAATGAGTCAAAATTTTTAAAGTTTATTTCCCCCCAGTCTCTTGATCTTACCACAAGTCACAGGAAAGAAAATCATAAATTCTTAACTTTCCAGAGAGAATAAATTAGTATCAGGATTTTTTGTCCAAGGCTAACTCTATTGTTCTTTCTCTCCTGTTAAGACTTTACAATTTTAACCACTCTTGATTAGATTGAGAAGTGTGTTGTCTAGTTATTGCTCAAATAAAAAATTCCCACCAGTAAAAATAAAATTTGTTCAACTTTGAATTGGATAAAAGAATAAAACTATAGCTATGTGATGAGCTAAGAGAATTTCATCATTTATTATTTTTTCCCCTGATAGGATAGGGAAAATTTTTTTAAAAAGGAGAATTTTGTAATAACTTATGAAAGTCTCTTATTCATAAATTTGCAAGGACCAAACTGTATTTTAATGATGCACTGTTGTCTGTGCTTCCTATTTTTATACAGTAGTCCCCCCTTATGCCCGGGGGATATGTTCCAAGACCCCCAATGGATGCCTGAAGCTGCAGATAGTTCTGAACCCTATATATACTATGTTTTTCCTTATACATGCATACCTTTAATAAAGTTTAACTAAAAATTAAACACAGTAAGAGAATATTCAAATTGCCAGCATCACTACTTTTGTGATTTGGGACCATTATTAAGTAAAATAAGAGTTACTTGAGCACAAGCACTATGATACCACAACAGTAGACCTGATAACCCAGATGGATACAGAGGGACTAACAGGCAGGTATATGGCATGGATACTCTGGACAAAGGGATGATTCATGTGCTAGGTGGGAGGAAGCAGGACAGTGTGAGATTCCATCACACTACTCAGAACGGCTTGCAATTTAAAACTTATGAATTGTTTATTTCTAGAATTTTCCATTTAATGTTTTTTGGACTGCGGTTGACCACAGAAAATTGAAACAACGGAAAGCGAAACTGCAGCTAAGGGGTGACTACTGTAGTTTCAGAAATTATGATGTTGTCATGATATTATAATTACTAATTCTCCTGGTGGAGTATGTTTTTGCACAAAATCAAAAACCTTGAGTTCATTAGAAAATACATTAAATGTCCCTTTAATTTGTCTTTTGTTTTTGAACATATTTTTCTTCCAGTTGTAGTTTTCCGAGTGTACTTATTAAAATACTAAATAAATCTTACTAAAACTATACTTTAGTCACAAACTTTAAAAAATTAATTCTAAGTAATTTATGTTTACTATTCGTACATACTATCTACTTGACATTCTGCTATGTAGTCTAAGTTATACTTTTGTGGTCAAGTTATGAAAATCAAATATCATACAAAAAGCTAACACGTAATCAGACCAGAGCACACTATAGGACTCTATGTTAGGCTTCAAAATTGGTAATATGAAATTGAGCAAATAGTCTGGAGAAGTCTTCATGGAGGAGTTAAACACTGCTGCAATAAAAGTAGAAGACACTCGCTAAATATTTACTAACATACAATGAGGCACACTTTTATGGTCCTCGCTTATCTAGACTGTTGAAGCAATTTTGAAAGTCTCCTTGAAAATTTTTGCCTCCTACTCATCCTCTGCACTACTTCTAGAGGCACGAAAGATCAAAACTGATCATGCCATGTCCAGTTTTAAGTACTTTATTGTCTGCCTGCTGACTATTTGATAAGATCCAAACTTTTAAGTAAGAAATACAAAGTTTATTTCCATCTTAGCCCAGCCTAAATTTTTAGTTCTGTTTATGTATAATTGCCCTATTGATTCCTCAAGACTCAGCTCAAATGGCATTTCCACTGATAAATCTTTCTTGGCTTCACAAGCGAGATTCTGAGACTCTGTTTACTGTTTCTCAGTTTTTGAATAAGGCCTATATTATGGCAGCTAATATATTATATGCTAAAATATGTGCACACACATGTCTCCTTGATTTCAAAGATCATTAATGGTACAGTGAGACTGAGAAGATATTTACGTTCTTACTGTCCTTGGACGACTACTTATTGTCTGATACTGTGATAAATATCTTCTGGCAATGGCCTGGTTCATGAGAAGAAGGTATTCTTTAAAGTTGGCACAGGTCAAGGCCGAGAGGAATGAAGATTGAGACGTAAGGAAGAGGAAAGTACTGCAGTTTAATATTGTCTGCTTTCAATTTTGCCTGCTTTCATAGCAATGCATATCGAGTCTGGAGAGCTGTGAAGAGGAGTAATCTAAACATTAAAAAATTCCACATAGGTATTTCATGAGCAAATTTGCTACTTTAACATATCAGTTGGATATAATATTCTGCTACTATTTTATTTTAAAGACTTTCAATTAGCCCTCAAATCTTCAAAGCAGAGCTTATTATTAACAAGAATTTGGAATATGAGATTTTGAAGATAAAATACTTTTCAAAAATATCTGCTTGTAGGAGAGCTCCCCATAAAGAATTGAAAGTAAAGAGTCTGACCTTAAAACTCAGGAAGGTGTATTTTCTATTATCGAGGTATATTTAACTAACTCCCCTTCCAGAAATAAAATAGGGAACAGCCAACTAAAAATCAATTCACCATGTCTGAGGCTGCCAATTTCAGAACGAGCAAGAGCAGACATAACATGATTATGAGGACTCGGTGTATTCAGGACATAGAGCTGAATCCCACATAAACTGCCAGCCAAAGGGAAATGTTGCTGGATGGCCTGCTAACAGGGATTTACAACAATCAACCTTCTCGAATGTTTCTGTGGTGTGCTGGGCCCCATGTCCAAAAATTAAGCTTCCATAATCACAAATTCTGCTAACACTTTAGCTCATTACCTCTAAACATGTCTTCAATAATTACAACATTAATATTGTTGGGTATTTAGTACATTAAAGCATTTGCCACTATTATGAAGAGTTCCCCGAAATCATCCCTATTTAGATAAAATTGAGGCATGAAAAGAAATACTTTTCATGGTGTGATACAATACATTAGTGCAAGAAGATATCCAGCAGGATTAATTTAGTACTGTTTATGATGCTATTCAACAATCAACTTAAAAATAAGAACAAAAAACTTGAAAAGTTTTCCCCCTGATTTATGAATACTTATATATAAATCTCTTAGAAGTATGTAGATATTAAAATCACATTTAGCGTATATACACACACATTCTCACATACACACACAGATTTAATACATATATACCCAGAATTCCTTTATTATAGAAAGATGTCATTCCATTGAATCAGGAGCATGAGGGTTATCCACTACATATGGACAACATAGCTAAAGCCGTTAAACTGAATCTACTTATGCAGTTCCTGTGTCTCAGAGAGCATGATTTTTTATTGTGCATCCTATAGCTAAACAGCCATAAAGGGACACCACTAGGCCCTGAGTCAAGAGAAACAGGACAAAAATCACCCATCACAGATTTTAGTAGCAGCTGCCAGGAAGATGTACAGGAGTGGGACTATTGCTCAGCAAATGCAAGTTGGAGCATAATTGAGGAAGAATTCAACTTCCCCCCAACAGAGAACACACAGGGAGCAAGACAAAACCATTGACCCGAAGCCCCACCTCCACTGCCAAAGGTCAGAAAACTTTCCCTGCACCAGGAACTTTCATCATCTCTTTAGGGACTTAAATATTGGACTGGTCAAATAAATATCCAAAATGGTAGTTCTTATAGTGAAAGAGAATGAGATGTTATCTAGTAGGTTTTACAGGCGTGTGAAGAATGGCTGAAATTCCTAGCATATTGACTACAAAAATAGGAAGTATTTAATCTGTTGATGTGTAATTATTTTCATAATTTGTATTCCTATATATCTTTTCATTTTTAATGTGCAATGCCAGCTTTTACAAAAAAAATGCCAGCCCTCTGTTTTGTCTTAAGGATGACTTTGCCTTAAAAATGTACTACCTTAGCTTTTTCTCACATTTCTTGTCTATAAAGGTATAGAAGTTTTATCTTTCTCTGAATTTTAGGAGAAAAAAAGCAATTTTTTTTCTGATTGAGTCCAATGAGAAAAATGCCCCTTTGTTTTACAGACATCACTAAACGCTTTGGCACTTCCAATGAATTCCTCCTTCATATCTTCTTTGGGGCAGCCACGTGGCATTGTGCTGTTAAGTTATTTATACTCATGATGATACAGGATGCAGACTGACTCACAGTATTTCCCAACTATGCAGTCATGAAGCATGTTAATAACAGGATTGTTCTCTGTTGCAATTCATGATTTCTTAGTTTCTATGTTGGTAATAGCTGCAGGTACAATTACCTCTGGAAAAGCTCCACCTTGATGTATCTCTATACTATCTTCAGAACATGAGTATTACAATTTGGAAGAAGCTTCTAACCAGCAGGGGGAAGACCCATACCATCAGAATGTGTGACCTTGAGCGATTATCATTTTTACTTTCAGAGTCATAATTTTCTATTACAACAATGAGGTTGATAGACTACATATTTTATATGGAAATTTTATACTTAAAATTATATGAAAATATAGATTTTAGACTATGGCTTCTCCACTGAGAGCTGGAGTGATAAAAAGTCTGTAAATCAATTACAGTTTAAACTTTCTAAAGTACATGAAAGATGCTGGGCCTTCCCTAACCTATGTAATCATACGGATAAAGCATACTTTATGTTCTCCACAAACATTTTAATAAGAGACAAATTAGTCAAAACAAACATAAAGAACAGAAAAGGATTTTACAGACGGGAGGAAAGAAAGAATTATACTGTGCCTTGTCAATCTTGGTATTCGTAATTGTAAGCAGGAAACTCAGAAAAACAAGGAAGTAAAGGAGAGATGCAGCATTAAGGAGGGCTTGTAAATGGGAAATAGAGTAGAATTCAAAGGATTCAGTTGTAAAGGATACCTTGGTGCAGGAGAAAAGGGCAAACATTGCAAGTGTGAATTTATTAAGAAGACAAGACACGATGGAATACAGAGCAAACGTGAAAGAATTGGCCTCCACTAAGAAGAGGGATTCTTTCTCTTTCCTAAAAATAGAGGAAAAAATAAAGCCTGGGGCATATGGCTGTAAGTTCTAGAGTTGCTATTAGGGAAATGAGGGAGTTCCCATCTGATGACTTCTATTTTTACAATGAATTCTCTGGCAATATCAACGGCTGAACATGTGAGTCGGGGGCGTTGGAAAGAACTAAGATGTTTGAGAACAGAAAAAAAATGTAGTGACAGAGTCTTTAGGGAATGTGGGAAAGTAAGTTAGACAAGACTGAATTCTCTTTTAACCAGATTTGAAGAAATAATTGTCATTGGATCATCCTTTTCTGAGAGATTCAAGTTATGACACTTGGGGATACAAACTTATGTTATAAGTCTACCTCAAGAAAAAGAAAACTTGGATATTAGATACAGTGCAGTTGTCTGGGTAAGAAAAGAGAATGTGTTACTAGGTTATACCACTTACTGGCTGCACAACTTGAGCAAGTTATACAAACTCTACATTTAAAATTTCCCATATGAAAATTTAAAATAATAGTAAACTTCCTAGAGTTGATGTATTAAAGGACCCAATGTATGTAAAACATTTAGCACAAAACCTGGTGCATATTGAGAGTTCAGCAATGGTACTGGTGAGGGTATTAGTAGAAGTGGTAGTAATAATTTCAGACCCACTTGATTAGGACAGTCACAAAGAGCAGAATACATCATAATCTGCTTACAGGTCATTTTTCAAGCAAATCCCTCTTATGCTATCTGCTAAATTCCTTTCTTTCTATACATGTCACTTTATTTCAACCTTGTCTGTTATACTCGAGACAAGTTGAAGTACTTACAGTGTTCAAAAAAATACCATGGCACCTTAAACAAATGCATATTTTCACAGCTTTTCTTTCTGCCTTGAACTATAACCAGGACCACCGACACTCCCAGCAACACACACACATACACACACACACACACACACACAAAACCCACTCTTCTTTTGCCAAACGTGTATTTATTCTTTAAAATTCAACTCAACCATCTTTTCCAAAAAGCCTTTGCTGAATAAGGTTAGTAGCCATTTCTCTGTTCATTCTTCTGACATAGAGTGACGCATACAATATTCTATGTGTCATCCTGACCAATTGTGAGTTTCCTGAGAGAAGGGGAAGCTTCTTTTATACATTAAGTACTTTACACCATTACTGAAAAAAGAAAAGCTCCATACAGAGTTGCTCAATTAATGCATGGACGCTTCAAAAGCAGAGATAACTCCATGCACACTTTAAGCAAGGCTTCAGAGATGTTTTGCATAAGAGCAGTTTGGGGATGAAAGGGCTGCAGTTATTCCAAGTGATTAAAATCCTACTAGCAGCACCATCAGCAATAATGGTGGAAGTAGCAGAACCCGAAGGTGTGCCAGGTTTGTTAAGAAGAAGGATCAGCAATTCTGAAGGAGAATAAATCACATAACATAGATTAAGTTAGTGCACAAGTGAAGACCGATAACAGTAGAGCTTTCCAGGAATAAAAGCTCCAGATCCCCAAATTCTTAACATTCAGATAAAATGAATGAGGGAACAAACCAAAATTTCCTTTGGAGAGAGAGTGATTAGGGTATGGACTTCCCCTTTCACAATAGGAAATGTCATAGGAAATGCACATAAAAAATAACATGGTATTCTCTGCTACTTTTTATTTTTGGGTAATTTTGTATAATACGTGCAAATTATATTTTCTGATTAGCTTTTCGTCTACATTCTGTTGGAGATTTGAGAGGTTTTCTCTAGTGTGTTCATTTAATTGTTTTGTGCTAGACTTTAGTGATAAATGTAGGGTGCATAGCTACTCTGCAGGTGGTTAATAGATTTTCCCATACTTACAAAGAATTTTGCCTAAGACCACTCTAATTTTGCCTCCCATTTTAACAAAATGCATTATCATTTCAATGATCCAATGCAATGAGTTTCTCAAAACATGGATTTACAGAAAGAGAAAAATTAAGTAGGTAAAAAGCTTTTCTCTCATCTTCTACTGTATTTTTAGCAAGAATCCAGTAAGGATACATGATTTTGTTACCATTTAACGTTATGGAGTAAAAAGAGGTCCATATTAATTAATAATTGTTTAAGTCACAGTATCTGATAAATACCAAACTTTTTTCTGTTGTCAATTAATAGTATAGTTCCACCTCATTTAAATTTGTTTAATATGATTTGCTATAATTAGTTTTCAGTGTTTTTTAAGCTTTTATGATGACTCACCAACAATATCCTCTCATCTTTAATCTCAAGTAAGACTTCACTGACCTAATGTTGCTTAGATAGACGAGAGGACGTTGCGGACGCACATTGGTGGATTAACTGAATCTTAGATAAAATTTGTGATGAACAAGGTCAATGCTTTCAGGTTTCCAGATAGCGTTTTAAGTGACCCCTTTGTTACATCAGTGGTCTTGTGGAACTGCCTTCACTAGGGGAAGACACAAGGAAGGAGGCCTTTTAGAGGGAGGGACTTCTATCACTCTTTACGTATCATTAAAAGAAATAGAAAAGATTATTTCAAATAACCTTTGTTTAAAAAATTAATTGCACATAAGCTGAAGTGAACTAGATTGTTCATCCATGAAAATCATAAATTATTTCCAAATCCATTTGAAAAATGTGATATTGTAGATATTCAAGGGCCTTTTAAGACATCAAGCCTCCTACATATCATTTAAGATGTTCTCATGTGCCAAGAACACTGCTTTCAAGAAAGAATAATTCTGTCTTATAGAGGAAAGAAAATTATGAGCTTTCTGAATTCTGTCTTCTACATTTGGTTGATAAGTCATGGTAAATAAAAATTATTTCACACACTTGATCTCAAAATTGCTTAATCCGTTAGGTACGTATTGTTTCATAGTCCAGAATCTGTGTAGATTATATATCAAACTGAAGTAATTTCTTTAAAACTATCTGATCTATTTGTAAATATTGAATGAATATATTGTATGGAAGTGCTTTTGATAAATTTCAGATAGTGTTGTTTTTCCTGATGGGTAAGAAAATGATTGTTTACACATATCCACACATACAGACACACACGCACACATAAACAAGTGATATTCAGTACCATTACATTATGTTAGTAAATTTAAATTGCTAGGAGTAACTTTCTTAGAAAGAGGTAGGGAGCTAATATTTAATATTTTCCATCTTTCAGGTTCCTCGTGAGTATCATCTCTTTAATCCTCAGAATAAAGTGCTTATTAGATCTTAACTTTATAAGAGGAGGAAGCTGAGGTTTCAGAGAACAAGTGACTTACTTAAAGTCACACAAGTAGCATGTTTCATTGCTGGAATCTCAATATAAGTTTGTATGAATTCAGAGACTATCTTTAGGAATCCCACTTCAAAGGCTTCTATGACACAGTTCTTAATTTAACTTATAGGTTTAGCTCTTATTTCTTGACTACGTATTCTCAGCTTCCTTTGTTTGTAATCTGTTCGGGTCCTATCATTTTATCCAGAGCACTGTCTTGGTTTTTGGAGTTGCAGTATGAAAGTAAGCTGGTAAATGTTGCAGAGGCCTGATGTTACAGAATCCTGACATCAATTACAGCAAGGCTAAATATTATTGAATTGGAATTAATTTGGCGAATAGGCATATTTGAATCTTCCCTTGAGTCCTATGCAGATACCTAGTTTCAATTTGTTTTGGTGGAAAAGAATTGCCTGGCATAGCATTTGTTTATAGAAATGTTATAATATTGTTCCTCCTGTCACTCGACTAGTTAATTTAGAATGTTGTTATTTCTTTGTTATGTTTTCATAGATCACTGATAGGAACATATTCACTCAAATAGGTAGAATTTATTTATTTTACATGATCAAGTCAACAATGTTAAACTTAAAACTTTCAATTTGGCACTGCATTCCATGCCATACAATATCTTGTACAGAATGTCAAGAAGGACAGATAAATGAAGATTTCTGCTCTGGCTTTCCCCATTAATTCATGGTGCACGAGCATAGAATAATGAGAAAGACTGGACAGTAAATTGGGGCTGTATCCACTCTTATTTGAGTCTAGACTGGGACACTGCCCAACTTGCCTGGTGTGATGGACTCCGTGCATTAATAAAATTTCTTAATTGTCTCCCATTCTCTCTTTTAATTACCCAAAGGAGCTATTTGTATTAGAATGATGGTTCCTGATGACATTAGTTTCTTCCTCCTTCATAATTCCTAAGTGATTTCATTCAAATCCATGATTTAAACTCTTCTAACTTCCAAAAGAGGTCTATTTACCGATTTTTAGAAACATATAACCATCATTCATGGGCTCAATTTTATATGCAAGTTCTCTTAAGTCTTCAACAAAGCTCTCACTTTACCTTCTTTAACTTCCGTGATGAATTTTTTTTTTAGTGTAGAACAGAGAGTAACACAGTGCTTTTTCATAAGTGACCCTTAAAAAACCATGACAGATCATGACACAGATGATTAGCATATCATTTGCCTTACAGAATTACTATTGTTAATAATCTAACTCTCCTGTGAAACTTATTAAGCCACTGTTTTAAAATAAATTATTCAAGGTTGTTATTCTTTTTGTAGCAAAGGAAACTTCTGGAAAAATTCCCTTTGAATTTAAGAGATAGTAATAGTTATTTTTCAAATGAGCTCTCTGAGGAGATCCAAATACTAGGACAGTTAAATTGATTTGAAGAAGGATTCTTTCTTATTTTCATTAATGAGACTCATTAAAAAGTAAAGGCTGACTATTCAATTGTTATAAAATTTCAGTTATGCTAAATTAAGAAAATCCAGAGATATTCTGTACAACATAGTACCAACAGCTAACAATACAATAGTGTACACTTCAAAATTTTTTAAGAGAATAGATCCCACTTTAAGTATCCTTAACACACACAAAGAATATAAAGAAACTCTGAAAAGTGTTGCATATGTCTATTACCTTGATTGTGGTGATAGTATCAATGGTGTTTGCACATATTCAAACTCATCAATTGTACATAATAAATATGTTCAGTTCTTTGTATATCAGTATGTCACAATAAGGCTGTTACAAAAAAAAGTAAAGGTAGAAAGAATATAGAGGAAGACGGTGGAGTAAGAAGCACCAGTAATTTGTCTCTATACCTATGCAACAATTGTACTAGCAGAATCTTATCTGATGTAACTATTTTGGAACTCTGTAGTCTATTGAAGGCTTGAAACTTCCAGGGGAATAATTAGATAGTAAATTGTGGTTAATTTCAGTTAATTTCACCTCTTAGCACAGTAGCACCTACTGCCCACCTCCCTTCCCCATGTCAGGCAGCCACACATGCATTTCAGGAGCAGCTTGCATGCAACTAGTAGGAGTCGAGATGGGCAAAAAGGACTCTGCCTTTCAAATATCAGGGATATGTGCTCTGATCACTGATTACTGCTTCTGATTTCAGAGGTGCAGACAAAAAGGAAGGGAGCCATTGTTGCTGTACCTCTCCCTATTGTTGCAAGCACCTACCCTTCTGGCAGAAGTGACTATCAGGGGACTTAAAAGCCTAGTGCCCTTAGTCCTCCTCATTTTTCTTTTTTTCCCCTTTTTGGAGCCAGACATTAAAAATCAGAACGTGCAAAAGTAACTGCATATATGAAGGAAATTAAAGAAAGTTGTCATGCATGTCCAGGGAAAGGCATAAGCTCAGAAAAAACTTGAGAAGACCTTAAGTTTACATCTCAGACTCATCCTTGCAAAAGAAAGGGCCTACAATAATCCAAAATAATAAACAAGAACAATAAACAAAATTTTAAAAAAAGCAAACCTCAGGAAAGGGGGAGAATATTATTTCTAGAGTTACCACATTATTAGGTTTAAATCTTCAGTTTTCAACAATAACAAATAATCACAAGACACACAGAGAAACAGGAATATGGTGCATTCAAAGGAAAAAAAAAATAGATCAACTAAAACTTTCCCTGAGAAAGTCCTGATGGCAGATATACTAAACAAAACTTTAAAACACTGTCTTAAAAGTGTGCAAAGAAAGGGAATATGTGGAGAAATTCAAGAAGACAATGTATTAAAAAGTGGAAATATTAATAAAGAAATATAAAATGTAAAAGACACCAAAAAGAAATTCTGGAGCCGATAAGTACAACTGAAATGACAAATTCACTAGAGAGAGTCAAAGGGAGATTTGAGCAAGCAGAGTAAAGAATATGTAAACTTGTAGGCAGACAAATGGAAATTATCAAGTGAGGAACAGAAAGAAAACAATTAAAGAAAAATGAACAGAACTTTGGGGATGTGCGGGATGTCACCAAGCAAAGCAACATGTACATTATTGGTCTTTCAGAAGGAAAAGAGATAGAGAAAGAGGCAGAGAGACTATTGAAAGAAATAATGTCAGAAAACTTTCCAAATTTGATGAAGGATGTGAATGTAAATATACAAGAAGCTAAAAAAACTCTAAGTGAAATGAACTCAAAGAGACTCTCCTCACTGAGGAGTATTATCATCAAATTTTCAAAAGTCAAGAGAGAAGCGACTCATCACATTCAATGGATCCTCAATAAGATTATAAGCAGATTTATCATCAGAAACTTTGGAGGCCAGAAGGCATTGGGCTGATATATTCAAAGTGCTAAAAGAAAAAAACCCTGCCAACCAAGAATCCTATATCTGACAAAACTTTCCTCCAAAAGTAAAGAAGAAATTAAGATATTCTCAGATAAACAGAAACTGAGGAAGTTGGTTACCATTAGACTTGCTCTGTAAGAAATTCTAAAGGGAGACTTGTAAGTTGAAATAAAAAGACACTGGACAGTAACTTGAAGTCACATGAAGATATAAAGATCTCAGTAAAGATAAATGCATGGGCACTTACAAAAGCTAGTACACTGTAACAATGGTTACCGCCATTTTCAACTTAAAGAACACAGGGAAATGCAGTCCCACTATGTTTCCAGAAGAAGGAGAACTGGAACACCAGAGACTAGCCTTAGTAACTATAACAGTGAATAAAATGTCTTCATTGCATGGGAATTTTCTTCTAGAGGAACAGCTCCATCAATGATGGATATTTCTGAGCATACAGCCTACAGTAACTGAGTGTAGTCCAGAAACTCAGACTGTACAAGTGCAGGTAGGCCTCCTTAGAGTTTTGACTTCTAAAGTGAGGAAATCCAGTCAAACATGTAGAGTCCCATGTCTTATAAGACATCTTATAAAGAGAACCAAAAGTCCACTTAATCCTAAAAAATATCTTAATCTAAGAAATCAATTGTCCTTCTGCACCACAAAAATTAGCTGAAGCAACAGAAAGACAATGCTATGCAAATGTTACTGACTGAGACTGAGAGTTCTCCAGAATACGAGAAGGTTCAGCACTCAGATGGTCCTATTCTATCAGAGAGATCCATACTAATTTTCTACAGATTTATTGTTACATCTACCTGATAATTTACCATGACCCATTCATAACATGGCCCTAGGAACTCTGGGTGGCCATTCATCTGAAATAGTATCTTAAGCACATAAAAATGCATGATACATGGGCTTACAACAAGGACAGAGATGAGAAGTATAAGAGATTGCTGAAAACATTCAAACATTCAACTTCTAAGAACCCTGTATTCTTATTACAATGAACTTAATTTCAGATTCATCTCACCCCTTAGCTTTTTCACCATCTCAATGATAAAAGGTAATCCAGTCACAATAGTACATTACAACTATACCAATCACCCATTCACCTCAGCAGCTAATACCCTATACAGTAATAAAATTTCCTTTATTACAGAAAAGGTTGATCATGGCTCCTAGTTTAGATATTATTTTAATGGACCTGCCCAAAATTCTCTATATCTGTATTCAGTATCCTCCATCTTCAGACTGAAAATTATAAAGAAATCTAAAATATTTTAGCTCCACTAAATGAATCTGGGACATCCATACTACAGATGGCAATAATGACATAAAAATGCATGGTGGGTGTCTACATAACAGTTTTCAAATTATTCAGCTTAAACGCACTGGCTTTCTCTCAATTTGAATAAAAGTCCTCTTCTACTACCCATTTAACTTCAGCTCATCACTTGGTAATCATCCACTCCCTTTGAATTGTCAGCCTCCCTCTGATTTTTACTCAGCTGAGACTTGATATTTCTCAAGGTGGTCTCCAGTGTATGCCCAATAGTGCCATACCAGGCATTGGTAACCCTATCCACAAAATTGTTCCGACCATCATCAACCTGCACAAACCCTCAGGAAGAACATAATGGTTTTTATCCTGTGATTTACTTGTACTTACTAGCACTACCAAATCCATTAGAGGCTAGAGGAGCAATAGATTGCTTAAGATTATCTATAAAAGACCTTCGTGAATTACCAAGAATGATGTTGTATATGTCATTTAGAAAGGAATAGTTGTGAGGATAAGGAAAATTATATGAAAAAGATGCATCCACTATCTCTCACTCATCTGAAAACTGATCGTAGGATCTGAGATCCATTAGCATTACACAGATCATCAAACTATGTAAAAAATTTCCAAATTTGTACTCCCCAGCATAACACCATAACCACTGAGGGTGACTTGGAATAGGAAAAAATGATTACATTGCAAGAGAATTAAATGGAGATCACAAGATGATGATCAAATCCAGGATTTGTTTTCAAGGAAGGGATGGAGCTGACAAAAATAGTCATAGGAATCATATGACCTAATAAATGTCCCATGAAATAGCATGTTAAAAGGTTGAAACACTAAGTTAAAACATCTCAAAAGTTAAGAACAGTGAATTCCACATGCAAATTTCAGTTATTTTACTCCTTAACAGAAATGGCTTCTTGATTTACTTTTTTGCATCCCTTTTTCTATAACCCTGAGCAATATATCTCCTCTTTTGGACCAGTACCTTAATCTTTGTTGGAGTAGAAATATTGGTAGCTTTGGGTCCAGAAAAAAATAATGTCTGTGATGACAGGATAGGAATAATATTTAACTTTATCCTTTTATTTTGAGGTGATGTTATATTCAGCCTCAAGAGGAAACACGAAATTACAAGAGTCAACTGAAAATGCAGCTTCATATCTCAAGAGGAAAGTCAGAGCAGAATTTATAACATTGAGAGTTATCCATGTAGAGGTGATGGTTGAAAAGACATAAGGGTAAATGGAGAGATGATGAGAGAGCAGAGGGGCCTGGAGAGATATGCTGGGGGACATCGGCACCGGTGGAGTAAGGAGAAATAAAACTCAGCAGTAGAGACTCTAGACAAAGCAGGTAGGAAATATAAAGAACAGAAAAATTGCAATGTCAGATGGCAGGAATGTAGAAAAATGAATTAATAATGTGGCAGTCAATAGTGATGAATGGTACAGAAAATTCAAGATAATAGCTAAAATAATTCTAAAATAATGTGTTTGTTTTGAAATTTGATTTTTAATAAGAAAAGCTCGGTTAGAATGTGAGCTCTGGAATTAGACACTCTGTATTCAAACCCAGGTTTTGCCACTTGCTAACTCTGTTGTGTCCTTAGATGATTTTCTAAGTTCTCTACACGTTCAATGTCTTATCTGTATGTGGTTTAAATTAAGTAATCTATGCAAAGGCTTTAGGTTATGCCTGGCATGGAAAGCCTTCAATAAATGTTAACTTAAGAATAGTTATTTTATTATATTTATAAGAGCAGGTGTGAAGAGTGATGAGAATCAAGCCAATCTAAAAGGGATTTAGCATTTGGGTATAATTAAAATACAGAGGCAGTAAACGTGCACTAACATTTCTTGTAATTACAGCACTGGAGAGATGAGTCTATCACCCTTGGTGGGCACATAATTTAAAGTGAGATACGTTTCTTTTCTCTTACTATTAGTTTTTTGAATTAAGTTCCCTTCAATATATTTTCAGTGGACTGGAAGGATACAGTGAAGAGAGAGATTTTAGATGAGAGAAAATGCATACACGAGAAGAGGAAAGAATCAGAGCCTCAGTAGATGGGTTAGCTTTGGTAAATAAGACTAAAAGATAGTCCTCTGAAACCAGAGGGAAGTAGAAAAAGAATGGCATATCGAGGTTAGAAGATGGAGTTTTTTCAAATAACCTAAGTCTAAAAATACACTAAGAAAGGTCAGTTATAGAGAGTGAGAGTAGCAGAGATGGGGTTTGATATTGAGAAAGCAGAAGAAATTGGGGGTACAATCAAACAGAATATTATATAGTGTCAGTTAGCAATGCCGAAAACCTCTCCCAGAATTAGAAAGAGACTAAAGACAGTGTAGGGATCTACGGCATCCTTAAGCTGATGCAATTTGTCAAGCATTGGGCAACCAAGAAAAAGCCAGTTAATCACACAAAAATTGTAATTGAGAGTGATAAATCTCAGAGCACCATAGAAAATGTATTGGAGGAATGATGTTGGACCAAAAGACTTGTCAAGTAATGATCTTTATAAAACAACTCTAAGTGCAAGGCAGTGAGAGTGACAACGAGGGCAGTGAGGATGAAATGGATAGCAGATATATGATTTTTCAGTTCAATTCATTCACTTAATTCACATTTATAAAACACATACTATATAGGCGAGAATGTAATTATCTGATATTTTCTACTATCCCAACACAAATTCCATTATAAATTAAATAATTTATTTGAAACAAGTTAATTTTCAAATCAAATTAAAGTATTATGGCTAAATTTTCTTTATCCAAGGAAATGGCTCTTAGCAGTGTGAGAAACAATGAATTGACTTGACTGAAGAGAGAGTAATTACCAAGATTTGAGGCTATGGGATCAGAAATTTGCCTTATTTATTGAGGGCCATAGTCTATTCTAACATTAAATCAACTCAACTGTTCTCTTGCCTCAAATACAAAGTTTTAAAAAAAAAAGATTCCTAAAGAAAAGACTCCTATGTGACTTGGTGTTTGTAAAATTCTCACAAAGTGACTACATTTTTGTCTGTATGCTTTTGGTTGTTTTTTTGTTTTTGTTTTTTGTTTTTGTTTTAAAGTTTGGGGCTAGTCTTTGGAATCAAAGTGAACTCACAGGACCAATATAGTCATTTGAACTTTGCTCTAGAAATAAATGAAATGAAAGTTCTGTGTGTAGAGGAAAGCCATGTTGTGTTTACATAGGGGAAAAGGCAGCAGAAAATTTTTCCCCAGGGAAAGACATTCTCTGTTGATTTATGTCTCTGACAGGAGAATAACATAACAGATGTATACTGCCTGGAATAAAGTGTATACTGCACACAAATTTAAATCATGTACAATTTATGTTTTATGGTACACTTGTGAATTATGCTTTTTTGTTTCCATGAGTAATTAGACACAACAGGTGTGAAGGTTAACTTTAATATGCCCATTACAGAGAAAAAATATATACACTGCCCAGGGAAAGGAGGAGTTTTGTTCCTTGTATGGATGTTTTGCTTGAATAAGATATGAGAAAAGGGAAGTGGAGTTTAGGATCCAATATTTGGAAACATGAATAGTAAAACGAGTTACGAATAATGTTAATACTAATTTATGAAGCCTACTTCGTGTTATTCAGTGGCCTGGGAAGTTGGAGTTCTATGCTTGGAGCTTTGGAGTGGTAAAGTACTGATTAAACTAATACATTAGTGCACAAAATATTCCTACTTTTGGCTGGTTTATTGTGTGCACCTGTTCTTTGGAAAACATCTTTCTTCTCCGCCACCCCCAATAATAGGATTAAAGTTCAAGGCAAACTCACAAATAGGCGTATGCTTCCTCGAACTGTATATATTTTGGCTAGGGCTGTCTCCAAGTATGTGGTGCCTTGTAGGTTGTCTTTGTCTTTGATCCTAGAAAAAGTAGATAAAATAAATCTACTCATGGTAAAAGGGCCCCAGAGCAGACTCTGGTAATAATAGTCAAGTTTATGTTCACATCTCACAGTATAAAAGAGGCCTATGTGTTTTCCCTACCATTAATTTAATCCATACCCACCAAATTTTATGTTTTCAATTTGCGTTGGGAGGCAAAAACAGGATTGATGATGATCTGCCAGTTTTACCCTAAGGTAATGCTCTGCACTAGATGAGGAAATTGCCAACTAAAAATATTTTGCACAAGATCATTTTGCCTTCAGCTTTTTGAAAGCAGGATTTAGGCAAGCTCTATCTTAAGGGCCAAATTCTATCTGCACATGCTATATTTAATCTTTTGGACTTACTTTCCATACCAAAGAAGTTATTAATTTCAGAAAGAAAATCTCCAAAAAGGACTCTTTATAGTCTGAAAACTAAAAGAGAGGAGTAGGCAAGCATTTGCTTCAGAGCAATTCCTGAGATAGCAAGTCTTTAGCATTAACTGAGTATTTAAATGATGAAAGCCTGCCTTTGAAATGCTTCTAATCATAGCCAAAATATTTAATGAGCTTTTGGATCTAACTGTTTCTTAATATTAAAGATCTATAATAAGACTAATAAATGAAATTTTGTGCAAGACATGTGATGGTGCTACTGATTTAATGAAAAGTGAGTTGGTCATTCATTCTATGGTGATAAAAAAATTATTTCCAAAATGCTGTGCTCAAATCAGACTGCCAGGATGAAGATACAGTTTATAATTTTTGACATGTTTTTTGATACCATTAGGAAAGAGACTTTTCAAAGACATCAGTAATTGTCTAAATTCATGAAATTCACAACAGCACATTTCCTCATTTTGTGTCTGTATAATATGGATAGTAAGACCATTTTCGCCACAGCATTATTGTTTGAGTTCAATAAAATGTTGCGCTAAACGGGACCAACAAGGCTGCTCTGAGAAGGGGCAGTCAGCCAGGCTTGAACGCTCGTCACATGACTCTGCACGTTCACAATTACTTCGTGTTCAAATTCATCTCTCAGCAACTGCTATTATTTGTAATGAATCCGCAGAATCATTGAATTTACAAATGTCTAAACTTGCTATCAAAGATTCACCCTCAATTTTGTCCTTCATTTCTCTCTCACTGCCTAGTTTTCCTGAAGGTGAAGTAAGTTGTCCAATGTCTGCTATAATTATCTCTGCTTCCTTGAGCAACATGAATCGCAGCTTTATTGTTATTGGTTCTGAACTCTTGGACTTAAATAAGCTTCAGTCTTACATCTGTTGTTTGATTTCCAATTATCAGAGTGTAGATTATATAAAGATAGAATTAGATAAGTACAGGTGCAGTTTCTTATTTGAAGCTCTGTGGGGCTTTTCCTTAGTGAAACCACAGCAAATCCTAATAGTTCCAGATAGATGTTATTTGCTAACCTACAAGAGAACAAAGTGAGTTTTACCAGCAGGCGATGGCCACAGTATTCCAAGGAGGACCACATCAGCTATGGATGAGGGACTGAGGCTGGATAATCTCGCCTTTGTGATGCTGCCCAATTCTGTAAATGACTTCCTCGCTTTATTCAACCTCTCCATCCAGTCATTGGCCAGCCTATTCTATTTAAATTACCCTGTCTCAGCTTCTGGTCTAATCAGAATGGTAGTCAGCACCGCTCAACTCATTGCTCCTGCAGTGCTCAGCTCCATAGGAGCCAAAACATAATGGACCTACATAATAGATGACTGAATTGGAAATAAAAATAAGCTATTTTTTGGAAATTTACCTCTCATTTATTATATACTTCCATGGGAGGTCTCCTAAGAATCTTGTCTGGAAACGTTATATAATATACGTTCATGTGCTGAGAGTGGAATACACATGTGATTAAGATAGTGTTTCATAGCACTGTTTTTTTTTTTTAGTAATACAGCCATGAGGAAATTAGAATGTAAGTCCTGTCACCAAACACATGCCTAAATAACATACTAGTTACAAGAGAGTCATGCAGGAACATATACACACAGACATAAATCACAGATGGTAATTGCAGTTCTAATCATTAGGAGGTTTGGGTTGTTCTTCAACTGTGCAGTGTGCATAAGGTGATCTTATCAAAATAAGGGATTTCTCTATGCATACCATGAGCTCTGTCAAGATTGAGAGTCCATTGTCTAATGGTTTAGAATTAAACATTTAAAGATCCATTCTCCATACTCTGAAAGAGCTATTACTTCAAGCATAAGTGCTGTTATTAGTAGGAGGAATTGTACCCATATTTCACCCTGTGTACCATTGAAAACACACTCCTATATATTTTACATTATTATTATTACCCAATGGCCATTCAGCATGCAGCCATCAACAATGCAACAATGCAAGATATATGGCTCTCCAGTTGAACACACGAAAGCAATGAGCTAGTGTAATTTGCCAGCTCTGGAGAGGAATGTCACTTGAAATTTACGACTCTTAAATGGAAATTAAGGATGATATTCAAAGGCTTATAGGAAAAGTTGCCTCTGTGCGAAAAGGGTTAACGTCGGTTAACGTTGGTAGTCTGACAGGTTTCAAGAATTTCCTTAATGACTCTTAAGAACAAATCCTCATTATTGAAGCCTGTGTATGGTAACCTGTGATCGCATCTAGACCATGGGATTTTTTTGTACAAATATTTAAACAAGAGAGAAGCTTTATTTATTCTAAGGATTTCAGATATTAGTGTAAATCATCTCCATACATATTACAGGATAAGTTAGGTTGTCTCACAACTTTAAAAAAATCTGTTAAATATGTGTGGAAGAGGACAGGGTTAGGAAAGTCCACTGCTTCTCCTATGCACAGCAAAACATAAAGACAGAATGACCAACTCGTCCCAGTTTTTCTGAGACTTTTTTATTGATTTTAAAACTGAATGTCCTGCATCCTGGGAAGCCCTTTAGTCCTGGAAAAACTGGAGTGTTTGGTTACCCTAGAGTAGAAAATGATAATAGTTCTTTATTAGAAGCTTCTCATATCTAACAATTAAGGGTAGAAAGTTAATGTATTTTGGCTCTATACCACAGAAACAAGGATATACCTATACACATACAAATAGCTGCATAAGATCAACAAGAGGATCGAAGAGTTAGAAGCTAAGAAATGTGTGGTAGACCAAAAAATTCTGAAGGTAAAACAAATAAACATAAAAAATAAATCAACAGTGCTCACCTTAGCCAGTGCTTAATAATTATTAAGCTCAATTCTTATGAAAACATCAATATCCTTAGCATACTCTGGTCATTAAGAGAATGATCTTTGGTGTTGGACTGCTTATAAAACATAGAGGATGCTATATGAATTTTATGAAATACTAATGTATGATACATATAAATATTCATTTAATGTATGTAATAAATATCAGTATTATCTCTTCATCTAAGATCTGCCATTTGATATGAGCAACAGTATACTTGCTATTGACCTTCTCTACTATTATAACATTTAGCTCTTGGAAGTGGGATGGCACTGAGCAGAAGGAAATAAAAAACGAGGTGATATATCTTCAGATATTAATATTCACAACATTCCATGCACATTGTTTTGCTATTGCCTCAATTTTAGGCTACTCTGAGATACATATGATCAGATTCCCTGTAGAGTAGATAGAAATTCACTTTGATTTAACAGTTACATAGGTGAGCCATTCTTCCAATGACCACAAATTCAACATTAACTGTGCTTACAAATACATGGTTGCATTACTTAAAGCATTTTATATGTTCATTTTGCCAATTATTGAAGAAATAGCTATTTGATTACATGTATGTGTCCTAAAGTATCATGTTACAATAAAGTCAGTGAGCAAAGATAAATTAAACAAAATTGGTCCAATTTTTAATTATAGGTTTGGCAAGTTTTTATATGAATTTGTGCCTCTTGAGTAAAACTCATGGATAATATTGTAAAAGTTGATGTTTCTCTGTTATTTTGATTTATAGGTAAGATGAAAGATATTAATGGTATAGAACAGCGAGTCAATGGTTTGGAGTTGGAATGTATTGAACTGTGGTGAATTCGTGAAGTTTCTATTTTCTTCCTGTTTAATCTGTGTAAAATAGCAAATAAAACATTTGAGAAGCAAGATTCATTCATTACACGAAATAGAGTAAAATTTTAGACTATATAAAGGTCATAAACTGCAAATACATGAGGGTCCATAGTATTTACCTCCTATAATCTCAATCACTTCCATCAATATTATGGTTTATTAAAAAAAGGGAATAATACTTCAAGGCAAAAATAGATTGCATTTATAAATATAATATTGATTAAAGCTGATTAGATATCTATTTGAAGGGGAAACTCTGTTTTCCTTCTTACTTTTCCAGGTATTTACAAGAATCTATTCTGATTTCTCAGAGAATGCTTTACCAGATTAACCCAATAGAGTGGGATTTTTAAAGAATAAAAATTTTATAACTCTATTATTAAAACATAACTCAGTACCTGTTATGCTTGTATATTTAAGTTACTGCAAGTTTTTTAGACACATGTGTGTACACATTTAATTAGGATAATGTTAATATTGGTGTCTTCAAAGATAGTTGTTTCCTGAATTAATTTACAAGCTACATTTGACAACATTTAAAGTAAAGCCTGCTAACACTTAAAAAATGCAATTTTGTATATCTAAAGAAAATATCTTCCATATTTACACAAAGTATGGGATCCACAAAAGATTCTGCTAAAGAGACCATCCTGAAATTAAATTTAGATTGGTACTCTTATTTCCTGGGGAGACGGTGAGTTGGCGAGTTGGCTTAGATGGATGATTCTTTTCACCATAATTTATTCTGTAGAAACTACACAAAAGATAGCTAAGCATGAACCTAAGGAACTACAAATATCTGTGAGAAGCACTTGTAAAGACTAAAGTTCTTTGAACTGGTATGAATGGAAGGGTATGTACCATCAGCTAGGGATGTTTGGCAATAGACTTATCAGAAAGAGGATATATTGGAAAGGAGATTAAATTTCTATTCTTGGAAATGACATTGTCTTCCCCATTTCAATTATAAGATGGAAATAAGCAGACATAGCCCACATCGTGGGGAATAAGATGCATAATATCAAAGCAGTGCTAAGATCCTCCTGGGGAAAGCAGTTGACGAAAACAGATGTGGGAAATCAACTGTCCCCTAGCCTCTGCTCTTCTGAATATTCAGATTTTGAGGATTACAAGCTAAGGAATATATATTTTTTCCAGTGATATCTAAAATTAACTTGAGTCTAACTAACACTCTAGACTTAAATATCAATTCCTAGGAAATGCAAAGAATAGAAAAGCGAGTTAAATTACACCGTTAAGAAGCAATCACCCTTTAGAATATGGCTATTTGTGAGCACAGATAACATGATTTCTACTACAAAATTATAACTGAAAATCGTTGAAATTAAAATAATGAAAAAAGAGCTAAGTATTCATATGAATAAAAACAACAATAAAGAGCAGAGCATACTCAATATTTGGCAAAATAGAATTCAGCTTAAAATGGAAAGTTTTATACTTCTAAAACAATGAAGAATCACAAACATTTACTTTTTAAATATATAAAGCAACAAATAGAAATAAAAAATGAATATATTGGTAAGTATATTTGCAAAAACTAACTTCAATAACTTCTATAGCTATAATTGAATATATTAATTATTGACTAAAATTTAATAAGATAAAAAATCAATATCGAAATAATGAAAACAAATGTGCTACTACTACACAATCCTTAGTTTAAAAGAAAATCATGAAAATAATATCATATTTAGAACCAAATGAAAATTGTACATTCTTATCACAATTTTTGAAATTATTAAGTATATCTATTAGATAACAGAAAAACAAAGAACAAAGTATTCACTTTGATAACTTGAGATAAAGAGCATGAGTATCATCTCAAACAAAAATTAGAGTAAATACCAATGAAATACAGACAGCAATGATAAATAGCAAATATAACCCTAAATTTGGTTATTTGGAAATATTATTGTTTTTCAAAAATTAATAAATAAAAAGAGTAGTAGAGAGGGGCTGGCCCCGTGGCCGAGTGGTTGGGTTTGCGCACTCCGCAGCAGGCGACCCAGTGTTTCGTTAGTTCGAATCCTGGGCGCGGACATGGCACTGCTCATCAGACCACGCTGAGGCAGCGTCCCACATGCCACAACTAGAAGAACCCACAACAAAGAATACACAACTATATACCGGGGGGCTTTGGGGAGAAAAAGGAAAAAATAAAATCTTAAAAAAAAAAAAAAGAGTAGTAGAGATGAAAATCAAGAAAATTCAAAATAATAAAGGGGAAATATTTACATATCAAAGGTATTTGAAATAATTAAATCATATGAGAATAATGATGTGGGGCTGATCCGGTGATGTAGTAGTGAAGCTCACACACTCTGCTTCAGTGGCCCGGGGTTTGCAGGTTCAGATCCTGGGTGCAGACCTACACACTGCTCTTCAAGTTATGCTGTGATGGCAGCCCACATAAAGAATAGAGGAAGATGGGCACAGATGCTAGCTCAGGGCAAATCTTCCTCAAACAAAAAGAGGAAGATTGGCAACAGATCTTAGCCCAGGGCCAATCTTCCTCTCTAATAATAATAATAATAACAATAATAACAACAATAAAAATACTTTGTGTTTAACTAAATTAAGGGGCTAAAATAAAAAAACTACATGAATTATCTCAATAGAAGAAGTATTTATATTTGATGGCATTAAAAACCTCAGTTATGGTTTTTAAAAGTCTTAGCAAACTAAGAATCAAAGAGAAATTATTTAGGACAGGGAACTTTTAAAAATCTGTAGCAACTGTTATCCTTAATGGAGATACTTTACAGATATTCCTGTTAAGTAACAGAGACAAAATAAGGAAAAGCAAATTAAATAACATATAAATATAAGAAGGAAACAGATAAATTATCATTATTTAGAAATGATATAACTATTTATGTAGAAAATAGGATACAAAATTAGGATAAATGATTTCAGTATTTTTAATACAGAATCAATTTCAACATGTCTTTGACTATAATACCAACTACAAAAATCATTAATATTTCTCCTAAAGAGCAACAAAAATTAATATATAATAAAAGTAAGATACCAGAATGAAGAGCAACAAAAACTGTAAAATATCTAGAAATGAAGCTTAAAATATACAGTTTAAAATGCCTCTATAGAGAAAATTTTAAAATTATATAAACAAAACTTTAATAACTACAGAAACATGCCATGTTCTTGGATAGGAGGATTTAAAATTATAAAGCTATCAGTTCTCTCCAGGTTTTCCATGAATTCATTGCAATTCCGATAAATATTTTGATTAGATTTTTTAATAGCTTAATTCATGTATTTTAATATTTACTTTGATATTTATACCTAAAAAAGGCCTCTGTTGAAAAAATTAAGCACATACCATCTGCTTAAGAAGAATTGAGTATTTTTAAAATATTTTTAAAATAACGGCATTTTACTGATAATTATAAAATTAATATGATTGTTTTAAAAGCTGTACAGTGGGTGAAGATATAGAAATGGAGACTTTCTTTACAAGCCACTCCCTCTGCCCTACTAAATAAACACCTGACCTTTATTAAGACCTCACTGTGGTCTACATAGATTTGAAAAATCATGACTAAGTTAAGTGTGTATTTCCCAGAACCTTTGCATACATATACATTCATACATGTATGGAAATATATAATTTAAAACTTTCACAAAATGTACTTTACATGACTTTTTGCAAATTCTTTTTCATTTTCACTTAACAACATATAATTGACATATTTCTTGATAATTCATGCAAAAGTATCTTATTCACTGTAATGACTGCATATTATTCCATAAAATTTCATAACATGTTTACATATAACATATCCAATCATTGTCTTTCCAGTGTATACACAAATGTGTATGTTTATGTATATGTAAATATATTAATATGCATTAACATCACAGAATAATTACATTCTATTTATATATTATTGTATATTCATGTAATATAATTATAATATATTATTATATAATTATTGTATATTATGTATATTAATATGTATGTTAATGGTAGCATTAATGGCTTGTACAAAGCTAAGGTTTGTAGAGAAGGAGGATTTTTGCTTATATGTAATATATTTATTTTGCAATAATAATGTGGTATGCCTACTGTACCAGTGTTACTGAAAAAGAAATAGCAAGTAAGAGTGAGTTTAGTTGGCAGAGACATCACTGTGAGCTAAGGGAATACATTTTCTTTCACACTGAGGCGATAGACCCTTCAATTAATTTATTTCTTCTAATTGGTTTCTCTTGAGCTGGAGGATTTTGAGCTACTATTACATATTGAGAAGTAATGGTCACTACTTGATATTATTTACTTATAAAAATAATAACCATCATGATCTGGAATAGTAAGTCAGTCCAAGATATTGGTATTTTCTATAATGTTTATATTTAATTTTTAACAGAGTTTTTTAGAAGAAAAGTGATGATTTATTCTTTTATAAAATTTAAATTCAGATAAAAATAAGCACTTCAGCCCATTGGCTTTTTTGGAAAGCAAACTTCGTAAATATTTTATTACAATGGAGACAATAAAAGCATGATGCAAAGATAAGAAAGGAAAAAAAGTAGTAAGATACTAGAATACTAGATCAGTCATGATAATGGTAAAATACACAGCAAAAAGAAAAAGAATATAAAAACATGAACAAAGAATAAATGTCAAAACATTTACATCGTTCCAAAAAACCTGATTTCTAAATTGCATCTCGTTTTCATTTCTAAGCAAAGAAAACACCACTACAGTGCCTCAAATAATGTCTCCAGTTTGTGAATTGAGTTTCTTCCAGAATGAACATGTAGATGTCCTACACTAATCAGAGGAAAGTTTAAGCGTGTAGCCTTTTTCTAGCTCAAGAACAGCTTATAACAGGCTTACATTCTAAAGCTGACTTTTTTAATGAGTAGAAAAATATAAAATAGTCTTTGCTTCGTTATCACTTTCTTCTACTTTTAAAAAAAAATTATCATACATTCTCCTATCAATGTGCATATTTGCTCATTTATTCCTCTCTATTCATACGAACAACCCATCCACTCATAGAATAATATCACCATTTATAGAATCACATACTCATTACTTAGCTCATATTTCATAGAGTTAGAAATATACTTTGTTTTACATCAGACTAACCTCCTTTTTTTCCCATATTGATTTTTTAAGGTCTACTACTTTGTGCTGAAATGGGGAAAGTAGACTTTTAGTCCAATCAAGAATAAAACCTAGGATACAATCATAGAAATTCTGACTGCTACTATCTCACTTTTCTTCTATAATTTCAAAAGTTAGTGGAAGAGATTAAAGATAAGATTGATCCTTATTTTGAAAGTTGGTATCAAAATTTTTCAAAAACTGATTGGGAGTGTGAATTTCAAAATTAAACAAAAACAGTTTGGAAGTTTATTTTATATAATATATTTGAAAGTTCATAGTAATTGTAATTATGCACATATTCTCAGAAACAATCCAATAATTTTGCTTTAAGCTTTTTCAACAAAATTGTATGATAGCACCCTCTGCCCTCCATCACTTCACTTTTATTTTTCCTAATACTATAACAAAGATAACAGTTTTAGAAATATATGTCCAGGTTCATATATTCAAGACACCCATCAGTTTTACTGAGGGCCACTTTATCCTTTGATAATTAAATTTTCTGTTCAAGTACCTAATTTTGTCATTTCAAAATTGAAATTGATAAAACTAAAATTTTTGCATGCTTTGAGAAGTTCTTTAACTTATCTTTAAATAATGTCATAAAATTTTGCTTCTCTTGTAATATTATCTCCTGGAGATTTCAATAAATTTTTATTTTCATGTAATGTTAGGTATTTACAACTTTTCAAAACTCATTTGAGATTAAAATAATCATGGATATCTTTTGTTAAATGGGGAGAGGGATATTTGAGCTGGGGCCAATCATTTAAATGATCTATATCCATGTTATTATGATTTCTTTACTATACAATTTTGTAATTTTGAATTAGGTAACCTATACTACAATTATGGAGAAACTTCATCTTGCAGAGGTGGTGCATGCTTAAATCATGCATTATTTACTATTTGGAAAATATGAAATCTCTAAAAAATAACTGAAAAATGTGATGACAAACCATAGTAGGGACATTAATTTCATTAAGGTTTAGCTGTTATTGTTTATATCACAGAGATCTTTTAGGGAGACTTACTGAATTACTATGTCTGACTGTAGTGATGGTTTCACAAGGCCATTCATATTTTGAAATTTATCAAATTGTATACTTTAATATTTTCAATTTATTCTATATTGAATAAGGCTGTAAAACTTATATATGACAAAAGAAAAAAACTAAATGGAGTATTGAAATTTTTAATGCAGTATTTGAAAAGAAGCAATATGAATCAAATATGCATCAAAACTACCATAATGAACATCTGAAATTTTGTTGCTAATTTTAAATAAATGTGTGCATAATAATAAATTTCAAGTTAATGGACTTATAAGCAGTATTTAGGAGCCTAAATTGGTTGCTCAGGAACAATCTACGAAGTTAACTACCATTGGGCTTAAGATAAGCGCAACTTAAAAAGATGGAATAAAGGAAATAACTTATCACTACTCTGAATGATAAGATGAATGTTCAAGTCCACTGTAACTGATAGAACCTTGGAACTAATGGAACTTTTCAAATAATGTTATTCTTTCTTATTTTTTATTCTCTGTTTTCTTTGAGAGTTAGTGATTTGCCTTTGAAAATAAGATAAAACATCCTATATAGAGACTGGCCCCACAGCAAAGGGTTTAAGTTAGTGTGCTCTGCTTCAGCAGGCCATGGTTTGCCAGTTTGGATCCTTGGCGTGGACCTACATACCACTCATGAAGCCATGCTGTGGCAGCATCCCACATAGAAGAACTAGAATGACGTACAAGTAGGATTTACAACTAGGTACTGGGGCTTTGGGGAGAAAGAAAAAAAATGAGGAAGATTAGTGACAGATGTTAGCTGAGGGCCAATCTTCCTCACCAAAAAAAGAAGAAAGGAATTTAAAAAATCATATATATATATATATATATATATGAATCAGAGTGGTTAGAAGAAACAGAAGTCAATCTAGGTGAAGGCAACATCTATTCTAAACTTCTGTGTGGGTCTTATATTCCTGCATTCCTCTGCTCCACTACTCAGACTCTTCTTTGATGAACAGAATGCCACACATCACATATTTGACAATGTTAGATGTTATTTTGGGCAGAATGACTCATCAATAGAACATGTATTCCTAAGATGAAAGTAACAGATTCTGTGAATGACAAGCCTCTATTAATATGAAATGTCATGAAAATCTAAGAAATTCAAACCAACAGACTTTTAAAATTCCCTTTCATATTTTTTATTTCCCATGCAGTGACTATCATATACTCTTAAAATTTTCTGTAATATAATACCTATTTTAGTTTGTTCTGATCCACATTTATATTTCTACTAGCTCCTATGTGATTGACACAGTATGCCATCAAATGGGCTGGGTCCAGGATAATTCGGAGATGACTGGCGGTGAATAGAATCAACAGCATAAATAGTAGAAACAGGAAGGAAAAACAGCATATGACAAAGATGCACAAACATCTCTTTTCTAATATTAATAAGAGATTACCCCTAAAAATTAACTCTAGAATTGCATGAAATTCTTATTGAGAGAAAAGAGTCTGGAAAACAATCAAAGAAGCAAAAGTTATGCCCTTCATGGCATAAATAATTTCCCCAGATTCTGGAGCTCAAATTCAGTTTCAATTCTAGAATTTGGAGATTTTACATATTTGGAGAACTATGTTGATATGTGACATAATATCCGCCAGGAATAAATACACATATTTGATTGCTGAGTGAACACAGACACACAGACACACATATATGATTGCTGAGTCTCTTATGTTATAACCATTAATTATTTCTGTTGAAAGTGTGCATTTTGGTTATCATGGCCTTCTTCTACCATTGTATCAACATATTTTGGGCTTCGGAAATGTATCAGTCGGTTTTTATCTCTTAAATTTCTGAATCAAGAGAAAACACGTCTTAGACATGCTGTATACCACTTGACATCACTCGCTGATGAAGAAACTAGCATGAATATCCAGAGATTCTAGACTTTTAGCTTGAAGCTGTGCTGTTTCTTTCAGATTATGAGTGAGAGTGTCTTCCATTTGAAGAAGAATGAACTGAATGCTTGGTAACCTGAAGGGCAAATTCTTCAGCAAAACTTCAGATTTCCTCCTGTTCAGACTCAGCAAGATTATACTTCCCTGCACACTGAAGTTAGGTGTGATCATATGACTCATTTGGCATGAAACGTGAGCAAAAGGATCTATGTGTCTTTTGGAGAGAAGATCCAAGCGGCTGTGGAAGAGGCGCGAGTCTCCCTTACCTGCCTTGGCTGCTGCGGAAGCACCATGGAGACAGGGTCTTCGGCGGCCCAGACCCTCAGTGATCACTGTGAGAAGAGCACATCACGGCTCAACCACTAACCTGCAAGGACATAGAGTCTGAGTGGAAAATACACCTTTTTTTATTGAAATCACTCACAAAGATTTTGCTTATTTGTTTTTAATGATGCTTTTCTAATGATGCTTCCCCAAACCATTTAAACAGGAAAAAAATGTAAAAGGAATATAAATAATACTTTCATCTTGCACGTTACAGAGCTGTAATAAACAGTGAATACACTAAATAAGAGTAACAGAGGCATAACCACAACTACAAATAATTATTATATAGCTAAATTAATTTATTATAAAATAAATGACAATGCAATAATTAAAATTCTGGTTTAATGCAAAGTAGACAGAATAAGATTCATGAAATAGAACAGACAGCCCAGGAATCGAGCTAGTATATATAAGAATTTGGTAGATGTGAAAGGTGTAATGGCATAACTTTAGAGAAAAGGTGAATTATAAATACAGCTAGTGCTAGCAGAATTTATAAAGTATTTAGGAAAAAAAACCCTTTAGTTTCTTGTCTCACAGATATAGAAAAATAAATTCTATTTGGCTCAAAGAATTAAATATTTAAAAACCTTCACTATTAAAGGTAAATGTTGACACATATCTAATCTCAACATAAGGAACCTTATTTTAAGCATTTTAAGTAAGAGCCAACAGAAAAAATAACTTTTTCAAAGGCAGACATAACGGAATAAAATTGATTACACAATTTTGAAACATGTCAAAAATGAAAGGATAACAAAATGGGAAAAATAAAATAATAGTAAAAATAATCTCAGCATATAAGATAAACAAATGAATGCTTAATATAAAATACGTAAAACGATATTTTAATAAAAATACACAAAGTGCAATAGAAAAATGAGCGAGGGACCTATATAAGGGATTTCCTAAGAAATGCTTCTTTTCATATGGAAAAAATGCCTTTTCTTACTGAAATCAAAATTCAAAGTAATATGATCTTTGATTTTTGTCCATTAAAATGTACTTGATGAAACCAACATGGCAAGTGCTTAGTGTGAAAGTGTGCTTAAAGAAAAAGGAATTACCTTACGCTGGAAAGAGGTAGTTAGTTTACATAATGTATTTATTCAGTAAACATGGTTACTTCTGATAGGAAATATGCGACAATATTAAGTGGTTACCTGTGTCGTATGGTTTAGGTATTTTCTTTTTTATTTGCTAACTAAATAATATATTTATAATTTTAAAAATTATACAGAACTTTCTCTCAGTTGTTCCCTACAATTTGTATCACAGTACGTTCTCTAAGATGTTCATTGGTCAGACATATTTCTTTTGTTCAAATGAACATAGCACTAGCATGCCTGTTTGAGACATGAAGATGTGTATGTTGTATATATAAGACCTGTGACTATGCAAAATCTTCTCTTCTACTTAACTGATTCTCAGGTGAACAGCAAAAACAACTGATTAGTTTTTCTAAGGTTTACCATCCTCTCCCTTTTGCACTGTGAACACCAGGAAAACACTAAAATGTTTTCATATATATCACACTCACTAAATATCTAAGAGAATCAAATGGCTGAAATAATAAAATATAGATTTCAGAATATTTGCAATCTATAAAATTCACGTGAGTAACTGTTACTCTGGTTTTGGCCCAAAACCAACAACATTAAAGAGAGGAACATTTTATCTTTATGTTTTTAAAGGCCATTTGTATTCTATTCTATTTTATTTTTAAAATAGATAACACCATAATATAATCCAAACCAAGAAGGCTTTTAAAATTATTGAGGTTTTTCTATATTTTTCCTCTACAAAATGCTATTTCCTGATACTTGCTTGATCTACATCAAGTAAATGTCTTAATTTTAAATTTTGTCCAATTCTACAACATGTGTAAAAGGACCTATGGCCAGTAATGGGACAAATGTGAAGATTTCCCGTCATCCAGCGCCACTGACTAGGACTTGTGAGCATTTCCTAAAGGCATTGCACAATGGGTTTCTCTTGGACATTTGTGTTTCTCTTTGAACATTTCTGTCTTAATTTACTTGAAGTTCATCTCTCACATAAAACTGACAGAGCGTTGGACTCAGTTTGCTAGGGGTCATTACTGACTCTACCACTTAATAATTTTGTGACCTTGGGAAAGTCCTTTTACTTTTTTGTGAATAGTTTTTACAAATGTAAAGTAAAGATAATGTCAGTGTGACACGGCAGTAATATTTCTCTTCCCATGCCTATGTCCCCAACTAGTCTGTAAACCTCCCTTTCCGTTCCTTCCTGGTCACAGGCCCTCCAGGGGTGTGGATGGAATGTTCGAGGCCTGTGCTGGCCTCTCACACACACTGCTTCTCCTCTAAGCGAGTGGGAAGTGTGTTTGAGATGGCTGAGGGAGTGGCACAGCCAGGGCAGCATGGCCAAGAAGGAGAAGCTGGAAGCGCTAAGCAGAGGAGCATCCAAATGCCAGGAGCCAGTGAGTGCCTCAGAAAGAACCCAAGGCCGGAGCCAGAAACCCTGGGCATTCATCGGGGCTCTGCTGTCAGCTCCCTGACTGTCCTCGGGCGGGTTCACTCCACAAGCCCCTGGAGCACTCTGGAACATCGTATTTCCATCTATAAAATGGGACAGATTGGGCCAGAAGCACTTTCACACTCTGACAGTGTACCTTCTCAAGGCTCTGGAGAGCCCACACCGTTTCCTGAAAGAACCCTTTAAAGGAACATCAGATTTCTCAACTCTTCAGTAAATAACACCAAAAGAGAGTTTATGCCTTAGGACTCTTTAAACCCCTCACCTCTAAATCCCCTCCTTGCTGTGTCCACCCATCCTAAATTATAAAATAATCAGAAAAAATAAAGTTCACTGCTAAACATTTTTTCCGGTTATAATTTTCATATTTCTGTCTGCAGATAGAACACTCCATAATCTGGATACATTATTCTCACTTATTCACATTTTATTTTTTCTCTGAAATTTTCTAAGGTGTAGTTTCCATGCCCTCTATAACCTTAAAATGACAAGTGACCATTCTTCCTTTCTTTTTCTTTCTTTTGGTGAGGAAGATTAGCCCTGAGCTAACATCTATGCCAATCCTCCTTCATTTGTTCTGTATGTCGGACACCTCCACAGTGTGTGGTGAGTAGAGTAGGTCCAAGCCCAGGATCTGAACTGTGAACCAAGGCCACCAAAGCAGAACATGTGGAACTTTAACCACTTGGCCACAGGGCTAGGCCACATTCTTCCTTTGTTTTGATTGAGGTAACATTGGTTTATAAGATTATATACATTTCAGGTTTACATCATTACATTTTGAGTTCTGTATAGACTACATCAGGTTCACCACAAAAGTCTAGTTTCCATCCATCACTGTACAAACATGCCTTTTACCCATTTTGCCCTCCCCACATCCCACCTGGCCTCTAGCAACCAACAAACTGTTCCCTGTATTGATGTGCTTGTTTATTCATTTATCTTCCACATATGATTGAAATCACACAGTACTTGTCTTTCTCCATCTGACTTATTTTACTTAGCATAATACCCTCAAGGTCCATTCATGTTGTCACAAATGGCAAGATATCTTTCTCATGGCTGAGTAGTATTCAATCGTGTTTATATGTCACATCTTCTTTATCTACTTATCTGCTGATGGGCACTTAAGCTGTTTCCAAGTCTTGGTTATTGTGAATAATGCTGCAATGAACATAGGGGTGCATATATTGTTTAAAATTGATGTTTTTGTGTTCTTTGGACAAATACACAGACGTGGAATTGCTGGATCATTTGGCAGGTCTATTTTTAACTTTTTGAGGAACACCCATATTGTTTTCCGTAGTGGCTGCACCAATTTGCATTCCCACCAGCAGTGCATGAGCATCCCCTTTTCTTCAAATTCTCTCCAAAACTTTTTATTTTTTATCTTTGTAAAAATAGCCATTCTGACAGGCATGAGGTGATATCTCATTATTATCTTGATTTGCATTTCCCTAATAATTAGTGATATTGAACATTTTACATGGGCCTGTTGGCCATCTGTATATCTTCTTTGGAAAAATATCTGTTCAGATGTTCTGCTCATTTTTTTAATAGGGTTGTTTATTTTGTTGTTGTTGAGAGGTACAAGTTCTTTATGTAGTTTGGATATTACCCCTTATCAGACATATGATTTGCAAATATCTTTTCCTAATTGTTAGGTCATCTTTTCATTTTGTTGATGGTTTCCTTTGCCATACAGAAGCTTTTTAGTTTGATGTAATGACATTTATTTATTTTTTCTTTTGTTTCCCTTGCCTAAGGAGACATATTCAAAAAGACGCTACTAAGACTAATATTAAAGAGCATACTGCCTATGTTTTCTTCTAGAAGATTTATGGTTTCAGGCCTTAGTTCAAGTCTTTAATCCATTTTGAGTTAACTTTTGTGTATGGTATGAGATAGTGTTCCACTTTCATTCTTTTGCATGTGGCTATCCAGTTTTCCCATTATCATTTATTGAAGAGACTTTCCTTTCTCCACTATATGTTCTTGGCACCTTTGTCAAAAACTAACTGTTCATAGTTTATTTCTGGTGTAGGTTTATTTCCAGGCTTTCAATTCTGTTCCAGTGATCTGTATGTCTGCTGGTGTGCTGGTATCATGCTGTTTTGTTTTTGTTTTTTTTTTTGAGGAAGATTAGCCCTGAGCTAAAATCTGTTGTCAATCCTCTTTTTCTGGAGGTAGATTTGCCCTGAGCTAACATCTGTGCCCATTTTCCTCTACTTTATATGTGGGATGCCAGCCACAGCATAACTTGACAAGCGGTGCCATGTCTGCACCCAGGATCCAAATTGCGAACCCCGTGCCACCGAAGCGGAATGTGTGAACCTAACAGATACGCCACCAGGCTGGCCCCCCAGTATCATGCTGTTTTGATTACTATAGCTTTGTAGTATATTTTGAAATCTGAAAGCGTGATACCTCCAGTTCTGTTCTGTTTTTCTTAGGATTGATTTGGCTATTTGGTGTCTTTTCTCATCCCATATAAACTTTAGGATTCTTTATTTCTGTGAAAAATGTCATTGAGATTTTGATAGGGATTGCATTGAGTCTGTAGATTGGTTTAGCTACATGACAATGAGCATGAAATATCTTTCCATTTCTTTGTGTCTCCTAAGATTTCTTTATTTTTATTATTTTTTTTTTAAGATTGGCACCTGAGCTAACATCTGTTGCCGATCTTTTTTTTTTTTTTTTGCTTTTTCTCCCCAAATCCCCCCCCAGTAAATAGTTGTATACTTTTAGTTGTGGATCCTTCTAGTTGTGGCATGTGGGATGCTGCCTCAAGATGACATGATGAGTGGTGCCATGTCAACACCCAGGATCCAAACCGGTGAAACTCTGGGCCACCAAAGTGGAGTGCGAAAACTTAACCACTCGGCCACGGGCTGGCGCCCTAAGATTTCTTTCAACAATGTTTTACAGCTGTCAGTGTACAGGTCTTTCACCTCCTTGGTTAATTTATTCCTAGGCATTTTATTCTTTTTGTTGTGATTGTATATGGGGTTTTACTCTTAATTTTTTAACTCTTTTCGTATTGTGAGTTGATTACCAAATTGAAGTGGTTATATTTATGTTTAACGCTTTCTCTCCCTTTAGCCATTATGTTATAATTAAGTGTTTACTAACCTATTCTGATATAGAGTTGCAATTTTCTGATTCTATTTATCACCTATATTAAAGCTTTGTATACCTTTTCTTTTTCGTTTCAGGTAGGAGAGCTCTTTCCCAGATTTCTTGTAAGGAAGGTCTAGTGGCGAGGAACTCTTTCAGCTTTTGTTTGTCTAGGAAAGCCTTTATTTTGTCTTCATATTTGAAAGATAAATTTTCTGGAGAGAGCATTCATAGATAACGGTTTTTACCTTTCAATATTATCAATATGTCATTCCTCTCTCTCCTGGCCTGTAGAGTTTCTACTGTGAAATCTGCTGATAGCCTAATGGGTCTTCCCTTGTAGATTATTGGGGGTTTTTTCCCCTTGGCTGCCCATAGTATTATTTTTTTGTCATTTACTTTGACTGTTTTAATATAATGTACCTTGGAGAAGGTATTTTTGTGTTGAGATAATTTGGTGTTCTATTAACTTCATGTACTTACATATCCAGTTCCTTCCTCTGGTTTAGGAAGTTCTCAGCTATTGTCTTTTTAAATAATCTCTCTGTTCCCTTCTCTCTCTCTCTTCTCCTTCTGGGATATCCATTATCCTTATGTTGCTTTTCCTAATTAAACTGGACATTTCTTGTAGAATTTCCCCAATGTTTTTAAATCTTAGTTCTCTCTCTTCCTCCCCCTGAATCATTTCTAGATTTCTATCTTTGAGCTGGCTAATATATTGTCTGCTCTATTTCTGATGCTTTCTACTTTATTCTTCATCTCATTTATTGAATTCTTCAGCTCTAGAATTTCTGTTGGGTTCTTTAATAGTTTCAATGTCTTTGGCAATACTCCTTCTGTCATTAATTTTATTCCTGTGCTTATTGAACCATTTTTCTGAGTTTCCTTGTAGTTCATTGAGTTTCATCATGACAGCTATTTTGAATTCTCTATCAGTTAGATTGCAGTGTTCTGTGACTTCAAGTTTTGTTTCTGGAGAATCATCATTTTCTTTCTGTGTTACCTTTCATGAAATCTTTTCATGGTGCTTGATCAGTTGTTTCTCTGTTCCTCTGATGGCATATTTGTAGTAGCAAACACCTTTCTTATTTGCATAAGACTTTGTTTACTTTGATTCTGAGCTGCTTGTGGTTTTATTTGAGAGCCTGTGCTTTCCACCCTCAACTGCCTCTACCAGAGGTGTTGTCAGTGCCCTTATTGTGCTGCTTGTGCCTCAGAGGTTGCTGTGCTTTGCAGCTTCAGCTGTCACTGTGCTCACAGTTGTCATCACTTAGCTTAGCTCATGAAGAGTCCTACATAAAAGTGATACATGCTAATGTCTTTATTCTCAGTTACTTGTACAAATTACTTTCCAAAGTTGGATGGAAAACTGAGTTAGTAACTAAAGATGCATAGAATGGATTTTTTTCCTTATCTTTTAAGAGAAAATGATCCAGATTGTACTTCTAAGAAATTTCAGCCTATAAAATACTAACATAAAACCTCCTAAAAAAAAAAAAACCACAAACTTCTCCAATAGAAATTTAAAAACCTCCCATTATTAAAGGGAAAAAAAACCTCATGGAGATAATGCTCCTTCATGCTATAGCAATTTTTGCTTAAGAAGTAAAACAAGGAATATCAGTTCTGAAAACAAATTTTTAAAATGTTTTTGTCTTAATACCATAATACTTTGAAAAAGTATATCTTAACTATGAATAAAATAAACAAAATAATTGTTTCTTTGTGGGAAACAATTGAGAGATTTACTTGATTTATGTAGATGAAATTCAAAGAAGTTTTATTGCATGTTTTCAGAAACATATTTAATTTTCTTTTTTACAAAATTAGCATTTCTTCTGAAGACTGCAATTGTTAAGAGTAGAAAATAGTTTCCAAAATACTTATCATTAGGACGAAAGTAGTAGCTTTTAGAGAAAGGGTGCCATCTTCATTCAGTCACACTCCTGGTGTCAGAGTGGGCTTCATTCAGTCAGTGGCAAAAGGGATATTTGAATTGTCAATTTTTAACAGCAGCTGAGGACATTTGTGACACCCTTAAGACAATATGATGAGTATCAGTGTGGGAAGCTGGAGTCTCACCCTTGGGGAGATCAAGCCAATGTGCTGCAGCAGACAAAGGAGCCAACACAATACTTAACACCCTCAGGAGAGCTCTTGGAAGCCAGTAAACAGAAAAGCAGAAGCAAATCCAAAAGAGCTCATATTATCCTATTCTTGTATAAAACCTTAGTGCATCTGTACCTTGAATACTGCAAGCACTTCTGGTCATCACATTTCAAGAGTTTGTGCTGGAGACAGTCCAGCAAAAAAAGTAAATAGTGAAAGGATATGAAAGCTGACTGAACATAATGTTACTCTGGTGTTAGGGAGAAAAAACCAACAAAATGGAGTAAGACTCAATATAAAAATATAATAATTTAAGGTAAATATTAAAATATAATAATTTAAGAAGGAAATATAAAAGATTTAAGGATGTAAATTAATAAAAGCAAATGAGCACATTACACAGTACTTAACAAAAATATGGAATTGCTTATATTATCACATAATCCAAGGAAAAGTATAGTTTCAAGATGAGCTTTAGAAAATCACAAATAGTAGTATACAAGAGATGTCAAAGTAGGGTGACTATGTAATTTATTATCCAAACAGGGTCGATGTTGAGAATAAAAGAATCATAAGAAATAAGTATATAGATAAAAGTGTGAACTGGGAGAGTGCATCTGGCAAGTACAGTCACATTATATTTTAAAAAATTGTCTTTGACTTTTTAAGTTAATGTGAGGAACAAACTGTATCTGCCCTTCTACAAAATAGAATAATGTACTTGCTGCTAGGTTAAAGTAAATCCTTACTTTAAATGTTGGGAATTGTTACCTGAGAAGCGTGGTGTTTTCAGAGGAAACAGTGCAAAATCATATATTGCCTCACTTAGGTAACATAGATTTTGAAATCTTGCACTTAGAGTGACATTGTTTGAAGAAGAGAGAAGGGATTTTCTCTTTTCCACCTCATTTCAAATACAAATATTATTTGTATTCTTAAAATGATAAATATTAAATTCAACATCATATGATTATAACTTTTAAGTATGTTTTTATTTCTGTAGCGAGAACCTGGAGAAAAGAAAATTCCGCACTCTGAGAATGTTGTAGAGTATGCTTCTGAACAAGTATTGTGTTGAAATCAGCTAATATACATGACCTAATCCCAGGAGAAAGAGCTAAAACTGTAAGAAATTCTTAGGAGCTGTCACAATTCAATTTAAATTGTACTTTGCAAGATGCAATATGTTAAGAGGTTAACAACTGATATGATAAACAAACACATAGATATAATAAAGTATCCTGAACTAAAGTTATAAGATAAACTATTAAGTAAATAAAATATGAAGCAGAAATGTCCATCTTATATATCCATATATTCATACATGAATATATCCAGGAGCCTACTTAATATTCCAACTTGGAAATTTCAAAGGCATTGAAGAGCCACATGTCCAAAATTCATTCAGCTTCCCAAGCTATACACTTAGAAATAGAAATTTGGACTCTGAGAATATTATAACCTTGATATGTCTCTTTCACTAATTATTCTGTTCAATAAATAACTCACCAAGTTTTGTTGATTTTACTTTAAAAAACAAATCTCTCATCTGTGAGAACCTATCCATCTCTATCTTCAACTACCAGGTAGACCTATCAGGGACAAAGCTGCACATGTGTATGGTGATGGATAAATTAGACTCCTGGGGGTGAGCATGATGAAGTGTATTCAGGAATTGATAAACAATAATGTACACCTGAAACTACACAATGTTATAAACGTTATAATCCCAATAAAATTACTTAAAGAAAAACCTGTCAGCATCTCTTGTCTGAGTTACTTCAATTGCCATTTAAATAAATATCCTTTCCTACATGCATTTGTTTCCCTCAATCCACTGTGTATCCTGAAGCCAGTGTGAACTTCACACCTACATAAAGACAATCACATCAATTCTTATCACTGAGAGCTCATTGCTGTAAGGATAAAGACTAAGAACCTTCTTAAGTGTTGCAAGATCTAGAACTGTCTGCTCCAGCTTGACTCTCTAACCTCATTTCAAGCCACTCTTTCTCTTAGTGTCTCTAATCTAGTAGCACCAGCCAACCTGAATGTTGATATATTGTCATACCTGTGTTTGCTAAAATTATCTCTGCCTGAAATTCCACCATGCTATTTCTTCTATCCCATCTCAGTACTTGTATTTAACTTTCATTACCAGTCCATAAATTACTCATTGACTCTACAAAATCAAATGATGTCTCCTTGTTGTATACACAAAGAGCTCCCTGGAGTTTTTCTTCATTATTAATATAACAATTTATAATCACGTTTTAAACAGATTATTTGATTAGCATCTATATTCACTATTAGACATATAGCTCAATGAAATAAGGGATATACCTGTCTAACATATTAAAGACATAGATAGTTTTGAATAAAAGTATGTCTCCAGTACCTATATCACCAGTGCTTAGTTTATTGCATGACATATTAAATATATGAATACATATTTTTGAATAAAAGATAGCCACTAAATAGGGTTACCAACAATTTCTCCTTTCTCTGTACATGCATTTTGACTTTCATTAAGGAACAGAATACAGCACAAGTAATCTTCTGTTTCTTCCAAATATAGGCCTTAAGGAAACTGGCAGCTTTCATTTCTCCTATTTTGTAAAACCAACAGCCATACTGTAGGCAAATGCAGGCTGTTCTGCAGGGGAGAGAGAGAGACAAAAAGAATTCTTGGAGAATAAGACATCACAGGGAAAGAAGGTGGACTTGTGGAAGAACACTGGAGTGCTAAATAAGTGAAAGAAGCCTTCTAGGACCTTCTGGCTTAATTGCCAGTTGAATGCAACCAAGTAAATTTCCCAGCTGATTCCCAGCTGATAAACAATAATGTACACCTGAAATTACACAATGTTATAAACATTATAATCCCAATAAAACTACCTTGAGACTAACTGCCTTGAGAACCTTTGCCCAAAATCTTAATCCACACAGTTATGAGAAATAGTACTTCATTGCTTTAAATGATGAAGTTTTAGGGTAGTTTTCTACAAACCAATTGACAATGGAAAAAAAATAGATGAATCAACATTAATTACATTTGTCATTTTATGTAAGATTATAACTATGAGCCAGTTAAAATATCATTAGACTCTTACTGAAAATTATGATTTTTAGTTTAGTATAGTCAAACTTTCAGTATATGCAAGATATTGAGAAGTAAAAATAATTTACATAGAAGGGAAAAATGTGGATTCTGTTATAATGGTTCACAAAAGAGTTAGAAATCCAAAAATATTGGATGTCAAAGAGTCTATTCATAATGTAAAGATAGAAACTATAAGACCTTGGGTTTTTATGTAGAAAATGAAGCCTAAGAAAATCAGAAGTGATTGTGAGAATGGTTTCTTTAGAACAAACAGTAAAAGGGTAAGATCCTGGCAGTTGTGCAATAGGGAAGAGAAAAGGAGAGATTCTCATGGGCATTGCATTTGTAGGACCTCCATGTGGAGACATTAAGCAAAATGCTAGAATCAAGGGTCAAGATCTTAGAAGAGTTCTAACAAGAAATACACTCTGGAGACATCTGCATAGATGTATTATTTCAATGCAGACTAAATCTGGTTGAAAGGAATAAAAAGAATCTGGAGTTCGAGGCACAACATCAAGGCAAAATACAGAAGTTAAGGAGTACACAGAAGAAATAACTGCACCCTGCCTTCCAGGGAAATAGAAGCAAAACCAATAAGGCAAAACACAGTGGGTCCCTGATTCTGAGAGTGAGCCTGCCTCAGACAGGGAACCCGTAATCTGTTGTCAAAGCGTAATCTGATAACTTCTAGATTGTGGCAAATCCAGGAGAGCAGCAATTTTTATACCCAACATAAGTTCACCAGGTGAAAATACACACTTTATAAAACGGATTAAAAGCAAACACAGGAAATCATTGCCGATAGCTGAGGCTGGTAGTTGTAACTGGTCATAATAAACTTATTAATTGTGAATGCACTGTGGAAACTTTATAGTCCTAATTTGGCTCTTTAAAGAAGACCATCAGGATGAGGAAAGGAGTCTTGAAGTGAATTACAGCTCACTTACACAGGAATTAAACATTTAGAGACTATTCACATTGATGTGTAATATACAGTCATTCATATAATTATAATTTAATACATTATCTTTTTTAAATTCATTTGTTGATACATTCATTCATCTTTTCATTCTATAAATATTCATTGAGCACAAATTATCTCCAGACACTGAAATGCAAGACAAAAGGAGATGATCCTTGCTTTTAAAGGTTTTAATTCTTAAGGAGAAAAGACATAAAGAGAAAATTAGTAATTATTATGGAACTCACAATGATAGAAATAGGTAAAAATGAGGAGAATTTCTAAGCATAGTTTACATGAGCTGAAACAGAAAGATTTAATAGCAGTTAGGCAGATGATGTTTTGGTGGGAGGGACATTCTAGACAGAATATAAAAGCAAGTACAGGTTGATGAGGAATAAGTAAAAATGCACAAAGACTTAGAGCATTTTATCCTTCCCAGAGCAAAAAATTAAAGGCTAGAGACAGATCTGAAGACACAAACAGGGGCTTGAATGACATGCTAAGAGATTTGACATTTATCCTGGGGTCCATCTGGAAAAGCAGATCTGCAGGGTGTTAATAGAAATTATAAAAAATAAAAGGGGTTCTTTGTTACATAAATGTGAGAAATACCAATTAAACAAGATTAAGCAGATATTCTTTGAGTTTTTAATGTATCTATGCACTTTGTAAATTACCAAACATAAGTGATTCCTAAACCCATTTGTTCAATGTAAATTTTTTACCTCACAGGACTAGGATTCCATCAAAAATTCTGCTAAGAAGGGTGAGAAACACTGAAGATTTCATATGTAGAAGTAACAAGACTAGATTTGCAATTTAGAAATGTTTCTCCAGGGACTTTTATGGAGTCTTGGTTAAAGGTTAAAATAAATGGATATAGGAAGGCTGGGTAATTGGCTAAACCAAGCAGGAGATAATGAAGTAGCAAGGGAAAGGGAAAGCCAGAAAGGAACAACTGAACTGTATTAAGGAATTGAAATCCATGGAATTTGTGTCTAGATGGAAGGATCAGGGGAGAAGAGGAAATCAGTTACTTCTGGGTTTCTAGATTAAGTGACTGAGAATGTGATGGATCAGCAAATGAAATAAAATCATAGAGTATTTTTGGAGAGAAATGATGTGTTAGGATTTGGAAACGTAGACTATGAGGTGCTTCAATAAATATCACTGGTGATGTCCAACAAGCCATATTTATGGAAACCTGAAGCTCATGGGAAAGTTTGTCACAAGAAGGGATTTCTGACATCAGTAGCTTTGGTTTTTCTGGAATTTCTTCACAGAAAATTGTCATCTGGAATCTTCATTTTGTTTCCTGCTCCCATGTATGTGATGATGTCCTGCAATTTGCTCATCCACAGTTCTTTAAATCTCATATCTATTTATGCCTATTAAACACACACACTCGCACACGCCTTCTATCTGTACCACCAATAAATATTTCAGGTAGAAATTGGCGTTATTGTTCAGGATATAGTAAGTTGTATTTCAGTCCTTCAGTAAGAAATAATCCAAAAATATCAGTGACTTAAAATAGCCAAGATTTATTGTTCACTGTGAGTTCAGTCAATTCTTTAAGAGACCTGCCCTCCAGGTGGTGACTTTTCATTCCAAAATACTCTAATTTTATCGAATAGCCATATCAATATGTGCTTCCATTATGGTGGTGAACTGAGAAAAAGAGCATGGAGAATTACCAACTGTCTTTTAAATGCTAAACGTTTCCACCTAAATGTGAAACAAATTAAATTATGCTTAAACAGCAATTCACTACGCCTCCTATAATTTCAGAGATAGGAAAATGCAACAAAAGAAAGAACCAGAAACATTGGTGAACAGCAGTAGACACTATTCTAAATTAATTAACTAATCAATCAATTTTTATTTAGGATCTGACATACTCATAGCATTAAGTATTATGCATATTTAATAAAAACAAAGTTTAGTTAAAATAAAGCTGTCCCCAATCATTATCTAAAATGCCAAAGAAGACATTAATAATGAATAATAATAAAAAAACATGACGTCTGGAATTTGTTTTGGAGAATACAGTACCTATGCTGCCTCATCTCTGACTACTTAGGCAGAATCTTAGTGGAAGAGGGAAATGTAAGCATCTTGAGTACTATCTGGAATGTGATTTTAGACAAAAAAAAAGTGTTAAAGAAAAATGATTATCCATGGAGTGCTCTAGTTTTGTTAGAAGAATCATAAATGTCTGCTGATGATAATAATAATACAATCTCTGCTGTAATTTACTATAATACAACTGCCATGTTCCACACAGTCTGTCAACCACTCATGAATGTTATAATCTAGACTCTAGAGGATGGAGGAATCTTTGTTGATGTTGTTACAAATGAAATCAGACATTGTGTGACTGGCAAATAATTTTTCAAATGTGCTACAATTAATATATACAGCACCATTTTGTATTTGGGAAAAAATCACCAGAATATGCATATATAAATAGATTTGTATTTTACTCTCCTGTGTTCCATCATTTGAAGACAAAAGTTAGAATCATTATGAAACACTGACTTTCTTAGGGAAGATTAACAATTTTGGCATCTAGAGATTCCTCCTTTGGCCTTAGCTTCTATATTTTGCAGACTCATTTTCATTTTAGGAAACTGGTGTTGTAAAGTGTAATGTGTCCTCATGTGATTTCTCAAACAAATGAGAGTTTTTAAAATATCACTTTGTAATAATAAAAATACATTCATGGACTTGAATTATTATATTGTTTATAACTATTCCCTTGGTGTGAATTACTTTGTAACAATTCAAAGCCTGCTCACTTGGCTTAATTAAAGTGTTCCCAGACTTACAAAGTGCATAAGTGGAATAGAATTATTTTAAAATACGTCATTTTGGGGGAAAGAGTCTGATTAGTATTTGATTTAGTGGCACAGAGAAGTGAAGATAGCCTTGGGCAGCGGGGCTCTGAGAACCGATGAGAATGTTGGAGAAGGTGAAAATATGAAGATATAAAAAGAAAATACTTTCTGACTTTAAGCATGTCTCTCTAAATCATTAGAGACAGGGTAATGCTAAATCTTCCACTGTTACATTTTTTGTACAACCAGCAAGTCATAGTTACAGTGAGTGAAGAGTCCTTTAACTCCTGAGTTCCACAACCAACATACAGATGCTAAAAGGGCACCCTGGATTCAAAAATCTTAGTAAGCTTGATATGCCACTGGGGATCATTTTCAGTGCTCATTCTTATGGTAGTGTATCTTTGTTAGAAAACATAATTTTTATCTTTAAACATACTTGTATACAATATATATAGGAAATATACGATCACTAGGAAGTGACAAAGAAAAATTACCCTCTTTTTACCTTTTTTTTTTTTAAAGATCTTCCTTGGATAAGAATTGGAAAGCTAGAATATCACAGTAACCTTAAAAGATCGCTTTCTTTAATGATAACTATGATTTAGCTTTTCACAAAAAAATGTACAATATGTCATTATGATCAATATTCTATATTTTCAAAAGTTATTTCCAGAATAGGAAATTCATTAGCTAGAAAGGCAGTTAAACTGAAGTATACATATCCACTTTCCATTATCCAAGCATTCACTCCAAAAAACCAAGGCAAAAGTGTTTTATTCACTATTTTGTGGAAGCAAAGATTTCTATGTTAATTAATATAAATTTGGAGAAACATATTTAAGACTAATAGCAAACTGTTTTTAAAATAGCAGCACAGACTCGGTTAACTAATTCATGCAATTTTTAGCCCCTCTTCATATATGCGGCTGCCCTTCATTTCACCAGCAGTAAAGAGCAAAACACTTGGATATCAAAATAATAAATAGTTTTCCTACATGCCAATTATCTTTCTTTCTCTCTAGTACACTATACATTCACTTTAAAAGGGCGTCATTTCCTAGACATGTGAGAGGGGGCTACATTTTCTCAGCATCATGATATGTGTGTTGTAATGAGCACTGTGCTATATTATCATGACTTCAATATGATCAAATGCTGGTTATACATCTGAGATTCCTGAAACAGAACTGAGAGGATCATAAGGATTAAAGACATATGAAATGTTAAATCCTTAATCATTTTTCATATATTTTATGGCTAGCCTATCCTTTCTCAGAACTCAGTCAGGTTGAGAAGATGACTAGAGGAAAATAGTCAACTAATTAAATTTCAGACTTTCAAAAAGGTCAAAATAGTACAGCATATTACTATACTTCATAGAATAAATGGAGCATGCAAATGCCAATACTTCATTCTGGTGACAAAACGAGAAAAAAAATGACTGGAAATTGAACAAAATTGTCTCATTCCTTCAGGTGTGCAGTCAAAATTTAGAAAGCATTTTAACTGTACAGTGAGCTCGTTGCTATTAAATAGTAATGGCTGCTTATGTTCTTACTACATCTTTAAAGTTAATTCTAGGTTTTCATTCTTGAATACAGCTTAAATAACTATAGATTATAAATTACAAATACGCTATAGATTATAATACATATTCCTTAAATCTATTATGGTAGATTATAAGCATGAGACAAAACTTTCCTTAGCTATGTGTCTGATAAGCTCTTCTTAAAGCTTTCTTTAACAATCAGATGAATTTCCATGTTCTGTCCATTTAGTGAATAACCAAATTTGATCAGTATAGTCAGATGGTGCAAAATAACCTGCATAAACAGTGTAGTACATCAAAAAACAATGCCAATATTATAAAATGTGCATAGTCATATACACATTTTATATTATACACACACATCTAACTCTTAGTGTTTCTAATGTTTTTGACATTAAGAAAAAACACTTGGGGCCAGCCCTGTGAGCTAGTGGTTCAGTTCAGAGTGCTCCGCTTCATCAGCCTGTGTTCGCAAGTTCGGATCCTGGGCTCAGACATACACCACTCAACAGTGGCCATGCTGTGGCAGTGTCCCACATACAAAATAGAGAAAGATTGGCACAGATGTTAGCTCAGGGCAAATCTTCTTTGGTGAAAAAAAAAAAAACACTAGACACAAATGCACCTTTTGAGCTTCTTGCTGTTTTCCTTGCTATTCTCCAGCAATCTAAATACCATTCATCACCCATCCCCAATTCAAGGATAGTACTTTGTTCCAAGTTTACCTTTTTAAGAAAATGTTCTAAAGACCGATGTTCCCATTTAAGTGTCTGATTACAGTCCATCTCAGCAAAATTGTTTCTTGTAAGTAGTAAATAGGATAATGCATGTAAAGCCCATACCATAGGACTAGTCACAAGCCAAATGTTTTAAGAACCATGGCCTCTTATAGGATATGGTTTTGAAATCTGACCTACATTAGCTGGAAATTGCAATCTCATTCTTTCGTAATTATATATCCTTCAGAATATAGAATTCAGAACATCCTTCCACGTGTATAGATTGAACAAAATGATACCTATCCCATGGGGTCTTGAAGTGTCTATATATAATAATTTTTAAGATGCCAAACACTTTTAATACATAATCAGTACTCGACAAACATTCCTTTTCCTTTTACCATTTTAGTGTAAATCTGCTTTAAATTTAATCATTTCAACTTGCTGAACTTTCTCCAGCTCCTCCATGTATACAGAATTAAAGCCAAACCCAGTGTATTAATTCCTCCTGCTGCTACAACAAATTGTCACAAGCCCAATGGCTTCAAACAACACAGATCTATTCTCTTACAGTTCTGTAGGTCAGAGGTCTGACACGGGACTCGCCAGGCTGAGATCAAGGGGTCAGCAGCTCTGCTCCCTTCCGGAGGCTCTAGGGAGAAACTGCTGCTAGATTTAGTTTCTGTTCCTCACAACTGTAGAAGCAAAGGCTCTATTTTCTTGCTGGCTGTAAACTGTGGCCACTCCCAGCGTTAAAAGCCACCTTGTTCTTTGGTTGTTGCGCCCATCATCCTTCTTCAAAGACAGTAATGGCAGATCAAATCTTCTCACTTCTCATCTTCTCAAATTGTAAGGACTAATGTGATTAGATTAGGCCTCCCTGGATAATCTTCTCCTCTCCAGGTTTATAACCTTAATCAAATATTCAAATTCTCCTTTGCAATGTTCAGTAACATAGTCCCAGTTTCCGGGGGTTAGGACTTGGGCATCTTTGAGGGGCCATTATTCTGCCATCCATACCTGGTGTGGGGTCATGTCATGAGACTTGTCTTTTGCACAATTGTATTCACACCAGCACACAGTTTCTACTATGCCAGTCCTGATTATTAACTGTTAATTCTGTCTCAGAATTTCCCAGGAGTATTACCAACAGAAGGATGTATTTTTCCTTCCAAATAATAGGTTAAATAACAATGCTGACCAGCTGTCAGCCAATGAAAATCTCCTTTGCCTTCCCTTCCCTGAATCACCTACAATTAAATTCTGTTTGAAGATTCATCAATTATGATGATTTACTACCTTATCTTAACCTCACTTGTTTCTGATCACAATTAGAGTGGTAAAGCTTACATATATTTATTACATTCTAAACTGAACTGTCAGCCTAATTGCTACATGTTCCTTATTGGATCCAATTTAAAGGATAATTCTCAGGTTTTACTTTACATCTAACTTTTAATAGGTTTCAGATCTGACATTCCGTATCTCAGTATTACTATCAATCACAAAAAGTATTCCTTTGTATTCTACATTCTTCTCAAATCAGTATTTCGAAAAAACTATCATAGGTTCGATTTTCTTTTTCTGCATTCAAATTTGAGATCACAAATAATTTTATCTGAAGTCTTTCTTTCAATCTGCAGTTGTTTAATTCAATTTGGTTAACTCCTTCCTGATCCTTTTGATTTCTTCTTCCCTTCTTTGTCTCCTCTTCGCCACTCTTACACTTCCATTGTTAAGTTTGCTTTTGAACCATGCCTGTGATTATTTTCTTATATTTGTGTTTATGCAACCCTGCAGCTGGCCTAGAGTTCCCCACAAATGCTACACTGGCTGGGTATCCAGTGGATATATATGTGGATATGTGTTCAAAGTTAGAATTTTAATTTCATATTGAGATATTTGCTATAAAATAGCACTATAAACTTATGATTTTTCATATGCAAATTTATCCATCTGTGTGTTCATATATACAGACATATTGATGTGTATTTATATGTATATATGCTAGAAGAAATAACATCCCAGTATAAATCAGCACATCTAGTGTTCCGTTTTGCTTTCTACATACCCTTCTCCAAAAAAAGTAACCATGACTCCTCAGAGAAGTGAATGACTTCAAGAGAGAGGAAATGCAATAAGAGCTGGAGCATCTTGTGATGTCAGAAAGTAGCAAGTTCTCAAAAAAGATAGAGGCTTGTTGAAAGAATGTAGGAGCCAAGCAATCTAAAGAACCTCTTAATGGCAAAAGCTGGAGAAAATTTTGAACAGCAAAATAAATGATAGCATTGGGTTTTAACTCTTAGAGGAAAATAAATATTAATATGCTTGCATTCATAAAATAATCTATTAAATAAATATGTGAGGAATGGCATGCTGTTGTTTCTTCAGTACAATTCAAATTGATAAAGAAGGTAAGAAGAAAATACAAAATTACCATTAGGCAAACACCACAGTAGTAAATCTTGAAGATAACCCACTGATGAATGCTAAAATTATCAGGCAAAAGTATGAGGAGAATCATGATTTCACAATCTCAATTATCTCCCCAAGATATTTGTTAAGCACAACGAGAAAGATAGTAACTTTACCATGGAGAAACCTGGAAGTAGGCATCTCAACTAACTGATCAAGTTTACCAACATCTGTGGTAAAATATCTTAACATCATGAACCACTTGATATGATTCAATGAAAAGGATACAACATTGTTTCTAGAGTATTCTTTCAAAAAATTCATAACATCTTTGCAATGATAAGAAATCATAGACAAACTCAAATTAAGGAACATTTGATGAAATAATTGAACAATACTCTTCAAGTGTCAATGTGATGAAAGATAAAGAAAGACTGAAAAAATCTTAAATACTTGGAAGATACTAAGACAAATAACAACTAGAAATAATGTGGATCCTGGATAGAATCCAGAAACAGAAAAATGGCATCAGTGGATAGCCTGATGAAATTTTACTAGGACTGCAATATGGTTAATAGTATTGTACCAACGTTAATTTCCTGATTTTGACAACTGTACTACGGTTACATAAAATGCTAGCATAAGGAAACCAGAAGAAGGAATAAGGAAACACTTCGCGTGATTTTAGCAACTTTTATGTATGCCTAAAATTAATTAAAATAAACAGCTTAAAAAATCATGTAATACAGCAAATGTTATTAGAATTATTTAGGCACAAAAACGAGCCACTATGCTGCAGGTGGTAATAATATGGTAATATTATTAAGCACATACTATTCCACAATCATTAATTTTAGTGTTTTCATATATTAATTCATGTAATATCCATGACCACAGCAAGCGATAAGAACTAGGGTAACCCATCACATTTTAAATCTGAGGAAATTGAGGCAGAGAGAGAGTGAATCCTTTACCCAGTATTTTACTTTGAAACTGGGCGAAGCCCAAGCTTTTATCTACCATGGTGCATAACCTCTCCTCTATAGCACACACAGAGTAAACAACGCATGCTATAACTCAAAAATATACATTAAATAATGACTAAGAGAAATGAAGAAGTTAACGAGAATATTTTCACATTGCTTTCTATTTTATACTTATTCTTTCAACTTAGTTTTCTACTCTTCTGAGAAAGGAAATTAGCACCATTTTTCTTGGAGTTTAATGTTCCCACCTTCCAAATTTACGATTTGGTCTTCCCTGCCTTTTCTCTATTTTCTCCTTTTTCTTTTTCCTGCATTTCCTTAAAAGACTGTAGATCTATCTTTTGCTTTCTCCACCCCCCTCATTTCCTCTACTCCTACTCATATTGTATAACTCGCTCTGACTGGGAGGATAATGTGCCTCAGCACTGTACATTTTCTCACATCACAGCAGCTAACAGAGTGAGCATTAATTTTCATCTTAAGTAAAAATATAAATTTCACTTTAATACAATTCTGAAATGTTCCAGTGAAATCCTTAATCTTCCAGCAGGTCTCTTTTATAAGCCCACATCCATGATGAGTTTAGACAGTGACAAACAGCAAACTGTGTTGAACTCTGCAGTGGCTCTGACTCCCTCCCATTTCCTCCCTTTAGCAGCCTCTCTAGAATAAAATTGACAAAATTCACTGCTGAGAACCTTATAAAATTTACATTGTACTTTCAGATAGAGAATAATAGTGTTCATGGATGGGGGAAAAAAGTATGAACCGGCTTTTACTTGACTAGTTCAGAGACCATAAGTATTTCACATTGTTTGAACTATCACACTAAATGAATAGAGTGTTGCTACCATGCCTGAAAACCGAAATTGCTAGTCCTGTTACAAAATGATAGGTAAGACCACACACCACACCAGTCCAAAAATCTCTTCTTCAATTCTTTACTTAAGTGTTTTTGTGTGAATAGCACAGATTTCTTTTGTCTGAGAACAAGACCAACTTCCTTCCATCTCTATTTGTATGGATCAATGGGCATCATTTTTTTCTTTCTAGCTTTATTGTGGTATAACTGACAAGTTAAAATTGTATATGTGTAAGGTGTACAACTTTTGATATATGTTTACATTGTGAAATAATTAACAAAATCAAGCCAGTTAATGTATCCATCACCTCACATAGTTACCATGTTCTATCTTGTTTTATTTTTGTGATACAATCTTAAGATCAGTCCTCTTAGCAAATTTCAAGCATAAAATGCAGTTATTAACTATAGTCAGCAGGCTGTACATTAGGTCTTCAGAACTTATTCATCCAACATTACTGGAACTTACACGTTTTGAATAACAGCTCCCATTTTCCCCTCACTCTAGTCCCTGGCAAACATCATTCTACTCTCCACTTCTATTGGTATGATAATTTTAGATTCCGCTTATAAATGAGATCATGCGGAGTTTGTCTTTTTCTGTCTGGCTTATTTCACTTACCATAATATGTTCCAGATGCATCCATGTTGTTGCAAATGGCAAGATTTTCTTCCTTTTTAGGGCTGAATAATATTCCAGATCAATAGGCATCTTAAACTCAATATGCTAAAAAAAAAAAAAAAAAATCAGCATCAGCCATTTTGCTCCTTCAAGTCTTAAGGGGATCCTCATAGTATTTCACCATCCCTCACCAACTTCTCTTTCCCTTGACCAAACATTTGTAAGATGGCTCTTCACTAAATTCTCTTCATTTTCCCCCTTGACTGTGCCATCTCTATTACAGTGGGTCCTTGCCCAGTGCAATGCACAATTTTCTTATATAAAATTAATTCTAATAACTTTAAAGATAAATTGTTAGTAACAATTAGAAAAACTCATATTCATAGCTAATTCAAACCACACAAAAATGCAATTTAATTTTATTGTACTCTAATAGATTTTGCTTTGATGTTTATTGAGGTGCTTTTATTTTACGATCTATGAATAAGAGAAAGCATGATATATGTTACTTATGATATGCGCAAATCTCAGGAGACCAATAATGCATCACTTTGGCTATTAACATCTTTTTTGCAATTAAGCTGATCCAAGGAGGCAGGGCTATTTGTATGAGGCCAGAAAACTTATGTAGCACTTGTACGTGTGTTCATTTCCTTTGCCACTTAAAGTTCAATTGGAGTGGTTGTCCTAATTGTGCAAGAGTCTGATATGCTCCCCTCCAGCCAGCAGGGTGGAAATAAGTAGGATGCAGGTTCATACTGGCTGTTGGCTTCCTCGCAATGGAAAAAATAAATATTTTCCTAGGGGAGGGAACTTTAAGGAGAGGTGAAAATTGGCAAGTGTCACTACTGAAAGCAAATTGAGAACACAGGGACCATCTACAGGGTGAGGGAAAAAATATATCTTGGAAAGTTTGTATCTGAGGATAAAGCACCCCATTATTGAATATTTAGAGAATGTAGATATATGTGTGGGGTCTTGTTGTCTTCCTCTGGCTGGCTTTGAAAACGTTGGCTGGTATATGGCCATCAAAGGCAGGGTAAAATTTCCTTTGGTTGTGATAACACACATCATTAGGTGACTAATTAACACCACATTATGAATCGTTAATCCAGCCTCAACAATCACTAGCTGTCTGACCTTAAATAATTACATTTCTTCTTTAATGATATGAGTTAAATGATACAACGAACATAGAACAATGCCTGGCTTATAGTAAGTTCTATGTATTTATCATTATTATTATTATCACTAAAAATGCATGATTTAAAAAAAAAATTCAAGATTTCTTGCTTGAACCTGGACCATCAGTGCTTCCTGTCAATCTTACAGTAATTCTTCGGTTAATTTCCTGTTCTCCCACAACTACTATTTCCAAAGTTTTCTAATATCCTCCAAGTTTCTAAGTTTCTATCCTTCCACCAAAACTTTCCCATTTTCTATCAGATGAGATTGCCTCCTAAATCACAGGTTAAATACAAATCATTCGACTGGAACTTCTTCAAATTTTATCCATTTTTTGCCCCTGACTCCCATTTTAATACAGGAATTCTCTCTTATCAAAGATTAATATATTCATCTATGTTTTGAGTCTTATACCTCCCATTTTCTTAAGAATATTAGATATCAACTAGCTACTTTTTACCCAATTTTTTCCTCTCAATATCATTCCTTATTTAAATGATATTTTCTCTCCCATCTTAAAATAGTTCCTGGACTCCATATCTCTCTCAGACTACCTTCCTTTTGTATCTAATCTCTTTGAAAGAACCTCAGAATGTAATTATTTCTCATCTGTACATTTTCCACTCATTTACCCCAGTCTGTCTTCTGTATCCCTCCTTCCAGAAAACAACTGTAGCTAAACACATCAGAGGCAACCATATTGCTAACTCCAATGTACATTTCTAACCTTTATATCATTTCATTGCCCAAGAAATTAACCAATGATGACCTTTTCTCTTTGATAGAACTCTCCTCTCTTGCTTCCAAGAAATTATCTTTTGTCTTTTGATACTTTTTTCCCTATATCTCTGACCATTCATCTTGTCTTGTTTATTTTTGCTTGTTTACTGGTTTGTTTTTCAATAAGGTGATCCTTTAGTCAGCCATTAAAAGTTGGGTTTTCCTCAAGTCTAGATTACAGATGAATCAAACCCTTTGATTTCTTGGCAAGATCTTCCTTACTCACAGAAATTTAAGGCTTATATTCAAATAATTCCAAAATTTATATTTTCAGCTCTGACTTATTTTCTGTTCTATACCTGTGTACATATATGACTATCAGTTATTTATAATTGTGTATCTTCTTGCCCACTTCAGACTCAAAATGTTCTAAACTATATTTATGACTTTATTTCCTGTCCACTCTAAACCTGGTATTCTTCTGGTGTTCTCCAAATCAATGAATTATATCACCATCCATCCATCCCAGTTTCAAGAGCTGGAAACCTGAAAGCTATTTTGACTCCTATCTTTCTCTTTATTGTAAACTCAGTCTTTCATCCAGTAAATATTTATTGAGTGTCTGCTCTTGGCCAGGCACTGGTCTAAGTTCTAGGGATATAGCACAAAAAAAAAATAAATATAACCCTGCCATCATGGAACATCATTTCAATGAGAGAGTGGGGAGAGCATGAAAGAGAGACAGCCAGTAAATAACGAAAGAGAGAGACCGGCAGTTCATGATAGCTGCTATGTAGAAAAACAAAGTAGGTTACATTTGATAGTGAATAATGATTAGCTATTTTAAATTGGAAGATTAGGGATGGTCATTGCGATAAGATGACCTTTGAACAGCTTTTGAAATTTTGTATGCTGAATTTCTCTCAAGTCCATCTAGTTATCTTCATCTCTGTTGCTGCCATCTTTATCCAAAGTACGGCATTCCTCTCTTAGGCTCCGGCATTAACCCACAGGTTTCTTCCTGCTTGCTTTGGGGCTGTCTTATCCTATACTTTAAACAGGAGTGAAAGTTATCTTTTTGAAGAGATAATACAAATCCATTCATGTCTCTGGGCTTTCATAGACATTATCTCTGCTAGAAATACTTTTTATATTTCCACATACTTAACTTCTAATCTTTCTTCATATTAAAATTCACACCTTCTATACTCCTTTATAATCATTATCAAAGTTGAAAATTTACATTTTTGATAATATAAATAAATATATTTTGCTTTTTTTATTGAAATAGAACTTCCAGATGGTAGAAGACATTTAGCTCACCATGGTGTGGAATTTCCATCCCTTAATGAAATATTAGGCTTATAATAGATGTTTGTTGACAAAAGAAAATTGCATTCATATTTTTGAGAGGAGACAGAAGTTTTTAAGTTAAGGGATTAACAGCAACAATGATACCTACCTGAAATCTCCCATCAATGAGATTTCTTTTGATTTACTGTATTTCATTAACTATTTACACACCTTTTAATTCTACAATATTTATTACAAGCTCACTATGTGTATACTCTACACTATGTAGCATGTATGCGTGTGTATATATACATATATAATTAGTACTTAATATTATTCTGTATAAAGAATAATGAGCACATCCCACTTTGGACAGGATAATCAGGGAATGTCTCTTAGAGATGACATTTAAAAGGAATTATCATTAATAGGAAAGATCCAGGCAGAGAAAATGTCAGGAAAAGAGCCAGTCACTGGGAAGAGCATGTGAAAAGATCTTGAAGTAGAAAATGGCTTGCTGTGCTCTAGGAATTGATACAAGGAGTGTGTTTCTAGAACTCAGTGAACAAGGGAGAACTGAGAACAACCTGAGTGAGAAGTGGGCAGAGGCTGGCCCAAATCAGAAGCTTGGAGATTGATATAAATTTAATGACAAATGTTTCAATGGATTATAAACAGAAAAGTGACATTATCTATTTTAATTTACATTATTTTAAACATTCATTTGGGCTTATGTAAAATAAATGGAATGAGGAAAGGGCAAGAGGACAACTGGAAAAAGGAGTTACTAGAAATGGTCAAGGCCCATGTGGATTAAAAGGAAAGAGTAAATTCAAGATATATTTTGGAGTTAAATATAGGTTGGATGAAGAGGTAAAGACTAAAAAGAATGAAAGTCTAGGGTCAGATTTTGAACTTCAAAGTGATATATGTATTTAGTATTTAGTAAGTTTGCTGATGTCATTAAGTGAATGAAGTGTCATTAAGTAAGTGAGGGAATGTTAGGGAGATAATGAGGTTGTGAGAAGGGGTCAAGAGTTCTCTCTTGCAACTGTTTTGCTTGAAAAGCATATGAAAGTTCCAAGTGGAGATGATAAACAGGCCACTGCACATAAACATCTGAAAGGCAATGGATAGCTCTGGCTGGAGAAACATATTTGGGAAACATCAGTATATATTTATGATATAGAAATGGATAGAATCTCCTATGAGTTTAGAATAGAGAGAAATATGTTGTCCTGGCTTGAAAATTGAAAACTGCTTGTATCAAAAGCGTCAGTCAAGAAGGGATAACATGCATGAATATGTGGGGGAGCAACCAGTGGTATGGGAGGGACACCAAACTGGGAGTATTTGAGTTACCAAGAAAGAATATGAGATTAAAACATTGTCGATAAGGCAAATGCAAGATGATTAAGATCCAAAAATTTGCAAATGGCAGAATTCCCTTATGAGATGGTTAAATTTGTGTGGTGGCTGGGCTTGTGCTTGGGGTCTCTTACCCTATGTTTCCCTTCAGCAAGCACTGAGCACTCTATAGCCTTATTTGATTATTTGGGACTCATTCCCTGCCCATCTCTTGCCGATCTTCTTTATAGAGAAATCAAGTTGTGCTCTCTGCAGTCAGGGTCTCTGCTAACAGGCGAATAAGTCAGGTTCCTGATAATAAAGTAGTTTTTAAATTAGAAGATTGTCATGAGTACAGAATCCTAGATTCCTGAACATGAGATTGGCATCTTCTGGGACAACACCTACACTTGTAAGACAGTGTAGAAACTATATCTGCCTTTCTCTTTAGCACAGATTCCTAGAAGCCTCATTGACAATCCATTTTGCTAAAGGTTCTATTGATCTCTCCCAACAAAGCTTACTTCTTGCATTGTACAGGGTGAGTTCTGGGGAAGTTAAATGAAAACTCCATTTATTACTTTGAAATTTTGCCCCATCAACATACTTGCCCAGGATCATACTTTTCCTGATATATTCTTTTAAAAAGAAGTCCTTCAACTACTTTCTATCTTTTTTCCATGATATATTTATCTTTTCTGAATGCATCTAAAGTCAGGGAAACAGTATCATAGAAACAAGTGAAATCTCAAATTGCATTTATTGGTTCAGTGTGACATCAGTGCATCTAAATCTTTATTTTGTAAAATGCCATTTGGTTTTTCAGTGGATTAATCCTGTGAAGCAAATTAACAACTATACTTCATGTAGATGTGTTTATAATCAATGGGGAAAGTATCCCAAAATGGGCAAGGGCTATGGACTCAGTGAAAATCTCCCAGATAAGGGAAATTACAAAGAATATTTAAAATGAAAACAAGCAGAGTCGAAGGTCAACATTACCACAACACTGCTTACTAAATGAGAATTTTTGAATAGAGAAAAATTTTCAAATCTCAATTATCACAGCACTTTCTAAAACAATTAAGTATATTTTAATAACACAAAGGGCAATAGACATTAGTCTTTATTGAAATAGAAATTACTTTTATGATATTAATTTTTTATGAAAAAGTCAATATTATCTAAACATAATATGTTATTTAAATATCCCTCATCTGTTATTGAATGCCTCATATATAACAGAAGCAAAGATCTGGAAAAGATAATGAGAGGTCAAAATAATATATTTGTTATGAAGAGACTGATTTCAATTAAATATCTCTTTCATCAGAAATTGCATAACCACAGGCAAAAACATTGCTGTTACTTAGTACAATTTTACTGCCGGTGGTCTTTATATGATTTACAATGCAAAAGAATCATTAAAAGAAAACCAAAATTAAATCATAAACCCTAGAAAAGATCAATGCGTATCTCAGATTGTGAAACAGAACTGGGACATGGGTGGGACAGGGCTGAGGAAAGAGCAGGTTATGACTAGCAGGTATTGCATTTCAATTATGTGCCATGTGCTGTGCTATTTGCAGCATGCATGTTATCTCATTCATGATTTAGCAAAGAAAATCTATTCAAGAGATTTCAAGGGAGGAGCAGTGTGAGAACTGAAGAGATGGGCATAGACACTTGTGCTGGGACAGCAGATTTTAGGGTTTGTCGGAAAGAAGCTGGTGACACTGAAGAAAGTCTCCTCTACCCAAATACCAACATTCTGCAGATCAGTACCAACTAGCTGCTATATGCCAGGCTGTTGCTAGATGCTGGGATGTATTGCTGAGTAAGAGACGTGGTTCCTTTTCTCATGAGTCATGTGGGAGGCAAACACAAAGTAAACAGCTAAAACACTTTATAAATTAGGAAAGTGGTTGGAATGAACTTGATATCCTGCAGTGTGGCAGCTTATATACTCTGATGATTCTCCCAATGAAACAACTAAAATGATAGAAATAAACAAGCCCAGAGGCGTTTGTAAACACTGCCGAAGTACACTGAAAGAAACACAAAAGTGAAGTGAGAACAAGAACCTGTGTTTAAAAAAGAGTGAGGGACCGGCCTGGTGGTGCAGTGGTTAAGTTCGCAGTTCCACTTCAGTGGCCCCAGGTTCACCAGTTGGGACCCCAGTGCGGACGTGGTGTCACTTGAGAAGCCATGCAGTGGTAGGTGTCCCACATATAAAGTAGAAGAAGATGGGCGCAGATGTCAGCTCAGGGCCAGTCTTGCTCAGCAAAAAAAGGGAAGGATTGGCAGCAGTTAGCTCAGGGCTAATCTTCCTAAAAAAAAAGTGTGAGTTGAAGGCAGCTTTCACCCTGGGGTTGTTTGCTGTATTCTGGGACCAAAGGCTTCTGAATTGACAGTTGAGCACAGGGAAGGAGAGACAAGGTGGAAAACCTAAAGAAACCCTTTATAAAGCTTCGCATTCAAAAAGGTGCACCTTCAGGGTAAGATTCAAGAAATAAGCTGCGTTCAGGTGGGCATAGACCGGAGGCTTGACTCCCTCAACTTTGGCAGAATAAAAAAAAACCTTTTGAAAATTAAAAAATCTTAAAATGGCTCTGGCACTGAATTTTCATCCCAATATGCTACCTTTTTTCTCTGAAAAACATGAAATATCAAAAGGGGAATTAAAATTTAAAGTAGTCTTGGTTATTAGTGGCCTCAGGCAAGGGACAGGAGCAAATGAAATCCTGTCTAAAGAAACTCAAGTCAAGCAATGCCCAAAAATGACCATAGATTAAGGTGCATAAAAAACAGGCAGCTCACTGACAAAAATCGCACAAGTAAATGAGTCACCAAATGACAACCACCATAAATAACGGACAGAAGAAGGGGGCCAAAAATGCTTTAAATTGTGGAATTAGCAGACATAAATTTTAAAATCAGCCATAACATTTATTAATTGTGCTTAATAAGTTTAAAAGAAAAGAAGAAAAACTTGAAAATATTTTCAGGAAACAGAACTTTGAAAAATGACTAAGAAGATTTTAAAAATAGCCAAATAGATATTCTAGAAATAGTTAATTGATATCATAATAACAAAATGACATCATAGTAATTAAAATTCGATGGATAGGTGTAAAGATTAAGAAAATTTAGAAGAAATTTTCCAGAGCACAGCCTAATGAGGCAGGAGATTTTGGCACTGAAAGATGGGTTAAGAGACATATAAGACACTGTGAGAAGATCCTGCAGTCTCTTCATGCTTGCTGTAGGAGGGAGAGAATGGCCCAGAGGAGAAGAAAATTGTGAGAATAATGTACAATAACAAAAACCCAGTAGTAACACTTCAAGAAAAGAAAAACATTCCCAGTCAGACTAAATTAAACAGAATTCAGAAGATAGTCATATCAGGGATAATGTCTGATCTCATAACAGTTTAAAGAAAAAGAGAGATTATCCTCCAAGGTAAAAAGTTTGGAGTTAGAAAAAATTCCCAATCACAACAATCAATGTAAAATTGCAGTGGAATGACTCTTTTAATGAGCCAAAAGAATAAACCTGTCACTTTATATGTTAGCCAGGATCGATTAGGCCACACTGCCATGATTTAAACGTTCCCCAAGTACACGTCACATAAAATGGCCTAATATGAAGAAGCAGTTCCCCCATTCAGAAGGGGGAAGCGTGGAAGGCAAGCAAAGCCACAGGTACACAATTTGTTCTGGAACCTCCCTGGGCAGTGATGATCCTCTTAACACAAATTATTTCCAGGTCTTGTTTCCACTCTGCCAAGCAACTCCTTGTACAAAGTTTTCCCATCACCCCAAGCTCATCCTCTAGAGCAAAATGCAGCGAACTGCAGCCTTAGGGTCAAATATGGCTCTTGGACAAACTATTTTTTTTTTGAGGAAGATTAGCCCTGAGCTAACATCCACCACCAATCTTCCTCTTTTTTGCCGAGGAAGACTGGCCCTGAGATAACATCTGTGCCCCTCTTCCTCTACTCTATATGCGGGACACCTAGACCGCGTGGCTTGATAAGCAGTGTGTAGGTCCGCACTGGGATCTGAACCAGGAAACCCCTGGCCAGTGAAGCGAAATGTGAGATCTTAACCCCTGCGCAACTGGGCTGGGCCCCTAACATTTTTAAATACAGTTTTATTGAAACACATCTACAAACATTGATTTAAATACTGTTTATGGCTGCTTTCGTGGCAAAATTAAGCAGTTGCAACAGAGACTGTATGGCCTACGAAGTTTGAAATATTTACCATCAGGCCCATGACACAAGAAGTTTGCTGACTCCTGCTCTAAGAAAATCCCACCCACCCCTGCTTTAGCTAAAGTGGTTGTTGAGTAGTAGTCTTTCTTCTTTGGAAGCTACATAGCCTTCTCAGCCCACTTTCTGCTTATGGGAGACTGGGAGCCAAAGTAATTTGAAGACTTGAGCAGTCACAGAATATTTTATTCTAGACTCAAGGGATCTTTAGCAAGACAACTATGTATTGAAAAATTTTTAGGGGAGAACTTCCACATCTGGTAAAAAAGAAGTAGGTCAAAGGGAGTGCAACAACTAGACAAGCAAGACAAATCAGAGCTAAACCATAGTTTTAAAGAAATGGATAGCTGTGGAAGCAATGGAGGCTTATATGAATTAAAATTTATTGTCGCCCATAGGGAATTGATACAACTGAAGGGATTTACTTGATGTCTTCCCCTGAAAAGAATTTTCAACTTTATTGTATGCAGCAGTTGGTTCTTCCACACCTGGAAAGGTCCCAAATTTATGGAACCTGAATATTACCTTTCCTTACTATGTGCAATGTTGTCTACTATTTCCCAAGCTCCTCACTTTCTTGTGATACATTGCTAAAAGCAGCACATAAAATGCACACCCTCACTGTTCATATTCTGTTGTCCAACCTGTCTTCCTAACATAACTCCTTTCTTAACGTTATTCTCACACTGGAACTCCTATGGAAACCATAGTTGAACTAAATATTTTCTCTCTACAAAAATGAATCATGATCTTTCCTGACTTTGGGTACAAGTTTCCTCACTGTCCACTGCCCAACTTCTTTTCAGTTTTTGTTACAACACAGTGACAGTAATCAGTTATGCTCCTATTACCTTATCCAAAGCCATGGTAACGTGCCCCTGCCCAACTGTAAGCAGAGCTGAGTAGCATAGTCTTGTACGAGATTCCTTAAGGAGAAAAAAAAGCAAATACCAGTGAGAATCAGTAATATTTACCACAATCTAAAATCCTATAGTCAAATGAAAAAAAAAAACGTTCTCACAAAGAAGATTTAAAAAGCTTTCAGGAAAAAATTTTAAAATAAAAGAAATAGAGAAAGTTTGAGGCTTAGTTATGTGAATTCTAAAGAATGTACATCAAGCAAAAGGAATATAACTTCAGAGTGAATATCTGAGATGTAAAAATAAATGAAGACCAATGAAAGTGTAAAACACATGGGTGAATCTACATATATTTAGAGTGTATAAGTCAATGATAATAATGTCTTATGAAGTTAAAATGATAGCAACAACATAAATTATGCCAAATAACTATAGCAATGTATAAGTCAAAAAGTAGTTAATATTTTGTAAGATCTTGTATTATCTTAGGGGAGTATAAATGTATTCAGTAAATTTACACTGACATGTTAGGTGTGCATGCAGCACTTTCTATGTTAACTAACACAATTATAGAAACAGAATGTACATCTTCAAAGTAGTTCAGGGAAAAAAGTGGAATAATAAAAATGATACTCCATAACAAAGGGGAAACACGGAGAATTTTATGTAAGAAGAATAGGACATATAGAAATAAAACTTTTGATGAAATATATCTTTTATATTTACCCAATATTTATCATTTTTACTTTTTTGTTGTTCTCTTATTTATAACTACCAAAATAATATATATATATAACTACATATGTGTGTATTCTTAACTTTCTTTCTCTGTCTCCTGCTTTCTACTCATCTACCTACCCATCTATCTATCTATATGATTAAGTGACGTGAAGTAAGGAAGTTAGCTGTTGTAACGATTCAGCAGTTTACTTAAAGTAATTCATTAAATTAACTAGAACACTAAAAAATATTTGTGTCACAAAAGAAACGCAAGAAAGATGGAAAGAGGAATATGAACCAATGAGGCAAATAAAAAATAAATAGCAAAACAGCAAACTGAAGTAAAAAATAACAAATCAATGCTTACTGTTGTGAAATGAACATTTGTGTCCTCCCAAAATTCCTGTGTTGAAGCCTTAACCTCTAATGGGGCTGTATTTGGAGATGAGGTCTCCAATGAAGCAATCAGGTTAAAAAAGGTTGTAAGAGTGGTGCCTGATCACGCAGAATTAGTGTACTTATAAGAAGAGACAGCAAAGAGCTCGCTCTCTCTCTTTCACTTTCCACTCACACACATACCAAGGAAAGGCCATATGAGGACATAGTGAGAAGGCAGCCATCTACAAGCCAGGAAGAGAGCCCTTACCAGAAGCCAAATTGGCTGAAACATTAATCTTAGACTTTTAGTCTCTAGAACAGTGATAAAATCAAATAAATTTCTGTTCCTTAAGCCACCTAGTCTATAGAATTTCTTTATGGCAGCCCAAGCTCACTGATTCACTCACATGAAATATAAATGGGATAAACACTCCAACTCAAAGGCACAGATTGTCAGATAGCATACAAAAGCAAGAATTCACTATACACTATTCATAAAGGGCACACTTAATGCCCTTTTATTTCTTTACAAAGACATAAGACATAAAAAAGTTGAAAGTAAAAGGTTGGAAAGGGTACCAAATACAAACAGTAGACATAAGAGGCTGGAGTATCTGTGTTAATATCAGAAAAAAACAGTCTCCAAAAAAATGATTAAAAGGGACAATACATCAAGGAAATATAAGGGTAAAATATATATACATATATAAATTTATGTGTGTGTATTTACGTGTGCATGCACACACATATGCATAATAATAGAGCTCCAAATATATAACAGCATACCGACGGAACTAAATTCCAGATACTGACAGAACTAAATGAAAAAATAGAAAAATCCACAATCATAGTTGGAGGCTTTAATGAAATTTTATCAGCACTATATTAGAAGCTCTGAACTACATTATCAATTTCCTTAACATAAGTAATACTTATGAAATTCTACCTCCCAAAACTGCAGAATAAATATCCTTTCCATATTTACATGGATTTCTCACAAAGATAAACCTATGCCACGCCACAAAACACGTCTTAATACATTTTAAAAGAAAACCTTACTACAAGAGTTCCATGAATGAAAATAGACTAAAATCATAAATCAGCAACAATAAGGCATCTAGAAAACTCCAGATATCTGGAAATAAAACTATATACATGCTAAAACATATTAGTCTAAGGAATAATTAAAATGGAAATTAGAAAATATCCTTTACTAATCATTATGAAAACAAAACATGTAAAAATTTACTACATACAGCTACAGCTGTGCTTTGAGGGAGGCTGCTGCTTTAAATGTTTGCATTAGAAAAGAGAAATTATCTAAGTCTAATGCTATAAACTCAGACTTTTAAGAGTTAGAAAGAGAAGATATTTAAATATAACTTAAAAAAGAATTTATTTTCTTTAGTGGGCAGAAATTTTGAGCAGAAACTTCAAAAAAGAATGGTCAATGTACACATAAAAATGTTAAATGTTTTTAGTTATTCATAGACTTTATTATTCATTATAGAAATGTAAATTAAAAACAATAGTAAGGTACTACTAAAAGCCCTGAAGATGGATAAAATTAAAAGAATGAGATCACAACATGTGTTGGTGAAGATGGGGAGCAAATGCTATCATCATCCACTGTTAGAGAAAAGTGGTACAACTACTTCTGAAATCAGGGTGGGCATTTCATAACTGTTTAGGCTTACACCTATCATGCAAGTAAACTATGACACTTCTAGATATCTTCTCAAATGAAATGAAAACCACAGAAAGACTTGCACACAAATATTTATAGCAGCTATATATATAGTAATTCATAACTGGAAAATTCCAGAAATATTTTTGATAGGTGAAGGGTAAAAAAAATGTTGTATATGCATGTATTGGAATACTGCTCACCTCTAAAAAGAAGTAAAATATTGAGATTCATAAGAACATGAAGAAATTTCAAAGTTATTATGGTGAGTGAGAAATATCAAATGCTGACTCTATCTCGATAAAATCATGACAAACGTAAATAAGTTTATAGAACAGAAAACTGGTTGCTTGGAAAACACTAAAGAAAAGATGGACTGCAAAAGGTCATGAAGAAAATTTGGGAGATATAGCAAATGTTTTGTATTTTGATTGTTACCATGGTCTCACAGGTTTATGCATTTGTCAAAACTAATTGAATTATATTCTTTAAATTGGTGCAGTTTATGGTTCCCAAATTGTCACTGTTTACATTTGATTTAAAAATTATGGCAATATTATTTACTAGTGATACAAAGTGTTAGGTCATAATGTCAAAAATTCAATTAAGCATATACATATTAAATTATAATTTTAGGTAATTATTAACGTATTCTCATTATATATAAAGCTTAATTTATAGAACTAATAGAGGAAATAAAAAAGTCCACAATCATAGCAGAATATGTAATCAGAGTTGTACAAATAAAGGTTACAGAAAGTATGAATAACATGATTAACAAACTTTAACTGATGGGCATACATAGAATACTATGTCCACAATGGTAAAATACACATTCTCTTAAAACTCAAAAGAAAAATTTACAAAAGTTGACAATATCTTCAACAATTAAACATCACCAAGTAAACTCAATACTGGCATTATATAGAATATCTTTTCTGGTTTCAATCAAAATATTACAAAAATTATTACTACAAAGTTAAAAAAGGAAATATCCATATTTGAAAATTATAAAGTACACACTAACATAACCATATAGTAAAAGAAGAAAACACTTCAAAGTATCTTAAGCATCCCATCCCAAAGTAGATTGACACATTGTTCTAAATAGAGTGAAACTGATCTCAAAAAGAAATATACACCATTCCTGATAAAAACTCTTAATACACTAGAAATAGAGGGGAACTGTCTCAAGTTAATAAAGAATATCTGCAAAAAGCCTACAGCTAACATTATCCTTAATGGTGAGAAATTCAAAGCTTTCCCACTTACATCAGTAATGAGACAAGGATGTTCCTTCTCACTACTGATTTTCCACATCAGATTGAAAGTCCTAGCTAATGCAATAAGACAAGAAAAGGGCATACAGATTGTGAAGAAAGAAACAAAACTGTTTTTGTTCACAGATAACATGATTGCCTATGTAGAAAACCTAAAAGAATCCACAGAAAACTCTTGCAACTAATAAGCAAATACAGCAAGGTTCCAGGACACAAGATTAATATACAAAATTCAATTGCTTTCCTATATACTAGCAAAGCATAAGTGGAATTTGAAATTAAAATCCTAACACCATTTATATTATCATCCAAAAAAATAAAATACTTAGGTATAAATCTAACAAAATATATACAAGATCTAAATGAGGAAAACTACAGAACTCTGATGAAAAAATTAAAGAAATAGATATATAATATCTTCATGGATAGCAAGACTCAATATTGTCAAGATGTCAGTTCTTCCCACATTGATCTATAGATTCGACGCAATCCCAATCAAAATCCCAGCAAGTTATTTTGTGGATATTTATAAACTGATTCTAAAGTTTATAAGAGTAGAAGACTCAGAACAGCCAACAAAGATCGAAGGAGAAAAACAAAGTTAGAGACCTGACACTAACTGACTTTGTCGTACTGTAAAGCTACAATAATCAAGACAGTGTACACTGGCAAAAGAATAGCCAAATAGATCAGTAGAAAAGAATGGAGATCTCAGAAATAAACCCACATAAATATAATCTAACTGATCCTTGTCAAAGGAGCAAAGGCAATACAATGGAGCAAAGTTAGTTTTAATGGTGCTGAAACAACTGGACATCCACATGCCAAAAAATTAAATCTCAACACAGACCTCACACTCTTCACAAAAATTAACTCAAAATAGATCATAGACCCATATGTAAAACCATAAAAGTCCTACAAGATAACATAGGATTAAACCTGAAAGGCCTTGGGTATAGTGATGAATTTATAGATACAACACCAAAATCATGATCCATGAAAGAAAGAATTCATTACCTAGACTTCATTAAAATTAAAAAACTTCTACTCTCCAAACTACAACTTCAAGAGAATGAGAAAGAAAGCCACAGACTGGGAGAAAATTTTTGCAAAAGACACATCTGATAAAGGAGTGTTATCCAAAATATACACTTAAATACAACACTTAAAACTAAATGACAGGGGGAAAAAAAAACCCAGTTAAAAATGTGCCAAAGACTTTAAACAGACACCTTATCAAAGAATATGTCCAGACAGCAAAGTAAGCGTATGACAAGATGTTCCACATCATATGTCATCAGGGAAGAGCAAGCTAAAACAACAATGAAATACTACAGCACATCTATCAGAATGGCCAAAATCCAGAACACTGGCAAAACTAAATGATGGCAATGATGTGGTTCAATAGGAACTCTCATTAACTGCTAATGGGAATGAAAAATGTTACAGCCACTTTGGAAGACAGTTTGGCAGTTTCCTAAACTAAACATACTCTTACGACACAATCTAGCAATGGTACTCCTTTGAATTTACCCAAAGGACTTAGAAACTTATGTCCACACAAAAACCAGCATGTGGTTGTTTATAGAAATTTTATTCATAATTGCCAAAACTTAAAAGCAACTAAGATGTCCTTCAGCGGATGAATGTAAAAAGAAATTGCAGTACAGAGAGGCAATGGAATATTATTCAGTGTTAAAAAGAAATGAGCTATATAGCCATGAAAAGACATGGAGGAAACTTAAATGCATATTACTAAATAAAGGAAGACAATCTGAAAGGGCTATGTATTGTAGGATTCCAACTATACGACATTGTGGAAACAGCAAAGCTATGGAGACAGTAAAAAGATCAGTGGTTTCCAGGGTTTAGGAGAAAGGAGAGTTGAGCATGTGGAGCACAAAGGAATTTTTAGAGCAGTGAAAGTTATCTGTATGATACTATAATGGTGGATATATTTCATTAAAAATTTGTCAAAATTTGTAGAATATATCGCTCCAAAAGTGAACCCTAATCTGATCTATGGACTTTGGGTGATAATGATGTGTCCATGTAGTTTCATCAATTATAATTAATGATAAGGTACGTTGATAACAGGGGAAGCTGTGCAAGAGTGGGACAGGAGGTATATGGGAAATCTCCCCAAACCTTTTGCTCAATTTTTCCCTAAACCAGAAACTGCTCTAAAAGCCAAGGTCTACTTGAAAAATGTGTATTTGATTTTTAGCGCATGATGTAGACTCAAATAAGATTCAGATAAAATCTACCCCAATTTTAAAGGAGTTATCTTAGCAAAAAAGCATCAACTACCTCAACTGAAAAGGACAGAAACTGTAAAAGCACAAAGGAAACATCTAGGACCTTGACCTTTTGTGAACAGAAAGCAGGCTAAAAATGCTACACAGATGAAAACCTAAACCATTTCCTACAAAAAGTTAGTTTACCTCAGATCATGGATCCAAGAGCCCAGGAGATGGATCCAAGAACCAAAGAGAAAATTAGGAACACACTCTCAGATTGAAAAAACAGGTCCTAATGAAGGAATACTTTGAGCTCCCAGAACGGAAGGGAGGCCGTCAATTGGTGCCCAGGTAGATTTAAGAATTGCTATGGACTAGTGACTATTAGTTGTCTTTTGTTTTTCCTCTTCAGATTGCACTGTCTATTGCTGCTGTCCTGCATGATCTTCTGATCGTATAGTGAGTGTAGAGAAGGGTAATAATTTGTCTTTTTAAATTACAGATCTCTCAATTAAGAAAAACTGCATCCCAAGAGCCTCTCTACATCCATACCTGATGTAGATAATGAGATCATGGGTTTTGAGTCTGATGTTGCAGCTGGAGAATACTTTTGGGGATCTTTGCATGTTGGTAGACATATTTTAAGATGAAAAATAATGTGAATAGTTTTCGGCTTAAAATTCATTGTAACTCCTCATCAAAATATGGAGTCTATTTCCCTACCACTTGAATCCGTGATGGGCCTGTGACTTGCTTGACTAATAGAATGCTATAGACATTGTGCTTTGTGCATTCCAAGCCTAGGCCTTGAGAAGACTTATACCTTTTGCTCTTTCCCTCTTGGAATGTCACCGTCTTGTGAACAAGCCTGAACTTCCCATCTTGCAAACACAAGGCCATGTTAAGGGAAAGGTCCAGCCATTCCAATTGAGACTCCAGACATATGACAGACCCAAGCATATACCATTGTGAAGCAAAGGTCAATTGTTCCCAGCTAAGCCCAGCCAAAATTTCTGATGCAAAGAATCATGAGTAAATAAATGACTATTGTTTTTACCACCACATTATTGGATGATTTATTATTCAGCAACAGATAATATGTTCATAACAGCATTGTTCATAATACAAAAATATTAAAAGAAAAGTAATATTTTCAGTAGAAAACTGATCATCAGGAGAAAATTGGCTTACTACTAAACAGTGAGGATGATGGTTTGAATGTTTGTGTTCTCTCAAAAATTCATATGTTGAAATCCTAATGCCCAATGTGATAGTATTAAGAGGTAGTACACTTGGGAGGTGCTTAAGTCATGAGGCTGGAGCTCTCATGAATAGGATTAGTGCTCTTATAAAGGGACCTCACAGAGCGCCCCAGCTCCTTCCATCAAGTAAGGACACAGGGAAAAGTGGGCAGTCTGCAACTTGGAAGAAGTTCTTCGCCAAAACCCAAACAGGCTGGCACCCTGATCTTTTATTTTTAGCATCTAGAACTGTGAGGAATAAATTTCTGTTGCTTATAAGGTACCCAGTCTATGGTGTTTTGTTATAGCAGCCAGAAAAAACTAAGATGGAGGTAAGACGAGGTATCTCTGGAGTGCAGAAGATCCCACGGGGCACCTCGTAGGACTGCCTTGCCGTGTGCTCAACAAAATAAAGTTGTAACGACTCCATACAGACAGATCTGATAGGGCCCATGCACTTCATGGATGAAGGGTTATGTTAGCCCACTCTACAAGGAACCAAACAAGCCAAGATGTTTGCTGAGGATAAATGGAATATAGAATGAGTAATAGAAGAAAGTATCTATAAACACCAGTTGCAATCATGTGACCATTTGCTATACATATTTCTTCCTGATTTTAATATATATAAAAGAATATTTCTTCACTTTTTATTTTATCACATTTGTATATAGTATGTAAATTATCATATATTTATATATTATTGTATTATGTTATATATTAATATATTTTACATTATTTACATATGGATTTGATAAGTTTCACATACAAATAAATATGTGTTTAGGAAAGGGAGTGCAATACAGCAGGAATCTTATGTTAGTTTGCAAAATAAAGAAATCACAAACAAATAAATATGGTATAATTCACATTACATAAACTTTCCAAGCAGGTGGAACTAAACAATATACAATTTAGAGATAAATACAGAGAGGGTTAGACTTTTAAGAAGTAATGGGAATGTTCTTGAAAATGTGGATGATATTATTAATAAGAATATCATAACTAGAAATTTATTATCTTATTATAGTTTTATTATTACAGGCCAGGAGTATTTTAAGGGCTTTTTAACATTACAATTATTTAATTGTCATATTAATTCATAAGTTAGGCCCTAATATATTTAATTCTAACAATTATCCTTAGTTACTATTATCATCCACATTTTCCTTATTATTACTGCATTAGTATCCAGATATACCATTCAAGGTTTGATGAAACAAGTGGACTCATATAGACTGCATAATCAGCTCCTGTAATTAGATAAGTTTAAATTTCTACAAGAAAGTTCTTATTTTATAATAAGTAATATATAAATATATAATGTTGTACATTCATATGTAGATATCATTTATATACTTAAATAATATAAAATAAAAAGAAAATAAAACATTCTTTTTATATAGATATATTTATATCAAAATGAGGAAGAAATATGTATACTAGGTGGTCACATGGTTGCAACTAGTATTTATAACTACTTTCTTCTACTACTCATTCTACATTCCATTTGTCCTCAGCAAACATCTTGGCTTGTTTGGTTCCTTGTTGGGTGAGCTAACCCAAATGTCAGCCCTGAAGTGTGTGGGCCACCATCAGATCTGCCTGTGCTGGGTGGTTGTAATTTTACTGTGCTAATCACAGGGCAGAGTGCTACTAAGATGTACCCCAGGAGATCTTATGCATTCCAGGAATCTTCCTTCTCAACCCCACTGTGTAGTATCAATCTAATTTTCTCTTGATCATCAAGATCATTCATCTCAGCAAATACAGCAACCCACTTCTTTGGCTGTTGATTCACAGGCAAAAGCAGCCAGCTGTTGAAAAGCTTGTGAATAACCCTTGGCAAGACAAAAAAGTAGCTAATGAAGTTATCTGGTCAGTGTCTCAGAAGTTTGTCATGGAAAGGACTGACTGGACTTAGGAGGGTAGTGAGGTGTGACCTCAGCAGGGTAAGGGATCAAAAGCGATTCACGAAGAGTCAGATATCAGGGGAATAAATGAAAGATGAAGTGGGATTGAGCCATCAAGAATGACCCCAGGCAATGATCAAGCTGAAAAAGTTCAGCCCAGGTGCCCACCAGTTGCAGATTTCAGGGGCAGAGCCCATAAGCAGTGATCAGATGGCCAAGTGAAACCCTCACTTCAGAATCTGTTGTGGGCCTGGGGAATAGCACAAAGACTCCTGTGCAGATACAAGATCCCCCCCTCTCTCTCAAGAGGCCAGGAGCACTTTCCAATCTGGGAAAGAAACAGATGTAAATGTTAATATTCAGAAAGACTGTGCAGCTGCTTTTAAGTAACTATTGTAAACTGAACAGAAACTATACACATGAGAAGCAACTGAGACATTATTGGCAGGCAAAATTAAGTTGCTCTGCTGTCCACCAAGATGAAGTCTACATTTCTGTGATTCTTGTTATGGTAAGGTATCAAAATTGCTGCACTGCCAGCGTTAGTTCTCTCTCCTCTATGGTCCCACAGCAGCACCCTGTATAATATTTCTTCTCTGCAGGCCTACTAGACTGTTAGCTCCGTGATGACAGTAATTGATCCTGTTTTGTTTTATTTGTTGTCCACTGGAGCGTCATCAGCCAACTTAGTGCCTGCTGTGTGTTAGATACTCAGTAAATATCTGTAGAATAAATAAACAAATAAATGATTCCAGGGGGATAAGAGACCAGACAGAGAGACCAGGAAAGCATTGGACTCCTAAAGTATAAAGAGGAAAATAAACCATATAGGAGGTCAAGGAAAGACAACAAACTCTGCAGGCAGAGAGCACAATTTTGCTTAATACTGACTTCCTTTACCTTCATCTGGTGCCGGGAAGTATTTTTTCCTCCATTTCAAAAGGAGGTACACCTATTTATATTACTTATGTAAGTGCCTTTGGTTGCTGGTGGTGGTGTGCTGTTGTCTAACATGATTGACGTCATTTAGAGAACCTCTTACTGGAGGGGTTTCCATGACATAAAAATCACTCCATCCCCAGTACTCCTTGAAGTAGGTCAAGTTAGTTGGATACATTTTGATTGAATGTTCTTTTTATTTGCTTTCACAGTGGAATTGCTACACTATCCACAGACAATAATTCTAAATATCTAAAAGACCTAATTTTCTTGAAATTCCATTTGAAATATAATCTAAATCCCTTATGCTTCAACTTATGTTCAGTTCTTCCAGGCATATTCAGAAGAATTAGAGAATACAGTGTAGCCTTCTCTGTATAATTGTCTGTCACACTCTTAACAGATAATTCTAATTTATCTCTTGGCTTCCTATCTTCAGGCTAAATAATTACAGTCCCTTTAACCTTCTTTTAGAGGTCATATTTTTAATCCTTTAATCATCTATGGAACTCTTTTTTAATCCTCTGTAAATTTCCTTTTAAGTTGCAGAGCCAAAACTAAATGTGGTACCCGTGAAAGGTTTTAACCATGCTGAGATGCTGAATATAATGGGAGATTTATCTCATAGTATCAACACATTCTTCTTCTCACCATGAATCCCAGGATTGCACTGTTTTTATAACTGAGGAATGACATTGTGCACTCATGTTCATCTTGTTAGTTCATCTTGTTACCCACTGCTAATGAATAGCTCCCATTGGGATTATGAAGCAGAGAACCAAAGATGTCACTTCATAGGATCAAATGTGAATTACACATTCACAATAAAAGAATAATCATGCAAATCCAGTGACCTTCCTCAACAATGAAATGACTATCAATTATAGCTTACCCTGGTCATATTATCTACCAATGTGGGGAGTTTGAGATTCATTTTATCTTCTATCACTCAAATGAAAGGTCTAGGCAGCTCAGTGTGGAGCGGAAAGAGATGGGTGGATTAATTTTAAATTAAGCAGTATGTTTCTAACATATGCCTGACAGTGATTCTGTGCTACTTAAACACTCAAACTAAAAATCACATTTCTTTAATAGCAGTATTATAATATTTTTACCACCAAAGGGAGAAATGTTTATGCAACTTTCTCATGAATTGCCCCAAAGTTTCGTATGCAGGGGTTCCCAAATGCCAGTCAGGACAGTCAAGAGACTGCATGAAAGTTACCTGTCAAGACTTTTTTGTTTTTATTTTTAAATACATTTTGAAAAAATTATAGAATCCGAAAAAGTCTCAAAGAAATATTCAGAAGGTTCTCATGCACCCTTCACCCAGCCTCTCCCAAGATTAACATCTTGCATCACTACAAAATATCAAAAGCAGGAAATTGACATGGGTACAATCCAGAGAGCTTAATCTGATTTCACCACTTATACATGCCTCTGTGTGTGTGCATTCCATGCAATTTTGTCATATGTGTAGTTTCATGTAACCCTTACCAGAATCAAGATACTTAACCGTACCATGACAAGACTCATTCATGCTACCCCTTTATAGTCACATTCTCTTCCTCCACTGGTTACCTCTAAACCTTGGCAATTACTAAGATATCCTTCATATCTTTAGGTTATCTCATAAATATTGTGTAAATGGAATCATGCAATATGCATACTTTTACAAACTGAACAATTTTTTAAAAATAGGATTTGGAAGCCTCAGGACCAAGAGAATTTGCTCTAGTAGATCTGAAATGAAAGCATGGAATTCACATTTTTAGAAGTTGTTAAGGTCCTTTGGCAATTCACTTAGTATGGATAGTACCAAAATAACTGGCAAATGACAGAATCAAGGGTCTAATAGTAATAAGGGTCTCATTCATAATGAATTGGGGTTGTTATACAATATTTGGAAAGCACAGAATCTGTTACAGATATCATTTCATATACTGCTGGGGAAATTTCCAAACATCAGGGTTTTACATGCAAAATAACAAAAGAATAATTTAATTCATAATTCACTCTATTGTACTATATGCTATATATATGACTAAGATAGGAAATTTCTCCCAATTCATTCAAAATTATTTATGGAGGACTGTTACTGTGCCATCCTAAAGTTCAATTCTTGCACGTTTTTAAAATTAATGCAGAAGCTATATTATACAACTCTTATACCTATAATACAACATAACGATGTATAACTATTAACATGTATGTATAGGTAAGACTTTTGCAGATGACATGATTGTCCATGTAGCAAAATACAAAGAACCTACTGGTAACTCATAAAACTAATAATTGAGTTCATCAATGTGTGGGATATAATATCACCATACAAGATCAATTGTATTTATCTGTTCTGCACTGAACACAGAAACAAAAATTAAAGATACAACACTATTTACATGATATAATGAGAGTAATCACTTCATCTTATTTTAAGGTTTATTATACACAGGCAATAATCAAGAATGTGTAGTATTGGTAGATGAATAGACACATCAGTGGAACAGAAGAAAGAATCCAGAAATAGACACACACAAGTATGGCCAACTAATTTTATATTACGGTGGAAAAGCAATTCAAAGAAAGAAGGATCATCTTTTCAACAAATGGTGCTGGAACAATAGGATGTTCATATCCAAAGTAGAAAAGAAATGAAGAGAAGAGAGCAGGAAAAATGAGGGGAGGAGAGAGGTAAGGAGGGGAAGGGAGAAGAGAGAAAAAAAAAGTTCAATCTAAACTTTACATCTTTACAAAATTAACTCAAAATGAACTATAGATTGAAATGTCAAACGTAAAAATATAAAATTTTAATGGAAAATAGAGGAGAAAAATTTTAAATGACTGAGAGCTCTTAGACATGGCATCAGAAATACAATCAATAAAAGAAGACCAAAATAAACTGGATTTCATAAAAAAGATTTTTATCTATGAAAGATTCTGCTAAAAGGATAAAAATAAAAAGTACATATTGGAAGAAAATATTTTCAAATCACATATATGACAAAAGACTTCAAGCCAGAATACACAAAAAATTCTCAAAATTCAACAGTTTTTTAAAAAATCAAACAATCCAATTAGATTATATAAGCAGAAATATCCTTCTCAACATTAAAAATTACCAAAAGTTACTTGTAATCTTTCATTTGCTGAGAGCAATCAATATTGTTTTCATTTATATTAATTGAAATAAAGTTGATAAATTATACATTTGGGTGTCCTAATAAATGAATTTGTGGGGAAAAAACGTCAGAAAAACCTTAGATTCAATTAAGATATCACAATAATAAGACATTATAATTTATAATATTTAAAATATAAGTAAAATATTATTTTTGCAATTTTTATGTTTACATTCTCATGCATCATCACCCTTGTTATGTTTTATAAATAATAAAATATTCCTAAGAAAAAAATAAATGTGTACATAAAATATGATTCTTAGTTAAAAAGAGAGATAATATAAGTATCAGGGAAGGATTGATGAAGTGGGGGAATTGAGAACGTGCTAGAAAAGATAGATATTTGATATTAGAAAAATGGGTACTTGAAAATATGCTGCTAAGACTGATGTCAAAGAGCATATTGCCAATGTTTTCCTCTAAAAGTTTCATGGTTTCAGGTCTTACATTCAATTGTTTAATCCATTTTGAGTTGTTTTTGTCTATCTTGTAAGATAATGATCTACTTTCATTCTTTTGCATGTGGCTGTTCAGTTTTCCCAATACCATTTATTGAAGAGACTCTCTGTTCTGCATTGTATGCTCTTGGCTCACTTGTCAAATATTATCCGTCCATAAACGTGTGGGTTTATTTCTGGGCTCTTGATTCTGTTCCACTGATCTGTGTGTCTGCTTTTGTGCCAGTGCCATGCTGTTTTGGTTACTATGGTTTTGTAGTATATTTTGAATTCAGGGAGTATGATCCCTCCAGCTTTGTTCGTGTTTCTCAAAAATCCTTTGGCTATTGGGGTCTTTTGTTGTTCTACATAAATTTTAGGATTCTTTGTTCTATTTCCGTGAAAAATGTTGTTGGAACTTTGATAGGGATTGCATTGAATCTATAGATTGCTTTAGGATCTTTAGAGTTTAACTATGTTAATTCTTCCAATCCAAGAGCATGGAATATCTTTCCATTTGTTTGTGTCTTCTTCAATTTCTTTCAACAATGTTTTATAGTTATCAGTGTACAGATCTTTCACCTGTTTGGTTAAGTTTATTCCGAGGTATTTTATTCTTTTTGTTGCAATTGTAAATGGGATTGTATTCTTAATTTGTTTTTCTTCCACTTCATTGTTAGTATATAGAAATGCAACCAATTTTTGTAAGTTGAATTTGTATCCTGCGACTTGACTGTATTCATTTATTATTTCTAAAAGTGTTTTAGTGGATTCTTTAGGGTTTTCTGTATATAAAATCATGTCATCTGCAAAGAGTGACAGTTTCACTTCTTCTTTTGCAATATGCATTCCTTTTATTTCTTTTTCTTGCCTGATTGCTCTGGCTAGGACTTCCAATACTATGTTAAATGAGAGGAGCATATTTTTAAGTACTATGTCTGACCAGACAAGGGGAACAAAAGAAAGAATGAACAGATGGGACTATATCAAACTAAAAAGCTTCTGCACAGCAAAGGAAATCATCAACAAAATGAAAAGGCAACCTAACAATTGGGAGAAGATATTAGCAAACCATATATCAGATAAGGTGTTAATATCCAAAATATGCAAAGAACTCATACAGCTCAACAACAAAAAAATCAACAACTCTATTAAAAAATGGGCAAAAGATCTGAACAGAGATTTCTCCAAAGAAGATATATGCATGACCAACAGGCATATGAAAAGATGTTTAACATCATTAGCTACCAGGGAAATGCAAATCAAAACTACAGTGAGATATCACCCCACTCTGGTGAGAATGGCTATAATTAACAAGACAGGAAACAACAAGTGTTGGAGAGGATGTGGAGAGAAGGGACCCCTGGTACACTGCTGGTGGGAGTGCAAACTGGTGCAGCCACTAAGGAAAGCAGTATGGAGTATGCTTAGAAAATTAAGAATAGATCTACCATATGATCCAGCTATCCCACTGCTGGGTATTTATCCAAAGAACTTGAAAACACAAAGGCATAAAGATACTTGCACTCTTATGTTCATTGCAGCATTATACACAATAGCCAAGACTTGGAAGCAACCTAGGTCCCCACAAGGTACGAATGAATAAAGAAGATGTGGTGTATATATATATATATATATATATATATATATATATATATATACACATAATGGAATGCTACTTAGTCATAAGAAATGATGAAATCCGGACTTTTGTGACAACATGGATGGATCTTGAGGGTATTATGCTAAGGGAAATAAGTCAGAGGGAGAAACTCAAATGCAATATGATCTCACTCATAAGTAGAAGATAAAAGCAACAACAAACAAACACATAGCAAGGGAGATTGGACTGGTGGTTACCAAAGGGGAAGGGGGGAGGGGGGAGGGCAAAAGGGATGATTAGGTTCACATGTAAGGTGATGAACTATAATTAGTTTCTGGGTGGCGAACATGACATAATCTACACAGAATTAGAAATATATTATGATGTACATCTGAAAGCTATAAAATGTTATAATGCAATGTTACTGCAATAAATAATAAAAAAATTACAAGTTTTACAAATATTGGAAAAGAAAAATGGGAACAAACATATGAACATAAGCAAAGATTATGGGCAGGATTACAGGGCTCATGAAAGGAGTAGTGAAAAGTAAAATCAGAAAGGTGATTTGCAGTCATATTGTGGAGAGCCTGAAAAACAAGTCAATTTCTTTTAGTCTTTATTCTGTAGACAATGGTGAGTCAGCAGAGGTGCTTACATTATACGATTTATCAGATCAATGTTTCAGAAATATTCATTTAGCAACTGTGTGCATAATGAATTGGAAGACATACAGATTAAGGATAGCCCAACAGTCAGAAAGCAATTTTGACCATTCAGATGTAAGGAATGAAGATTTATACTAGGATGTTAGATGTGATAATAAATTGAAGATGAAAGAAACAATAAAATAAGAGCTATGAACAAATGACAAATGATTGCAAATAGTTTTTAAGTACTAGGGCATAGAAAAATCTCTAGTACATTGACTCTTTGCCCCATTAAGAGCAGTTAAAAATACAGGATTGAAAAGCAAAACATTCTTGTGGAAGAATAAAAGATGAGTGTATAGTGATGAAATGGAAGCAGTAAATACAGACTGATCTTTCAAGAAGTTTAATAATTAAAAGAGAAAGAATGGTTGCAGAGTTGACTAAAAGATTTTATAAGGATAAGAGAGACTTAAATAAGTTAAAAATGTAAGTAGAAAAATTCAGTGGAGATGAAGAGAATGAAATGCCAAGACGGAAGTAATATCAAAAGCAAAATTCTTAAGGGAGACAGTTTCCAAGACACAGCAGAGTGATTTGCCTTGGTGAGAAGAAATAATAAATATTGTACAGAGATCATGGAAAAGGAGGAAAAGGAAGCGCAGATGCCTTAAACGTTGTGAAGGAGAGGATGGAAAGTCAGTTCCTACCACAGTGTGTCAATATTATCAAAGAAGTGGGGAGTTTGTCTGACAAAATTGCAGGTGTGAGGTAGAGAGCTCAATAAAGTTAGAAACGGGTTGATATAAGTTCTCTGAAAAAAACTAAAATAGCTCTCATTTAAAGTTTTAATTTGTGGTTCTTTTTCCCTCCAGAAATAAGTATAATCTGTTCAAGGGCAGATATCCTATATTTATTTGTTATAAAACGCCCAAGAGCATAACATATTGCAAAGAATGTATGATAGATTCAATATGCAATGGTTAACGTGGAATTATACTTCTATTTTTCTATCCCAACTCTTACATATAATTCAAATGTAAAAGTTTGAAAAGTCTTTGTAGATTTGAAAAATCTACAATTAGCATATTAAATTTTTGCATTATATTTAAAATCCATTAATGCTACACAGACACTTTCCAGTGAATCTTCCATTTAAAGATCCCATGAGAAGTTGTTATTCTTGCATAATTTTTGAGGAATCAGTGAAATTCTGTAAAACTCCCTCCATCCTGGTGTTCTGAGAAGTTCCAGAGAACTCCTTGGTGACAGTAGAAGCAAATTCTTTCTTAGAGCTTTGCTATATATATTGAATTTGATTTCATATCGATTTTCCAACGTCTTTTGTAATTGAATATAAATCGACTTACTCTGGCTAAATTGTAGTTTCCGAATGAATGTGCTAATGGAAAATACATTTGTCTATTATTTTATTTTGCTTTACCCTCATTAATTAATCTTAATCTTACCTTGCAGTCTCTGCACCTCCTAATTAGAGAACCAGTCATAAAAGTAAGTCATGTTAGTTGTATTACTTTGTTGTTTTTGATTTTCTCAAATATTCTCCACAGTTGCAGTTCAGTTTGCTTTCATTTGGCAAAAGGTAAAAATGCCATAGAAAACACAGATATACTGAAATAAAAGAACAAATAGAACAAGCAGATGAATTGAGAAAACTAATCAGATGACACGTTTCCCCAGTCTTATATAGAGTTCTATCCATTCACCTTGGCAACAAAAATGTCGTCTCTCAGACACATGCTTTGTATTAAGCAAAGAATTTTATCAAGACTGAGAAAAGTGAAATCAGTATCATAGCCCATTAAAAGGTTATTGCAATGTCTGTTTCTGGATATCTTCATCTATCTGATATTTCCTCCAAGAGGAGTAGACTGATATATATTCCAGGAAGAATTTCCATAATATGTATAATAAAACATTTTGTCTTTCAACCATTAAACAAATAAAACATACATTTGATAATACTTGGTTGTTTTTAACCAAGCTACGTTAGACTCAGTTTACAAGTAGCTCTTTACTTTACATATATGACCATGAAAATTTCCTGAAAATTTCATTTATTATAATTCTTGTTAAACGTCAGTATTAATGTTATACTGGCCTCAAAAAATGAAATGGGAAATATTCTTTCTTTTCCGTTCTCTGGAAGAATTTTTATAACACTGGCATTATTTTATAGTTGTATAGTATAATTCACTGGTGGGCCTATCTAGGCCTGAAGTTTTCTTTGTAGTTCTTATATACAGATTTTATTTCTTAAACAATTACAAGACAGTTTTGATTTCCTGTAAGAATTTTATCTGTCATAAATTTAGTCATATATTTCGCAATATTATTTTAGTGGTAAACCTAAACATTAGTATCTGATAATAAAACTCTGGTGTCGCTATTCCTAGTATCTTTTCCTTTTTTTTTTTATTACTATGATGTCTCATTTAGCTTTGGTTCTTTTTTTATATATGTACTTTATATATGAAAAATTGAGATCTTATGTAATGTATTCTCAGATAATGTTATCTTCCTCAGATAAAATTTACTTTTGTAATTGGCTAGGCTAAAGGTTCTAAAAATACAAAATCTACTTATTCCATTCAGGATTTGAAGAGTGCATGTTTGGTCTGCAATCCATGGGAGTTTATCCTCTTCCTAGTTACCCTTGCTCCTAAAATGTAGGCAGTTGGAATCTCAACAGGAAGACTAAGTGGATTCAGGAAACTTGTAGATTGTGATCTTTAACATTTGATGCTTTAGCTCCCTGAGAAGGTCGAAAGCACTGTTCAAGTTGTTACAACCACTTTCAAAATCATCAATCACCTTAAGAGGTAAAAGGGTAGCATGTATCAGCCCCGTCACTGTCTGTTCCTCATTCTCTCTAGATGCTGGCCCTGTGATTACTCACCTATATCTGACACATGAAACGGAGGCTTTTGTATGTTTTTTCAGGTTCTTTTAATTGTCAATAGGAATTTGTTCTGAAACATCCTAGGAATCCTTTGCCAGAAACTATTGTCTTATTCTTAAATACAAAGTGTATGAGAGAAGCCTAAATGTGAATGACAAAGAACAAAACAAGGAAAACAGAGGAGAAAACTGGTAGACAAGAGACAAAACAGGAAAACATCAAATAAACAAAGTATAAATATAATCCACAAAGATAAGAGACATTTGCATCCTCCAAAAACATTTATTACAAAAGTGTAACATTTAGAAAACTTGAAAGTGTTCCTGAGAAGTAAAAAAATATATAATAGCACTAATAAAATAACTAAAGAATTGAAAGACATATTTATAAAATCTTTCAAAAATTTGAATCAATAGAAATGGAAATTAGGAGGAAAACAGAATTAAAATAAATACAGCATACCTAACAGATTAATAACAAAACTTCCAGCAGGAAAGAACCAAGGAAATAAGAAGAGACATTAATTAGTATTAAATGAAAAAAGAGTAAATTTTCCAGGAGCAATCAATAGAGAGAAAAGGCTCATTGAATTGAGTAATTTATTTAACAAATTTTTAAAAAGGACCATAAAATGTAATTAGGGAAAAGTAATAAATGCATTCTGATATAAAGTAAAAGGATTAAGAATAAGAAGCATCAGTTTTTCAACATTAAAAATGAAAGCTACAGGAAAGTTAAAAAAAAAAAACAAAAGCTTCAATGTTTTGAGAAAAATAAAGCATAGAATGTTATTGTTAGATAAATTATTGACCAAAAATGAAGGTAGATTAAATATATTGTAGATAGGTCACAGTTCTAAACAATTGTCTTCTGTGCATGTATCCTTTCTTAGGAAGTTACTCTAAAGATGTGTTCAAAGAAAGCAAAAGATTAACAAGAAATTTAAAAAGTACAGACTGCATTAAAAAAGTAACAAAGAAAATAGTTGGAGATCAACTTCAGGCAAAAAAACAAAAGAAAGTTTCAGGAGGATGAATAAATATATTTTCTGGAAATTGGTTATAGAACAGGCTTTGAATGGATTAGGAAGACAAAGAGATCTAGTAAAACAATACCTTCAAAAAAGTAAAGTAGAAATTTTGTACATCACCAAAATTACAAATTATTAAAATTTATAAAATGTTCACGTCAATTTCTTATCATTAAAATTATGAGTCCTAGGGGCCAGCCCCATGGCCTAGTGGTTAACTTCGGTACTCCACTTTGATGGTCCAGGTTCAGCTCCTGGGCACAGACCTACACCACTCATCAGTGGCCATGCTGTGTTGGTGATCCACATACAAAATGGAGGAAGACTAGCACAGATGTTAGCTAAGGATGAGTCTTCCTCAAGCAAAAAGAGGAAAATTGGCAACAGATGTTAGCTCATGCTGAATCTTCCTCAGTAAAAAAAAAAAATATATATATATATATATGGATCCTAAATCTACAGATATAAATACTCTCTATTAAACTGTTTCCCATGCTGTTCACAATAAATAAAACATTGCAGACAGAAGATACCAATGGGGAAAAATGCACCATTGTAGAGCTAGAATGAGAAAGAAGAGAAAGTAGGATCGCTAAAACCAAGCATGAGCACAATTTCAAAACGAGAGGTGGGGTAAATATTGATCCGCAATATCCAAGCTTGGAGTGTCCATGGTGATGGAGCGCTACAGGCTGTGTCAAGATGGAGGTTTCTGAAAAAAACTCAAGAATAAATATTCAATTGAATGAAAAGGACAAGAGGAATTAAGAAAGAGGTGTTATAAATCTCATAAAGGAAGTATAGTCCTTATTTATGGATGCTATATAAATAGTATACAAGTTACTCTAGAAGAGTAAAGAATTGTGATTACTTTATAAGCGATTTGATAGCAGAACCATTAATACACTGTTATGTGAAACATGATAGTTCATTAGTTTAATTACTATTATTTTCATGTGTATTTATTGTTTTAACAGGCAACCTGCTTCTTGACAAGAGACATGCTGTGTCTTAACATGCCATCCAGTTCAAAGGTGGTTTGAAGGTGATTGCTCTTTAGCAAATTCAAAAAATAACAGTATTAAAAAAAATAAGAAAAGGGAATAGAAACAAAGTCCACTCCCTAATTTAAAGCCAATGCTTAAACTATGATAGTATGGGAATTACTGATGAGTGAATAACAAAAATGTAGCTGACTAGTGACCTTGAAATCAAATGGCTAGGGGAACCACCATCTTGCTTAAGACAGAAGCCTCTAAACTTCTCTTAGGCTAAGAAAAAATGAACTACACAGGTGTAGGGGCAGAAAATGAATACTGAAGTCTGAGACTGACGTAAATGTCCCTGAATAACATTTTACTGTATCCGGAAAATGTTTTAAGTTTAATTTTTAAATTAAACTTTAAGTTTAAATTTTATGGTTTAGTTTTAGTTTTTCATTTCCAATATAACTGCTTCTGGAAATATTTTATTTTCCAAAGACTTAATAAAATCATTCCTTATTAATATCATTTTATGTGATATACTAAAAGAACACTATGCTATTTTAAAAATATTATAGCAGTAGCTGGCCGAGTGGTGTAATGGTTAACTTTGCATGCTCCACTTCAGTGGCTCAGGGTTTGGAGGTTCAGATCCTGGGCATAGCACTCATTAAGCCATGCTGAGATGGGGTCCCACCTAAAAAATAGAGGAAGACTGACAGAGATGTTAGCTGAGGGCCAATCTTCCTCACCAAAATAAAAAAATAAAATAAAATAAAAAGCTTTAGAAAGCATGATCCTTAAAATATTCAAGAAATGCACAGGAGCATGAGGATCAAAATTCAGAAAAGTTTTCCAGATCTTTATATTTAGTCTTATTGGGCATATTAAGAAAATTAAAGAAATAATAAATACAAAACATCAAGGGATTTTCTTTGTAAATTAGTGAAAGACTCACACAAACAATCTTCTTGGGAATCAGATTAATAGTTTGGTGTTTTTTCTAGAAGGAAATTTAACCTAAATATCAAAACAGGAAATGGAAATCTCTGTATTCAACTTTGTCCAGATGAAAATATAAGAGTAATCAAAGATAAGCCAATGCTTTCATAATTAGAAGAAAATAAAAATAGTGTCATTAGATGAAGGGATCTAAAAATATGATCAAAAGTTGGGGGGAAGGGGATGAATGCTTTAAACAGACAGTGAAGAATGTTAGAAATCGTAACATAAATAAGTACAAAATTGTCTTATGGATGATAACACATGGTAAGTGCCCATGAGAGATTCATATTCTGAAAGCAAAATTTTGAGATGTCATGAAAATATTACTTTCATAAACGTATAAATATGTGAATATATTTTTATCCATATATTCACATGTTTATATATTTATACATATATGAAAGTAATTTTTCATAACATCCTCAAATTTTATATATATACATACACACACACACATATATATACATATATATATTTACCTACTAAATTCCTAATAGGAAAAAATTGCTAATAGGAAAGAATGATAAAGTCAGAAACAAACTGAGAAGCTTCTGTAAGGAATGGAACGTTCAGTCCTGAAGGGAAAACCTACAGATTTTTAAGCAAAAGAATGTTTTTTACATATTCATTCAGGTGAAAGGGTATATATAATGGCTAACTTCAGAGGTGATAGTAAACTGTGAGATTCATCTTTAAGACCTCAGTTAAAAATAACAAATAAGTATAATACTATGATAATAATATACAAGTACAATGTATAATATACATACAATTATATATTGTACATGTATTTTTTATATAATAATAATTAAAATTATAACTGTAAATATAATAATCCCCTATAACTTTCTGTCCTCTATACATATGATAAAATTTTACTTCTAAGCCATCTGAAAAAGTTAGACACGGCCATGTGACTTGCTTTTGTTGTTGAAATGTACGAGGAAATTCTGTGAGGAAATTCTGTGTGCCATTTCCAGGCTAAAATTTTAAAAGCCAGATCACAATTTGCTACATTATATCATTTTATTTTCAAGCTCCAGAATAAGAATGAAAGAGCACAGAGTTCCCAACTAACAAAACAGGGACTTGTTGCTGGAGTAAGAATTAGACCTTTAATATATCAAGCTACTGAAACTTTACTTTTGGGTTTCTGCATTTACTTCTGCCCTATTCTGATTGAAAGGAAAAGTGCTCAGGAAAGGATTAACTCAACACGCCTGGGTTGCTCAAACCTGCACATTTTCCCAGGAAAGCCCTATTTCCAAGACTGGCCGTTGGTCAGCTCCTAGGCACTAAGCTTCTGGAATGATCTGTTCTGTCTGATGAGAGCATTTTATAATGCCTGAAGCCTGGACCCCGAGTGTGCCATTCTGTCCAGACATTATACACTAACAATGTCATTTATGGTGGACACTCCCTTTCTCTCCCAAGGTCAGGAACTTAAATTCCTGAGGTCAGTCACTCAGGCCGTGTACGCCTAAAGGACGGACTCCCCAAAAAAATGCTGAACACCTGGCGCTGGCCCCATGGCCAAGTGGTTAAGTTCGCGTGCTCCGCTGCAGGCCGCCCAGTGTTTCGTTGGTTCGAATCCTGGGCGCGGACATGGCACTGCTCATCAAACCACGCTGAGGCAGCGTCCCACATGCCACAACTAGAAGGACCCACAACGAAGAATATACAACTATGTACCGGGGGGCTTTGGGGAGAAAAAGGAAAAAAATAAAAAATCTTTAAAAAAAAGGTTAAACACTCAGCTCAAATGTTCCTTCCTAGTTGGCAACACTTTTCACATTTTGTCACATATCATTCAAGGGGAGTTGAGCACATCCTGTGTGACTTCACTGGGAGCGGCACCTGGAAGCTTTTGCCTGGTTTCCTCTGGATTTTACCCCATGTGTCTCTTCTCTTTATTTTGTCTGTATCTTTTTGCTGTAATAAACCATAACCATGAGGATAACAGTGACAAACTCCAGTGAATCACTGAGTCTGAAGATGGGTTGGGGGTACCCAAACACAGGCACTTATTTGTGGGATTTTTCCACAGAAAAACCTGAAATATGTGGCTTTGGCTAAAGGGCTAGGCAGTAAACACAACTGTATCAGAGGCTGGAAGGATTCCAATACATATTAGGATATATGGGCATATTTGGTAAACTTTCCTGTAATACAATTGATGTCAGATAATTTGTCTAACATACTGGTAGCTCTTAGGAAAGAGTCTTAAGATAGAATTATAATAGCACATTTAGTTATTTGCTGCTGTAAAAGTATTACAAAAGATAACTTCATAATTCGCCAGTGTGCAAGAAGGAATAAAATTTCTCAGAAATAACCCAGAAATACAGGAACTAATAAATTTAGAATAGTCAACTGTCCTTTAACCACAAATAGTAAAAATTAAAATTGGGAAATAGTCAAGCAAACAAAATCTGACTAAAATCCAGCTTCTCAGAAAGGATCAAATACAAAATAGTGTAAATTTAACAACTGGTGAATTAAATTGGTTAATATGGCACCAATGTATCTGCTTATTTTAACATAAATGGCTCAGGAACAAGGGCTAAACATGAGACTCTCCTGTCAAAGCCTGTGAAGTCCAATTTAGTCAGGGATAAAAAGAGGCACGTAGAGAAGAATGCACAGAAACGTCCTGCAGCAAATCATAGAGTTATACATAGAAAATAACTGTCAGAGAATTAAACATGAAAAAGAAAAAAAGGAAAACCAGCAAGTTTGTGAAAGATCTGCGCTATAAAAGACCTTGGGCCTCCACTCAAACTAGAAAGTGAGTCTTCAGGACTTAAAATGACCTGTGGGCCTCTCCAAACGTCTGTTGGCCAAAAACAAGATGAGAAATGAAAATGGAATCAATTTCTCCAATGATCACTTTGGATGACACCAAAGAGCATAATGGAATGACCACCCAGATGTGTTCCCCTTCCTGAATGGGGTCCTTTTACAATTATCTTGTCCCTGTTGCATCATTATATATTGGTTTCACTCATGTCAAGGTAGAAAACTTGCATCTTTAGTACATAGGCTCTAGATCCAGAGGATCCAGGTCTGCCTTTTGGGACAAAGAGGAAACTTGAGGCACAGAGAGTGACTCTGCGGCTAACAAAGAAGGTATCCCTGCTTGGCCAAAAATTGGAAATGATGTTCCAGGTACTATACTTGTATAACAAACCATCCCAAAACTTAGTAAATTAAAAGTAAGGCAATGTAATATGGGTTCCTGGGCTGGATCCTGGACCCATAAAAGGTCAGCAGTGAAAACTTGGGGAAGTTGCTCTAAGGGTATACTTTGTACTATATTCGTAAATTTTTGTAAATCTAAAATTATGTCTAAATAAAAAAGTTATAGCATAAAAAATAACAATAAGTTATTATTATCTTTCACAAGCCTAAGCATGAACTGGGCCTAACTAAGCATTTCTCACTTGAGGTCTCTCAAGGCAGTTTCCGTCAGATGATTTTGGCTGAGGCAGGAGTCAGCTAGAGTCTAGCCTGCTGCCTACTCTGAAAACATAAATAGCTGAGGAAATTTCTCTCCTTCCCTATCTGTCACTCCACATACTGTCTCCAGTATGGCAGCTTCAGAGTAGCTAGACTACTTACATTGTGGCTCAGGGCTCTAAGGTGCATACCCTGTAAGAAAGAGAGTCAGGAAAAAGCAGTATCACTTTTTATGATCTGGATTCAGAAGTCACATAGCAGCACTTCTGCTTTACTCTATTGGTTGATGCTGTTAGAACAGGCTGCCTAGGTTCAAAGACAATAATATAATCTTCTCCGACTCAGTGGAAGAATGTCACTATCACGCTGAAAGAACATGCGAGATGGGATCAGTGGAGTGCTGGAGCTGACTCATAGGCTGATAGCGTTACTTCCCAACTCCACCTTCAGTGGCATCACATTGACAGCTGGAAATCAGGCGTGGAGGTGGAATTTACACCAGGAACACTGAGAAATGGGACAACGCTACAGCCTTTCCCCCTACACACAGAGTCAATTGTTAAACATTTACCGCACCACAGCTGGGAGATAGATAGATATACTGTGGGTACAGTCATCTTTGAAAAATTCAATCTGCCTCACAAAACATAAAAACACCCCTAGGATTACAAAGTGGAAGGTGTCAAATCACCAATAGCAATTAGACTCTGACAGTATATCAGTAACCAGGTGGGAAGAAAGAGGTAAAATAAAGGGAATTCTGATGGCCCTGAAAACCGAGAATCCAGAAAGTTAACCGTTAAGAAGATTTCACCCTTGAAAAGAGGCCTCCCTAACTCTGCAGGAGAAGCTTGGTCGGTCCCTCTAGCAAGAGCAACTGACATTGAGAGGACCTTCACAGGAAGCCTTTCATGGAATGACTTTGGAAACATGTAAATGTTTCACATGATGACAGCAAAATAAAGTTAAATTTAAAATAAAATCCCTGAAAGTTAAAGCAAATTAAAAAACAAACTTGTGCATGTGGTTGGTGGCTAAATCACAAAGAAAAGTTAGTTCAATTAACTTCATGTTCTGGAAATGTGGTGGCAGGTCTGTAGGGGGTCATATCCAAGGACAGAAAAACAAAACTGTAAATATGCCTAAATTATTTTCTAATAATAAGGAACCAAGAAAAAAAGAAATATAAAGTAACTCACACTCTACTATCTTTTAAAAATAATAAATGCCCTCATTATTTCCGATTAAAAGACCAGAAAGAGAGGCCGGCCTAGTGGCATAGTGGTTAAGTTTGTGCACTCCATGTTGGTGGCCCAGAGTTCGCAGGTTTGGATGCCATGTGCAGAACTACGCACTGCTTATTAAGCCATGTTGTAGTGGCATCCCACACGAAAAATAAAGGAAGATTGGCACAGATGTTAGATCAAAGATAATCTTCCTCATAAAAAAAAGAAAGACAATAAAAAGAAAGAAAGGAAGGAGTGGAAGGGAAGGAAGGAAGGAAAGAAGGAAGGAAGAAAGAAAGAAAAAGTATGAGCCGGCCCTAAGACAGTCTGACTGATGTCCTCACAAGAAGAGGAAATTTAGACATATAAAGGGACACTGGGGAAGCACTTGCAGAGGGATGATTATGTGAAGAGGCAGCAAGAAAGTGGCCATCTGCAAACCAAGAAAGAGGCCTCAGAAGAAACCAACCTTGCCAGCACCTTGATCTTCGACTTCTGCCTCTTAAACTGTGAGAAAATAAATCTCTGTTGTTTAAACCACCTGGTCTATGGAATTTGTTATGACAGCCCTCGCTAGTTATTACAGCAAGTAACAGTGAGCAGTCATAGTGCTCAAATGATGATCACTAAATACTACTTCCCCTCATAAAAGGAACAAGGATTCTTTGGAAAAACAACAAATTCCAGGTATGAGAAAAAAAGTATTAGATAAGCCCAAAATAACATGTCACACAAAAAGTGAAAACCTGTCAAAATCTACCTGAGTCTTGTTAAAAAGATTTAGTGGCCAACTTGAAGAAGCTCCCACTGTCAAAAGATGTTAATATAAGCATCATCAAGAGCAAACAAAACGAAAAACACAAAAATGCACCATAAATTGAAATAAATCAAATATGTTTAAATCTATGGATTCCTAATGGGTATAGGGCAAAAATAAAAATAAAAAACTTTTTGGTTACTTTTGGATGATTTTTTAACTAAATAAAATAAAATAAAAATTTATTCTTCTTTGTCAAAGTAAACTATACCACTGTGTAAGCAAATAGTTGAAGAAGGGATGTTTTCCCTTTATAGGTATAATCTGTATATATAATTCAGTTAATAAATAAGGAAGACAATATAAGATTAGAACTTTGCTATTTTCTCATACCTGATGAAATAAAAGATCAAGGCTGCTAGCAAAATAAAGAAACAGTCAGATATTCTGTACTGTCTGATAAGAGAATGCAATATAATTCATGGAGTATTTCTTGCCAAAAAATGCTATTAAATAAAAACAATAATAATAAAGAATTCCAAATCTATTCAAGCCCTTAGATTTGATTACCAGGAAAAATAAGGGTCAGAAGAACGTGATGTAATACAATGTTTAGTATTTGCTTCATATGTTTAACTGCTTTTTTTTTTTTTTGAGGAAGATTAGCCCTGAGCTAACTACTGCCAGTCCTCCTCTTTTTGGTGAGGAAGCCGGGTCCCAGCCAAGATCCGTGCCCATCCTCCTTCACCCCATTCATGGGACACCTACCACAGCATGGCACACCAACCGGTGCCAGGTCCGCACCTGGGATCCAAACGTGCGAACCCCAGGCCGCTGAGAAGGGGAACCTGCAAACTTAATCACTGTGCCACCAGGTCGGCCCCAATTTAACTGCTTTTATGTTGGGTGCATATATATTTGAAAATGTCAAATTCTTTTGTTGGATTGACTCCTTATTGTTGTATAATGATCTTCCTTGTCTCTTATTACAGTCTTTGTCTTAAAGTCTATTTTGCCTGATAAAAGTATAGTTAGCTCTCATCCCTTTGGGTTTCATTCATATGGAATGTATTTGTCCATTCCCTGATTTTCAGTATATGTATGCCCTTGAAGCTGAAAGGAGTCTCTTGTAGGCAGCAAATAAGTAGGTATCATGCTTTTATCCATCCAGCTGCTCTCCATCTTGGATTGGAGAGTTTAGTCCATTTACATTTAAAGTAATTAATGATAGATTTGGACTTACTATTGCCACTTTGTTAATTGTTTCCTGGCTGTTTTGTAGTTCCTTTTCCTTTTTTCCTCTCTTGCTCTCTTCCTTTGTGATTTGCTGATTTTATGTAGTGGTACGCTTTAATTCCTTTCTCTTTACCTTTTATGTATCTACCTTAGGTTTTTGCTTCGTGGTTACCAAAAGGCTTACTAAAACATCGCTGATCCTTTCTTCTACTTGATGCAGTCTGCTATTAAAACTCTCTACTGAATTTTTCAGTTCAGTTATTATATTATTCAGATCCATAATTTCTGTTTGGTGCTTTTTTATGTTTTCTATCTCTTTATTGGAATTCTCATTCTGTTCAGGACTTACTCTTCTGACCTCAGTGAGCATCTATAGGACTGTTATTTGAACTCTCTATCCAGGTAAATTACTTATCTCTATTTCATTAAGTTTGGTTTCTGGGGATTTATCTTGTTCTTTTGCTGAAATATATTTCCTTGTTTCTTCACTTTTCTTGACCCTGTTAGTTTCTGTGCATTAGATAAAACAGCCACCTCTCTTAGTCTTCAAAGACTTGTCCTGTGTAGGAGATGAACATTGCCAATCAGCCAAGCTCAAGGTCATGGCTGCCTTTCAAACCATTATGATTGTCCAAGCCACTGTCTTCGTTCTTAGTAACTCCCAGTAGTTGAGGATGTATCAAGATCTGTCCATGTCCCAAAGGGAAGGATCACAGTCAACACCTAGTTGTGTGCTAATTGGAAACTGGACCCTCAGGCAGCAGCTTGCAAAGTAGGCAGTCAAAACCCTTCCAGGGAAAGACTGGGAGATGGGCATTTTTGTCAGCTCGCTCTGCACTCAGCCCTGGGGGGATAGCCTCAGCATGTGCTTACGCATGCACCCATTAGCAACAATTTCTTTGTCTGTTACAGTCCCGTGAAAATCCTGAATGCAAGCCCTGTTGACTATGAGAGACACATGATTTGGAGATCCATCCCTCAGATGGCAGCTGTAAAAATTGGGGTGTTAGACATGTGAACATGCTTCTTCCAGGGAGATGCTAGTGACTTTATTTTATTGTTGGAGTAAAATGGAGGGAGAATTGTTCCATGTGAAGTTGTACATTCACTGTGTCTCTGAGAAGAGGGAAATTCAGGAGACTCCTATGTCACAATCTTGGTCCGGAGTCTGATCTCTATTCTTCTCTCTCATTTTTTTCGCCCAAAGGGATTTTTCCCTTGTACCTTTAAGTTTATCTCACTTACTTTACTCTTAAACACACACACATTCACACAACATTCACACATCTAAGAAGATCCTTCTATTACAAGAAATGTGTTCAATTACAATTCAAGAAACCCTGGATACACGTAGAGGTGGTAAGAGTCAGCAAGATGACAGTGTAACTCAATACTTGAGCATCCCAGTATTTCAAGATTTTTGACAGACTTCAAAAATGTTGTCAAATTATTATCTTGGGCTTTGAACTGCAAGGTTTTTAGCTTTGAGAAAGCTTTAATGGGAAGAATCAACCATCATTCACTGAAACGGATAAAACTATGAAGCTAAGGCAAAAAAAGTAAAATGGATTTTTAAAGAGCATGAAGAAAAGTACTCTATCCAAGTAAGAATTTTCAGAATGAGAAAAATGCTTCAGAAATTACCAAATGCCTAAAAAGACTCAGGCATTTCAGAGCAAGGATGAGGAAATGATTGAAAGCTCTAGAACAGAAGGCCCCAAGGAAACATCAGACTTATAATTCTATGCAAATACATTTTAGCTGTTCCTCTTTTAACAGACACTGAAAAGACAGATTTTTTTCCCAGAGATTTTTAAAGTAGAATCCTAAAGGTGATTTTCTCCAGATTTCTCAACAGTGAAAAAACCTAATGATAACAGTGACAAAGTAAATAAATAAACACTTTTTCTAAAGGATTTTATTTACATATTTTTTGAGAGCATCAGGAATGAAACAACCCAGCATGATAATAATCATTCATTCATTCAATCAAAATATACTGAGGACATATACCTGATATTGTTCTAGTTGCTGGGAATACATGAGTATACAAAATACAAAGTCCTACCACTCATAGAGCTTACATTTTATCAAAGACAGACACAAAATACAAATAAATGCTTAACATTTCTGATGTTGATCAGTGCATGAAGTAAAGTAAAACAATATAAGGCAATAGAGAGTGACAAGTGAGTGAGTTGGCTACAACAGGTTTAAGAAACCAGACACCCTATCAACAAATGACTGCTAATACGTTTCAGTAGCTCAAGAAAAGCTAGCTGATTACTGCTCTTTCTCAAATCTCCAGACACATAGTACCCTCACCTCTATTGCTATGAGATAATAAATATGTGTTGTTTCCAGTCACTAATTTTATTACTGTCAAAGAGAAATTGTACCCGATATGTTAAAAGTCATGATGAAGACTTTATTTAAGACTCTTGCAAGTGGGGAGAGACTAAGGTAATAGTGGGGAGAGATCGAACTATCTTGAAGTAAAAGATGAGCATAGTTAAACTTTAGCGTCAGCTGGTGGAAAAGTTTGGGAGAACATTAGGGAGAAGTTTGGTCAAGGTGATAAGGCCATGTGCCACCTAGGTTTGCTAATTCGCACACATGGCAGTTAGGGTCCTACCATCAACAGAGACTAAGAGATAGGGATGCTATCTTTATTAATGATTACATTTCAGAGGGATGGTTTTAAAGTCTCTGAAAAACACATACCTGGGTTATAGATTTACATTTAAAAGAAAGAGAAATAATTTACAATTGCAACTTTTCTAAAGCAAACGCTGTAAGAAAAGAGAGGTAAAAGGCTTCTAATCAGAAAGAAACCTATCTAAAGTTTGGTCAAGCGGAAAGGAACAATAAGGCTATCTTGGTCATTACATAGCAATAGATTACTAATACATTAACTTCCAGATATCATTATATAACACACAGCCCATCTACATCCCAAGGGATGACACAGTATTCTTCCTTTATCTGTGCTGTCCCAGGTGGGTTACAACACACAAAAAAGGAAAATTTGCTTTTGATGTATCGTCTCTAGGTCTTTTGAAATGATGATCAAGCCATCAGTCAAGTGGAACTCTATCATGACATATGCCATAGCCTTATGATAAATAAGGTTCCCATAAATGTAGCTCTCTAACTTGGCCTTCTAGAAATCATGGCCACTGATGTTAAAACACAACATATTCCACAATGATTGTAATATATGATACTTCTTGGATGAGAGTTTAAGCTCTCAGCATTGTTACCTTAGAGCAATTAGTTTATTAGTCCAATGACTTATGGCTTTATTTTGCTCTAAAGGTGAATTCTTCCAAAATTTTTTGGAAGAGAATTCCTGCTAGAAGCTTTATTTGGATCAGCAAATCTTTTTCATGATTATGAAGAGCCTCCAGGAATGTTATTTTAGATTGACTCAGACCCCTAGACCACCTCCTAAAATCCTTACAGAGCATAGCATAGAACAGCATTGGCATAGCAAGCCATCACCATGGGGTTGCCAATGAATATTACTTGGATTTGTGCACCCAAAGACATTTTGTGTCCCAGGAACCTGTTATAGCATGTATCCTACCACTAAATGCAACTCCATCCTACAAAGTTTCCTATAAATTTCATTTGTCAACCTTAATACGGGGTGATTTTGGTAACATATGGCAACCAATTAACATCTAAAGTCTTATCTCTTAATGTTCTCCCAATTTAATTTCCACTTTCCTTAATTCTATCTAAATTCGCATTAGGTATATTCAAAGAAGTAAATCGAGGTTTTACATTGGTCTCATGGCAGCAATCTTTTCCCCATTTACTGAGGTATCATTGTAGATTGTGTCTCCAAAGAGTGTAGAAGCTCTGGTGGTCAGAATTCTCCACCTCGTATTATTCACTGGTAGGATTTCTCTCAGCTTTACTTGAAAATTAATCAGAATGGTAATATAACCTATAAAGCACAACAGGATGGTTAACTGTTTTTGGCTGCCAGGAAGCTGAGTCATCAGGACACACAACATCATTTTATTCTCCCAGATTATCCAAGTGTAGTATTTAGGTATACCATATAAATCAGTAGAAATCTAATTTTCTTTCTGTGGAAATCAGAGGTCTCCATAGGAGTTTTCTCTCAGCATCAGCCGTTAGACAGTACCAGATCTGAAAGAAATTGTGGATGGGGTTATTCTCTAGATCTGAGATTCTCTTAAGAAAATGGCATGATTGACTTGAGTCCAATACTCTGACCCACTTATGAGCATTCCTCCTGTTTGCAGGATCTCTTTGTTTCCATGTACCATCTCTTTGATGCACATTCCTCTCTCCTTGCTCAGGCTTTCTCCCCCTGGTTCAGCTGTACTCCTTACACATAGGGCAGACAATACTGAAAACTGACTAACACTTTTTATTGGATCCATCTGAGATAGAAGGCAATGGATTGTATTGGCAAAAAAATCACAGGACTGTCTTGGTTGTTGGTGATGGAATTGCAGTCACAGTTAACCCCAACTTGGCTATATGGGGTGAAGTGATAATACATTCTACAGTCCTTTAGGAATAAGAGCTGTCAAATACAATGGCAGATAGTGTGTCTTGTGTATTTATATCACCTTCTTTGGATATACATAGGTCCACACCTGGGCCTGGGACTACATAATCAGACAAAATCAAAGAAAAATGTGTGAGGAGGGAAAGATAGAAAGTTCTGTACTTTTGAAACCAGCCAACAGCCATTGATGATTAAGTAGCTAGGTACTAAAGCTTTTTTCTTTTTACAATTACTGATTATAGCTTTTAGCTGTTTACCCCACCCATTGTTAACTGTGCTGCTTAGGCAATATGCTGTCTGACTCCCACTAGACTCCTATACATAACATCTCCCTGGAGCCTGGGTCACCATGGTAATGGGTGTGCGAACTGTTTTTCAGGAATTAGAATTCCTTGTCCACTTCTGGCCAGTCGAGACCACCAGCTCATCAACTGGCCCATGCAGATGTCCAATAGGTGACCTTTTGACCTCAAGAAGCTCAAAACTCCACCCTCAGATCATGCTAACGCCGCCATTTTGTGAACATGGTCCTATGAAGAGGCATGAAGTCTGACGACGATTCGCAGATCATCAATTACCTCACCTCCAATCACCTCTCTCCACATTTCAGACCACCTTGCCCCCATCCCATAAACATCCCTGAGTTCCTATTTTCGGGGAAGCGAGTTTGAGGCTCATGCTCTGGCTTCCTCACATGGCTGCCTTGTGAATAAACTCTCTCTCTGCTGCAATCTCATTGTCTTGGTGTTTGGCTTTCTGAGTGGTGGGCAAAAATGAACCTGATTCAGTAACACTTTCATCCTCCTCCATTCTTCATTATCATGTTTGATCTTTGAAATCCTTCCAGTCAAGTCCCTGGCTTACTTCCTTTCATATGCAACATGAGGACATAATCATTTAAATAATTAATCCATACATTTAAACATTTTCATCACATATTTTGAGTAACAGTTGCTTCAATTACTCATTTTAATTTTAAATGAGATCAATGCTCTGAGGGTGTGGTAGGAATGTGATATGTCCTTGTACTATGTTTCCTTACCTTTTTTCACATATATTGTAGAAGTGAAATGTATAATATGGTTAAGAAGAAATATATTCAAATAGTCTAAATTGACAGAGAATTTACTCTGTCAGACATTTAATAGCAATATCCAAAGCTACTTCTGTTACAAGATAAGCAAAGCATAAAGTAGAATAAGTGTCAATCCGAGTTAACAACAATTAGTAGCTCCCTGAGGCTATTGGTATAGGTCCAATATAATCCACTTGCTATAAATGGTAGAACTCTTGACTGTGGGGAATTGTTCCCCAAGCCATTTTCAAGTGAGTTTTCTCCTTTTCAAAATAGGTATAGTTTCTTTTCCTGATAGCAGTTTCATAGGGCACCACAGTAAAGTGTGTTCTCTCTGTCCATCAGCACATGGTGTGAGTACCTGAGTCTCTGTGTTTCGTATACCTAGGGAGGTAGCCTTTACAGGTCTGACAAAGCATCTGCCTTAGCATCTCAATCCCTTTCTGAGCTGGCAACTGATTTTTGTCTTTGATTGCCTGTTGTGTGGTTGGAAGGCGCTTGACTGCATACTTTACAAGCTGCTGCTTGAGGGTCTGGCTTCTAATTAGCATGCATCTCGGTACTGGCTGTGATCTTCCCCAGAGCCAAGATGAGCCGGTGGGCACCTCCTCACCTTCTTCCTCCAGTTCACTCCAACAATAAAACCAAGTCACTAGCATCTCCCTGGAAGGAGCTTGTTCATATGTCTGGCACCCAAATTTTTACAGCTGCCATCTAAGAGATAGGTATCCAAATTGCTTCGCCCTGAGAGCCAACAGGGCTTGCATTGAGGAGTACCACAGGACTTGGCAGACAGACCGAAGAAGTAGTTGGTAATGGGTGCATGTGTGAGCACACCCTAAGGTTATCCCTCAGGGTTCAGGGCAGAGACAGCAGACAAAGTGTCTGCAGGGACCACTTTATTTCTGTAAATTCCCACAGAAACTTCCATTACTGAAAACTCTCTAGGATGATGTTTTTATTGTCTAGTCACCTAGGATTTTGTTTGCCTGTCCATATTGCAAGGCCACTAGCTATTACCCAACAGTCTGTGAATATTCAAACAGTGCCCTAAGCACCCAAGGCTAACTTCTCTTCTGTTGTGAAATAAACAACTCTCAGCTCTGAACTTCTGTCACTAAGAATTTACCATTTGCAGGGTGTACTGCAGACGATTTTCCACCAAAAATGAAATCCTCAATTGGGAACCAGGAAGCAGGTTTTGACTCAGTTGGGGAGAATCATATTGTTCAGCTTATGTAGCAATGGGGATGGGAAAGTCCTGGGAGTGCTCTAGAGTCAGCCCTATGGCACTGAACTAATCTCATGAACAAGGTATGTTCCTTTGGAGTTCCTTTGTTTTGGATGCCAGGAATATACTACTTCCATCTTATGAGTAATCTTCACTGCTCTTCTTCTCTATTTGAATGTCTCTTTTCTGTGACCCCAGCCATAACCAGTATTTCAGACTCCTGAATTATCTGATGCCCTTCTACAGATGGGACAATTTACACCAACTTCCCACAACAAGGTAGTCAGTGTGTATTTAATGGGCTGTGAAAAGCAGCTGAACAGGCAGCCTTTGAGTAAAGAATCCCTGGGCATTTCACACACTGGACTGCCACTTGAATTTCAGTGGGATTTATCAGTCTATTCTAGTTCTGGTGACAACAGTGCTTAACTCTTCCCGTGCTTCCTCCTCAGAGGAGGCCAGTCATATCATCAATGTAGTACATTAACATATTTTAAATGGTTACCAGGTCCTGCCTCAGTAGATTACAGCAATTCAAATTTCAAATTATGGCAACACAAACTAAATTCCAATCCAGATGAATGCCACATAGAGTTGCCAGATAAAATACATTATCTGTCCCATACGATATTTAGGACATACTTATACTAAAAAAAATAAATTAAATATGAAGTTCAAATTTAACTGGGCTCTCATGTTTTATTTGCTAAATTTGGCAACCTTACCTTTGAGTCTGGATGAACTCCAAATGTGTATGGAAATGAAGGCATTCGCCTTGTGACCTGCTGTTCCCCTTGGCTTGTTGCACTTCCTATGAAGCCTGCCTCATATCAAGTGCAGCTGAATCAATCTAAGGAATCACCTTGTTTAATTACGTTAGTCCATTGTCAACCTCCTGGAACCATCTGTTTTGCATACTGGCTACATAGTATTGATAAAAAAGACTTTACGGGGAATTAAAAATCTTCCTTCCACCATTCTCTTAATCACAATAGTGAACTCTCATTGCCCTCCTGAAACACTGCATTGCTTAATATTTGCTATAAAGGAGAGATGGGACAAGTCCAGTATTTAGCTTGACCAATTAACTGGTTGAAGAACAGATTTAAGTCGATGGAAAGGGTAAGGGAAACATGCCCCACTCACACACATTATCCACCCAAATTATTCACGCAGGTAAAGTCTATATGACCATAGACTAATTTCTCCAATACAACTTTGCAATTTGTTCTTTAAACTTCACTTTGATTTCGTCTACCATACATCTCCATAAACTCGCAGTATACCTTTCAAGCCTATCAGAGTGCCACTGTACCGGTCAGACAGGTCATATTGAACTTTTGTATCTAGAAAATCTAAAATGTGTTGAATGCCACGCCCAAAATGTCACCCAACACTTTGGTATGTCTTAAGATCCTCATCCAGGGTTTGGCCAAGTAAATCTAGGCCTTTTAATGTTACTTAATTTTTAGAGTGTAAATATGCAACTCTCATCTCCTGCTCCCTGCCTATTCAATATATTTCATTCTAAATCATGACCCTCATAATTAAATTTGAATTTCTTTAGGGAGAATAAAGAGAGAATATTAGATGTGGCAATCTAAGAGGTGGGTGGAGCAGTTCTCTCACCTCTACAAACCGCTCTATGTTGATAATAAGCTCTTCACTCCTTAATGGGAATTCTGTTAAGTTTCTGTTTTTACCCTATTCTTTGAAAGCCATCTAAACAATTCCACCCAGTTGTGCTGATTTGTTGTTGTTAGTGCCTTCGCGTGGATTCTGACTCCTAGTGACACTGTGTATAGCAGAGCGCAATCCTGCCCTGTCTTTTTTACACCATCCTCTCATCTTTGGGCGCTATATCAGACAACGCTCTGCTGCCATTGTGCCAGGTATCCCTTAACATTTTCCTCTCTATCTTTTCTCTTTCCTCCCATTAAGCAGGTTCTTTTGTATAGCCATCATATTTTTCATATCATGCAACTTCATGCATGAAGAGCAAGTTAGTTACTACCTCCTAAATATTCACTAGACCCCGAGAACAAGATTAAATAAAGCACAGAAGATTAGGGAATCCTTTGTCATACTATAACATATCTCATAGTCCCTGTCAATGACATTAAATTAAATACGTCATCATAAATCCAGTTTAGAACTGCCTGCATTTATAATATTTATATTGCTTCAAATGGCATGTGGGCAGTTACCCCAATAGAGTAGATCTGCCAAAACCGTCACTCACCAGCTGTAGCAAGTTAATAAATACTCACTATCTGGAAATGTCTGCTTATACTAAGTTTACTTGGGGATTATTTGCCAACCTAAAGAATTTTTTCCATTCAGCATTTTCTGGAAATAGAGACCCCTCCCAACTCCATGATTGATTCTAAAGATCCATGCATCTATTCCAATAATGATTTGCCAGCCTTCTGCTATAAAGAACCCTAATTGTTAAACAGAATACCCTTGAAATTCCATGGTCACGTGACCACATCCTTCATCCTTATATACCTTTTAGAGTATAATCCGTGATCTTAATTGAGATAATTTACCTATAATGTACCAGACTCCTAGGTGGCTACAGAAGCATAAGAAGACTTTTCCACTGACAGGAATTTCTGGTTTTATTTCTTTTTATTCTGTTAAGAAAACTTCTAAATATCTTGTTTTTATTTTAACTGCTAACAAGTAGAGAATGGAAATTTTTGCTAATTTCCCTTCTGCCCAGGAGCGTATTCTTCATCCACCCATTTAGCTAGTTCCTTGAGTTTAAGTCTTAATTTTTCTAAAAAACATTGGTCACCCTGGTCCCCGTGACCTGCCTCAAGTTTTTCTCAATTCACATCAAAGATGAATAGGTACCGTCATGGCATCAAATCCTCATCTTGCTTTCCCATTTCATCCTGGTTCTTGACTAAAGGTTGAAGCTGTGTACTTGAGGGTTGCTGTAGATATTCAACAAGAACATGATTGCCTTTCAACCTTGTTCCCAATACAGAATGCCTCCAGGAGGTTGCCATCACCAGATGGCCAGTCCCTGGGCAGCCGCTGCCGATTGCCTAGGGGCTTATCAGGCGTGATTGCTTTGTTTCTCCCAGCTCCTCCTACCAAGCCCCTTAGCTCTAAAAAAACCCCATTTTCTGTTCTTATGAAGGCGGATTTGAGCAAATTCATGCTTCCACCTTTCATCTTTGCCAATTTGAATAAACCTTTCTCCATCTCCAAGCACGGATGTTTCAGTGTTTGACTTACTGCCCATCAGGCACAGGAAGTTGAGATGAAGAGGTTCGGTATCAAGGTGAGGTAGACATTTATGAACTGTGGGTTTGATAGACAATCACTTACATAGTGTCATTCCGTGTTAACAAAGAAATAGCTTGCCAAATTTAATTCAAAAAAATCAAAGATTTTCTTCAGTAACAAACTTACTAAAAATGGAAAGGATTGATATAATCACTAGACTCTGGAAAGTCATAGAGATTGTTTTTGCTTCAAAAACAGTTGCCCTCATTCTTCTTTGCTGCATTTGGATGTACTCTGGCATTTCAGGCCTCCAGAAAGTGAATGTAGGGCATGACTTACCCAAAGGGAACTTTTCAGTCATGAAAGATCTCCATTTTATACTCCAAAAATTACATAGTTAGTGATATTTTCCAGTGTGCCATGCCCCCTAAAATTCATATATTCTGTTTATTTATTATAAACAACTTAGATTAACCAAATATTGGTAAAAGCTTTACAGAAATAAGAAGTCTCCATTATCTCCATTATCTTCTCATGAAAAAAAAATGCCTTATGATGTCTGATAAGTATGTGAACAATTAGATTTGACACAATCACTTTTTCTCTTCTTTTTTTCTTCTCTAGGGTCCCAAATGTAAGAAGGATAAATTACAGACTAGTTGCTAATCCTGTACCCTCTAATCATTCTTGGAACCAGAGGCATAAAAAATGGAAATAAATCTTTATACATATTTAGTTATGTAGCTAACATTTATATGTCACTTATTATAAGCCAAAAAATGTTCTAAGCACTTTTACAAACAATGTCTCATTTAATTCAATGCCATTAAACAACTGTATGAGGTAATTGCTATTATTTTATCATAGCCATTTTACAGATGAGGAAACTAAGACATGGAGAGGTTAGGAACTTGTCCAAGGTAAGCAGAAGAGACAGATTTGAACCCTAGTAACTGGCTCCAAGGTTCACTCTTAATCACTATGCTAAGCTACTTCTCTTTTAAATAACTATGCACAAAGTTATTAATGCAAATGTGACTTTCTTGGCATCATTTGAAAAAGAGCACCATTCAGCATTTAGTGGATGAACAGTCAAGAGCTTTGGGTTTTATCCTGGCCATAGCATTGTCTCAGTGACCTTTGCTCTGCCTGTTCAATACGCTTTGTTTCAGTTTTCTTATCTAGACAATATGGAAGATGTTCTCGAATGCATAAATTTTGATGAATCTCACATGCAAAAATGGAAGCCCCAGAATAATAGGAGTAAGATACTCCGGTGCAAGAGTGCCCTTTCACTGGTGAGAAATGTAACTTCTGATTTCCCCAAAATGTGAAATGTGCTAAGGTCAGACATCAAGGGGAGATGGAACAATGGAGACACAAACACTGATGCAGGAAGAAGTACTCTGTACTATGTTATAAATAAATAACAGACACATATATATGCATATGTATATGTATATATATTGTGGTCTAATTCATCCTTCTTTTACTTATTTATTCATTCAGAAAGTATTTATTGAGTTTCTATTATGCTATTGATGAGGGCCTACTGCCCCAAAGTATGGCACCTTGGTACATTAAATATCTTAAGCTAAAGGAATTTTTTTTTTTTTTGAGGAAGATTAGCCCTGAGCTAACTACTGCCAGTCCTCCTCTTTTTGCTGAGGAAGCCTAGCCCTGAGCTAACATCGTGCCCATCTTCCTCTACTTTATATGCGGGATGCCTACCACAGCATGTCGTGCCAAGCAGTGCCATGTCCACACCTGGGATGCGAACCGGTGAACCCTGGGCCTCTGAGAAGTGGAACTTGCGAACTTAACCGCTGTGCCACTGGGCCAGCCCAAGCTAAAGGAATTTTTAAAAGACAACAGAAGCACTAAGGTCACTCTGACCTCCCTTCCTCACCCTTCTTCCCTGAAATAGGCCATAAACCTCCCATGTGAAAAGTCCCCCCCAACCCACTACGAGGAGGAGAGAAGACATTCTTATATCCAGAAATCGGGAACCGCAGCCCACAAATCCATACAAACAAATCTTGTTAAACCAGCCCTTATCTTCCTATTTACTCCTTCACCATTTATTACCTCTAGCCCCAAACCCTGCATCTTGCCAATTTTTCACAACTTCATTGTTTCTTTGTCTAAGTGATATAAAAGTTTGCTACTCTGGTCACTTCTTCAGGTCTTCATTCTCTTATGAAGGCTCCCATATACATGTAAAAATTCAATAAAATGTGTTTGCTTTTTGCCTGTTAATCTTTCTCAGTTTAATTTTAAGACCAAGCCAGGGACCATAAGAGGGTCAAAAAAATTTTTTTACTCTCCATACCATTATGTGCCAATATTATTCTAGGCACTGGGCATACAAATGATTTTAGTTAAATATGGACATATACATATAATATACCTAATGTAAAGTTAAGTCGATTTATATATTTTCTATATTTTTATGATCACATATATACCAAGATCTACAATGAGACCAATTCTTTAGCAAATTTATAAATGAATATTTTATTGTTTTTACTTTAAAAAGTAACTTTTAAGATCCAGTTTCTCTAAGTAGGGTCAATGTGTGAAATGTTGAAAGCTATATTAAATATTTTCATTCAACAAAGAGTTATTAAGTGCCTACTGCTTTCAAGCATCTTACTAGATATTGGGAGCACAAAATAAATAAATTTTGTGTTGAATCTAAAAGATAAAATATTCCCAGAAATTTTGCTAGGAATTTTACTGGGAAGTTTTCTGGGAAATTACTATATGTGAACTCATGGCTATTAACTTCCTGTTAATTAACCATTTATTTTATTCATTTAGTTACACATGTTACGAAACAATTATTAGGGCAGCGAAAGTAAAAAGCCCTTTTGAGAACAGAATAGAGACAACTAGGGAGAGTTTGAAATATGGTGAGAAAGTTAGGTAAAGACTAGATTAGTATGGCCTTATTTCTCATGTTAAAAGATCTTCCTTCATCTGAAGAACAACAGAAAACCATTAATTGTGGGGAAATTATTATCAGGTGTATGCTCCTAACAAGAGGATTCTAGTTATTGTCTGGAAAACCAATCCACAGTTCCATTTCTAAACAAAGAAAAAATATTTCTTTAATGATATTAAAATCCCAATTGGTATTCAAAAGAATTGGATTCAGATAGGTATATGTTGATTGCCATGGATAAAATGCTTCAAATTATGCTAACGGATTTAATCTCAAATTCTTGACCAGAAATCTCAAGTGGGCCTTTAATGCTATCTGGCATGCACACAACATTTCTCTAGTTACTCCCTCTTCCACTCTTCTAGATGACTTTAAGATGTCCTCCTTTCTTCTCAAACCTGCAACATCTCATCTGTTAACTTAATGCTCAACTGATAACCTGGCTTCTTATTTCATTTTCAAGCAGAAGAGTTCTTCCTCTAACTCGCACTACCATATGTCCTTGACTCCCAGTATATATACCCATACTATCCACCTTCTATCTTTATATTATAGATGAACAGTATGTGCATTGGTCTACAAACTACTCTACTTTTGCACCAGATTCCATTTGAGGAGCCCATTATGCCCATCCAAGGACTTCAGTTCAGCAAGCATCTTCTCTCTGCCCTATAGCAACAACTTTTCAACTCTATTCAATCATTCCCGTCAGCATACAAGCAAGATGTTATCTCTCTCCCCTTATAAAAATCCTCTTGAGGTTTGACTGCCCTTTTTTTTGAACAGAGGATAATTCCTTGGAGAAGTCATTGATGCTTGCTTTCTCTGATAACTTTCCTCCTATTCATTCTCTATTTTAATTATTAAAAAACCTATCTGAGCTCTATTTTTTAGAATTTTTATTATGAAAATTATCAAATACATAAAAAATTATAGAAAATTATATAAAAAACCCACATATATACATCACCCAATTTCATTGATTATTAACTTGCAGACAATATTATTTTGTCTATACCCCCACTCTCCCTCTTCATGTTAAATTATTTTGAAGTAATTTTCAGATATAACTACCTATCTATAAACATCCAGGATGTCTCTCTAAAAGATAGACTAGAAAATCCACAGTTCTGTTTCAAAGCAACAAAAAAAAATATTTCTTTAATAGTATTAAAAGATCAATCAGTATTCAAAATTTACCAAGATTCTCACAAATGTGTTTCTTTCCAGTCTGTTTGATTGAATCAATATGCAAGATATTAACTGCTTTGTAACTGACTGTAAATTTTTTGTGTCTATTTTGATCTATAGGTTCTGCCTTCATCATATTGTTTTTTCTTTCCATTTATTTATTTTCAAAACCACATAATTTTTCCTGCAGTCTGATTTTTGCATATAGCAACGCTATGGTGTCACTGAACACCTTCTAGATTCAGGGTTGATTTTTGCAGGACTACTTTACAGATGGTGTTGTGAACATCTATTTTGAGGTCCCTAATCTATGACTGGATCTTTCTGTAATATCAACAAAGTGATGGTCACTGCTTAGTTTTATTAATTCATTAGTCATTCTTTCTCTCTTCAATTTCACACCAATTATATTTTTGACCCTGCCACTACATAGAAACTGTTCTTGTTAAAGGCATCAAAGACCTCTATTACTAAGCACAATAATAGGTTTTTTGTCGACACTTACTTTGACCCTTTATCAACAGTGGATACAGTTGATCAGTCCTCATCCTTAATACACTTTCATCACTGGCCATCCAGGAAACCACACACTTCCCTGCTGTTCCTCATACCATACATGCAACTCTTTCTGCTTTCTCCTCTGGCTTCTCTTTTTCTTTCGAAGTGTTGTTGCTGGTATATCTCAGTCCTTGGATCTCCTGTCTTTTTTATTAATAATAAGCTTATGGTTGATATCTCATTCAGTCTTGTGGCTTTAAATATTACATGTTATATACTGAAAACTCTAAAATCTAGACTTCCAGCCTGGATCTTTTCTCTGAACTTGTTCATACTTAACTCCTTCTTTTGTATGACTAATAGGCATCTTTTATTTAACATATTCATAAGAAGTAATGGAATCCAAGTATTCAGAACTATTGTCTCCTCTTTAAATGTATTATTTACCTTTTTTCTTTGTATTCAAGATGATTATTTCAATTTATTCCTCCATGCCACAGTTGTATTTTTTAGCCCCCTATTTATGTCTCTGGATGTTTCTTATTTATTTATTACATTAGCATTGCATATTTTTCTGAATTGTTTTCTCCAACTATACAGTCACACTTTTTATCCAATTCTTTGTTTTATCTGGATTTTGAGCTCTTTTATGTCTATATTTTTATTGTGTGTACCTACTATTATCCGTATTATGTTATTCTGTGATATGTACTTACTAACTTAGGTTATGTTTTCTTATAGACTGAGTTCCTCATCTTCATGTTGCATTCTTTTCTTTCATTGTTGTACAAGAAGCTATCCATAATTACTAATAACATTTAGTATCTTCTTTATGCTCAAGTTTTGTTGACAGCTCTGTCCAGAACGTCCCCCTTTACTCTGATTTAGTGTGGCTGAATTTTTGACACTCTTCCTATTTGATTAAGATCAATTTATTTTCCAATGTTAAGCTAGAATTAGAAGACTAAGACTTGTTTTCTATCCATTTTTCTGAAATATAAAAGCATAAAGGATTGAGGAGAAATGAAGCTGAGGGTTACTCCAGGTGTGTGTTCCTGGATTGTGTGCTCTCCTAGGACCTAATAAATGTCTTCTGGAATCCATTCCATATAGCCAACGGCATATTTGATTTTTAGGCCCTTAATTGTTCTACCAACATCTACTTAACTCATCTGTTTTTATTCTCTTCAACTTGAAACCTATAATTGAGGATCTTCAATACTCTGCCAACCTAACCTCTCTGCACAGGGACACCCGAGTGTTATAAGGAACATCACCCAACTCATGTTGAATGACACAGCTGGCTTTTTCAAAGTGTATAATGTATGTTTACATCCATTTTCTCTTTTTATCATTGCCAATAAACTTTAGACCTGTTTGCTCTATTTATTTTTGTCCTTTGTTAAACTATGAAGGTATTTTCTCTGATTTTTATGGTTATCTCTGTATTAATCCCTCCTTTACCCTTAGTTTCCTAAACTATTCAACGGAGGTAACAGAAATACTTATCCTACAGCCCTATTTTTGATATTACTAAAAAAGGTATTGAAACTTGACACATATACAAAATATGATTAGAGAAAGAGATGGTATTTCCAAATGTATTTATCATAAAATTTCCTTTGGGGATTTTCTTGAATCAAGAAATTAAATACATATTTAGGCTACAGACAAAACCTGCACATATTTTAGAATGGGTGTGGAGAGAAACCTTGACTTTTAAAGTAAAACACCATTTTTTAATTTGGGAAATTGTATTCTAATGAAGCAGATGGAAAAGCTGTAGGTAAACTTCAACTGCCATTAATTATGTATATCTGTTGGATTTCAACAGCTGGTATCATTATAAACGTTATTAGCCTTATTAGGCATGTATGTAGCATTATATTTGCTTTATAGTTTTTAATTACTGCATAACAGTCTTAAGAAATGGATGAGGGCGGTTATATTAAGTTCCAAGTAGTGGAAACCAGACTTTCAATGGTTATTGCTACAACTAATGCTGTTAGTATTTTAGATATAGAATGAATTCAAATTTCTAAGAAAGTGCTTATAATCATACGCTGTGTTCTTTGTGTTCTTCTTGAAATTCAGCTTTTATCTAAGTATTATATGCTATTTCATTACCCTGTCATTTTTCACCTTTCTGACATGAGACAGTTCTCCTTCATTCAGTGCTTCTTGAATAAAGTATTTTTGGGGGAAGAGTCTTTTTTTAAGTTATTTTCTCTCTTATGGAAAATAGTTCATGTAGGGATTCTACAGGAATATAGTATACATAATTTATTACATTAATTTTGTAAAAAAAATGAGACTAAGGCAAAAGTTTATACATCACAAAATATTAAGGCATAACTTCCAAAATATCTTTTTTAGTATAAAACATCAAAATTTCATCTACAACCTTGATCAGTACTATACGTATTCATCAGAATCTAAAACTCAGGATTTCCAAATGTGTTTATCACAAAAGCTCAGAACTCCTGATGCTTAGATTAACGTCCAGTCAGTTTTGGCTGATTGACTGATTAAAACCCGGTCAAAACTGACTGGACATCAATCTAGGCATCAGGAATTCTGGTCTCAAAAATCTAAAGCTAATAGTGTAGGTTTGGATTTTAGAGATGATGACTTTTCCTCGCTTTAAAACAGAGAAGACTCAAGGATATACAATTTTCTTGTAGAGTTTCATGCATATTTAAATACTTTTAAAATATTTGAAACCTATACTGATGATTATATGGCAATTAGAATGTGTACGGATAAGAGAAAGAATGACTTTTATCAGATTAAAGGTGATTAATTTATATCAACCTCACACTGTAATCTGATACAATATATCACTTAACTAGTTAAAATTAGTATATTTAGACTCTTTAATTAAGATGTTAATTAGCTAGTTATAGGTAATTAAATACTTGCTACTTCTCTATATTTATTATCTCCTTTTCATGTATTAACCCTCTCATGAGCACACACTCAAGAAAATGCATATTCCACACAAGGACAAGTATAAGTTAAAGGGTATGGTGAAAGGCAATTATAAAGAGTCATTGTTGCATAGTTGTTATTAAAACAAAAACAGAAACATACCATTTATATATTTATTGGAAAGGTCATGAGGGTGAACTGTAAATTTGGAGAGTTCAACTGAAATAAAAACTATATTATCGCACGTAATCTATGCTTATTATTGCGCCAGGAAAAGCACTGTATAATAATAATCACCAGTGGTATTTATTAAACACTCACTTATAAATTGGTACTACCCAAAATGACACAAAACGCGTTTCAGGAGTGTTACCTGTGCCCTAAGGGCATAACATTTCAGACAACTATCACTCTATTACAAAAATGCCTAGTATAGATTAAAACATGCACCTTCATTGGGACAAAAAGCTTAAGCGTACTAGGCAGGGTAATGGAGAACAATATGTGACCTTCCCAGTAATTTGCTATTTCAATTCTGGAAATAAGTACTAACTCCAGTGTAAGCAAATATTTCAATAATCAAAAATAAGTAAGGGCTGTGTTTATAACATCAAAATAGGACTTATATTTGGAAACCAGATTAAAGACAAAGTGTTAAACATGATTAATTTAAGAAAACTGTAAAATTATAGACACAAATCATGTTAATAATGTAGTAATTAAAATGGGATTCATAATTACAAATGTATTCACAACCATCTTTCTAAAAAGAATCCTTTGCATTAAGTACAACTTTTCAAGAACATGCTTTTTAGAAGGGAAGCCTTAAATACTTTAATTCCTCTTTAACAGAAATAAAAATAGCGATCAATGTAATTGACTGTGGTTGGGTGGCTTGCAGTTGTCTGTCAACAAGTTGCCTATTGGTGACTGATGATTTATCTTAAAGCAGTGGTTCTCAAACTGCTGCTTATCACAATAACCCCAGAGCTTTGAAAAATTTATGTCTAAGTTGCACTGCATCCCTACAAAATCAGAACTTCTGAGGTTGAAACACCATCCGTACTTTTTAAAAGAATTCTCAGTGTTTCCAATGCATAGCCAAATTAGAGAATCAGTTCCTTAGAATAGCATTTGTCAAACTTAAAGTGCAATTTATAAGCCAAGAGGTCTGAGGAAGGGCCTGAGATTCTGCATCTCTAACCACCTCTCAAGTGATGAGGCCACTGCAGGTCCTTGGACGACAGCTGGAGAAGGAAGGTCTTAGAGCACCTTTGTCAATACAAAGTCACTCACATACTCTGTGAAAGTCTAAGACAATGCATGTTTTTCTGATCAAAGAAAACATTGCTATGTGAAATTTTTGATTCTTCCTTTTGAAACTGGTAATTTATTATAATGCTATTAATCTTAATTTTATTAAAACTTAAAAATTTGTTGACTATAAGCTTAAATTATTTTTAATATGAGTATTTATAAACACTGATATAGCGGGACATATTGTAGTTTTGGTAAGTATAGTATTTTCAAAGATTTAGGACTTCAGGGGGATTAGAATTCCTTTCAGTCCACAGAACTTTAAAATATTTTTATCAACATTTTTAGAAGGTGTCTCCATGTTAGTCTGAGTTTTCAATTTATTATTTTATTTGAGTTAATCAAAAAATGACAGAGTCTAAATTATCTTCTTTCATAAGAAGTATATTATAAATACCACTCATCTGAAAATCTCAAAAGCCAAATCTTATAACTTGTTGCTAATCTAAAGATGACTCAATGAATTCTGCTATATTTTGATTATTGAAAGAACAATTAAAAAGGAATATGACCAATATGTATCTTGTGCCTGTAAATCTTTAAATTGTGTTCTTTTAACAGTATGCTGAGTAGATACTAATAACGTTGATTTGTTTCTTTACATTTACTTTGCTCCTGTTACTAATATTCAGCATTTACCTTCACTTAATTAACTTTTTATTAATCAAAGCAATCCATCTATGAAGCCGTTTCTTTCCTAGTTATCTTCATATCTGATGAATACAAGTGGCTTTTTAAAATGATCCTGTAAGTGTATTAAACATTGTGTGAAATGATAATTGAATCTATTTTGATTTTGAATATTGACATCTTGGGTAAGAAGAGGAATTCATTATAATTCCCTAAAAGTTTTTTCTTTTTGGTGAGGAAGATTTTCCCTGAGGTAACATCTGTGCTGATCTTCCTCTATTTTGTATGTGAGATGCCACCACAGCATGGCTTGATGAGTGGCATGTAGGTCCATCCCTGGAATCTGAACCCCCAAACTGTGGGCCATGGAAGCAGAGAGCATGAACTTAACCATTACACCACTGTGCTGGCCCCCCAGAAGTGTTTCTTAATCATGCTATTTAATAAAGTCCACTAGAATGTGTTATATCTAGTTAAGTACTCTATATTTTTTTACTGTTCAAACTACTGCCACCACTGCCATCACAACAACAACAAGAAAAGTCTAAGTCATCCTTCATCGGTGTTTGAGAAAGAACAACTTTTATTGAATTTTAATTGGTATGGAACAACGATAGAGTGTTTTTGAAAATTTATCAGCCAGAGGGAAGGGGGAAAGATATCCAGTTAAGGTATATTAAAATCACCTATTGAAAGCATACCTCGGGTAACATGCCCTGAATTGTAAAACTTAGGTATTCACGCATTAAACCAACCCACACTTCCATGCACTGGATGAGGTGATTTAATTACCTTCATATTGAAATGACACACACTATGCTGGGTACATAATGACTTCTTGGGAAACAATGCCAATTAGACAGATACTCCTGTTATGTCTCCTGTAGCATGCATTGCTAACAAGGTCCACAAGTCATGTCACCAAGGCACCAAAGCTTAAGCTTCCTTTTCTTTTCTATATGTGAAAAGAAGTAGAAAAAATCATCTAACACAATATTCCAGTTTCCTCTATTCAACAGTGTTGTGTCTTCTGAAATCTTAAATTACTTTTTCTGAAAATATTTTCATAAAGTGCATTTTAGTTTTGAATAAAATTTATCTTAGAACTTTGAGAACTTTATAGGAAATCAAAGTATATAATATAATAATTATATATACTAAATATAGAATTGCAATAATTTTAGTATATATATTATATTACAATATACATTACATATATTACATATTTTTATATATACTAAAAATATAACAATTGCAACAAAAAAATTATACATGAACAATTTTAGTCATTGTATATCTAAACTATGGTGACACTAATAGCAAGAAAACATCACATTACAAATAATATTGAAATCGTAAATAAATTCTAGAGATGAAAATTAGATTTACATTTTTGATTCTTGTGTCCTTTTCTTTTGAAATAATCTTATATATGTAGAAAAGCTGCAAAATAGTACAGACATTACCTTTGCACCCTTTACCCAGCTTCCCCTAACTTAACACCTTATAAGCATAGTATGATTATTAAAACTGAGAAATTAATATTAGCACCATGCTATTAACTAAAGTACAGATTTTATTTAGATTTCACCAGATTTTACATGTTTTTCCCCCCCCGAGGAAGATTAGCCTGAGCTAACATCTCTTGCCAATCTTCCCCTTCTTTTGCTTGAGGAAGACTAATACTGAGCTAACATTTGTACCAAATTTCCTTCACTTCATATGTGGGTTGCCACCACAGCATGGTTTGAGAAGTGTGTAGGTCTGCACCTGGGATCTGAACCCGTGAACGCAGGCCACCGAAGTGGAGTGTGCCAAATTTAATCACTATGCCACAGAGCCAGCCCCTCCATTAACATTTTTTTCTGCTCCAGAGTCCAATCCAGGATCCAAAATTGCATTTATTTATTTGTTAAACCTAGCATACTAATAAACGAGGTTTAAAACTATAACTCATACAACTTGTGAGAAAAAGTTACTAAATATTATTTATATAATATAGTATTTCCGTAAAGTTCCTTTTGACTTTAGTCTTATATTATCTAGCCAAAATGCTACTTTCCAGAGTTACATAAGTTAGTTCTTTTCAGCCCCACCTTCTTCAGTGTAGTTATCAATTTGAAATCCTTTTAAGTTCATTTGTAACTGCATTTCTACTTTCAGCTCCCCTCTGTGTGCACTGAATTGTATCCTCCGCAAATTCTTAGGTTGAATCCTAACCCCCAATGTATCTATATGTGGAATAGGGCTTTACGGAGGCAATTAAGGAAATTAATCTTAACAGTGGGGCTTCAAATCCAATAGGACTCCTGTCCTTATAACAACAGGAAGAGATTATCAGGAGTGTGCTTGCACAGAGAAAAAGGCCATGTGGAGACAGAGCAAGAAGGTGACTGTCTGCAAGCCAAGGAGAGAGGCCTGAGGAGAAACCACAAGCAAACTAAATTTGGAGGTTATAAAAGCCTTGGATAGCAAAATGAATAATAGAAATCTTTGGGTTTTAAAATGATATTGTGATTGAGTTACCATTCAACTAGCTGGAAGTGAAGACCCCACGCTCCAAGAGAATTCAAATTGACCTGTCTGGATTTTTGAATGAAAAAAAAAAGAATAGCTAAAAAATTCATGAACTATGGCCTCTGCTGTTATATGCACAAGAGAGAATGGCTGGATTCCATTCCGCTTCCCCAGAACTCAAGGAAGAATAAATACGACAGAGATATACTGTACAAGAAATTTGGCATCTATGAAAAAGCAAGATTAAGACAAAGATAAGAGGAAAGGAAGAAAAAGAAAGAACAGAAAAACGGTGAGATCCAGAAGCCCTAGACAATGCCAATCCAGATCGCTTTCTAGAAGATGAATTTCCCCCATCAGGAGAGAGGCAGGGCCATCATTCTCCATCTCATCTTCAAAGAATCAAGAGCCGGAAAGTCTTTGCCTAGTTCCTGAAATGAAGACGACTCCAGAGCTCCCAAACCCTGCAGTGAAAGTAAAAGAACCTTCAGTGTAAGAGGCCAGCTCTACTAGTGACGTCCTAAAAGTTCTCAAAACTGAACACTTATCAGGGTATAGAGAACCTTCTCTGGAAAAAAAAAAAATCCAAAAAGGAAAGGGCAAGGAGAAGGCACTCGATCTCATTCCAAATTGTGGTCCCATGTGCATTCTAGCTCTCCTTCCCATATTCAACCTAGGCAGCACCATAGATCCTGGTCAAGATCATAGCCATGCAGGAGCTCAAGAAGGTGGCCATTCCTCAAAGGACAACTCCACCAAAGACAAACGTTTCCCCGACCAAGGCATAAAAGGAGTAAATCCCCATTGAGACAAAAAGATGCTCATCAGCATCCTTGTCCGGAAGTAGCTCATCGTCCTCCTCAACCCCTTCTAGGTCACCACTAAAGAAGCCTCCCAAGAGAACACCCAGCCATCCTCAAAAAACTAGCAGGCTATCTCCTTCCACCAAGTCTCCCAAGATGAAGGTACAGCCGTCACCTCCAGCAAGTCCCCCACCAAAAACTCATTATTCTTCAACACCGCACAGTGCACCCATAAAAGAAAAAAACGTTTGTTTTGTCTCTCTAGAGAGAATTTCAGGAAAACGGACAAAAAAGACACTAAGAAAAGAGAGCCCCCTTCACCAGCGTCCAAACCTAGAAGTTATCTAAACTAAGAAAGAGAAAGTGGCAAAATGCGAGCAGCAGATTCCGCACTTCAGAGACGTCAAGACAGCCAACAAAAGCAGCAGTCTTTATCTGACTCTAGCTCCTCCTCTCCTCAACAACTTGCGACTCAAGAGGTCTCATGTGAATTATATCGAGGTAGGCAGGCTGCAGACACATTTCCCTTCTCGGGGTACCTCTTGATGAAAGCGCCAAAAAGCTTCCCTCGCTGTAGACGGAGACCTTGGCCCCCACTGCCCGTCAGAAGGTGACCTCTTCCTCCTCCTCGTCTTCCTCCTCCTCTCCCTTCTCCTTCCCCACGTTGGAGCTCACCTTCCCCAAGAAGACATTCTTCTGGAAGACAGAGGAGATAGTCTCCTTCTCCACCTCCAAAAAGAAGAACGTCCCCTAGCTTCCCTCCTAAACGAAGACATCACCGTCTGCACAGGTGCTCCCATTCTCCACCTCTCAAATAAGCTTCCCAGTCACCCAGAGATATTTGCCTTCACTATCATCAAAGCAAGAGAAAACATCTAGCCTGAGCCGATTTCCCGACAGGCACCGTCCCACAACCAAACACAATTTGCCCTCACCACCTCCTGGAGTTCCTCAGGCCACCTTGAGTCCCCTCACCCCTTCTCCGCTCAGCCCTGCCCTAAGAAGCAGTAACATACCACTGAGAAGGCAGTCAGCATCAACAAGTACCAGGGGCGGGACTCTGAAACTCGAAAAGACAACACAGCAAAAGAAGGCGGCCTCAGCACGCCCAGTGTGTAAGGAGAAGTTCATCCTCCAGATCGGCCCCTGGATCTCCTGATCTGCAGCAACCTCCATCCCTGTCCAGTCTGTCACCCAGTAACACAAGAAACACAAGAAGGAAAAGACTGTGGCTACTCCTCCTGCAGGTACTGCAAGATCCTGCAGACATTGCTGCTCCCACAACCACTTCGGCACCAGAAAGATCAGAGGCAGAACTAGAATCAAAGGGGAAACTGAAAATTAAGCTGAGGATAACCCTGATGACGTAGAAAAGCATCTGTGAGAAAAGTCCCTGCGATCAATGTGGAAGGCTGACGGATCCCCCACAGATGAAAATGTTTAGTATGATGTAAATTTTATTTGGTTTGTACACCATGGATTTACATTGCAAAAAATGTTTATAGTATATAATTAGCATTCTTTCATTGACAGCTGACAAATTGATTGAGTGAAATATTTAAGCCAAAAATGTGTTTTCTTTAAAAGCGGTTTAAATATGGTTAGCATTCACATGTTTCCTCTGAATGCCCATGGCTATTCCCTAAGGATTTTTTTTTTCTCTTTTATGGCCTATATACTTCCTCTTTTTTTATTTTATACTTTTTTGTTTTCCTGGTGAGGAAGATTGGCCCTGAGCTAACATCTGTTGCTAATCTTCCTCTTTTTTTCTCTCCCCAAAGTATCTGTACATAGTTGTGTATACTATTTGTAAGTCATTTTAGTTCTGCTGTGTGGGATGCCACCACAGCATGGCTTGATGAACCCAGGATCTGAACCAGTGAACACCGAGCTGCCAAAGTGGAGTGCACCAACTTAAGCACTGGGCCACAAGGCCGGCCCTAGGATTTAAAAAAACTTTCTTTTTACTTTCTCTCATTTGAGTCTTAATGCTTATTTAAGTTATTATGCTTCTGACGCTTTCATGGTTTGTAAGCTTGCCGAGAAATTTGACCATTGTTCAACAATGAGCAACACATGAATAAAATTAATATAACAATGAACATAATTATAAATGAATATTTTATATTAATGCCACAGTGTTTACTGCTTATTTATATACGTAGTTAAAATATGACACCTATACTATACCACCTTTTCCAGAAAATAGAAGAGGAAGAAATACTTCCCAACTGATTTAGGGGACCAACATTATTTTAATTCCGAAATCACAGAGAGGTGTTACCAGAAATAAAAGTACAGATTATTAGCCTTCATAAACATACCACATTTGAGTACAATGTTTTCTTTAATGGAGGGTTTTTAACTATGAATTCAATTTATTTGATGGTTATAACACTATTGATTATCAGTTTCTTCTGGAGTGAGTGGCATTGATGTTAACGTGTATTTTAAAGTTTGATAAGTAATTACCACATAGCTTTTCAAGAAGGCCATTATAATTCATTCTTTCAAAAGCAAAAAATGAGAATTTTATTTTCCCTTCAATGCTAAATAAGTGGTAGTAATCACAATATTTAGTATTTATGAAACTGACGTTGTAGAGCATTATTTCATTGTCCTTTTCATTTACAATAATGGGACTAGTTGTGACTAGCTAGTGCTTGTGACTACTTACATTTGTTGATATTTTGAATTTACTGTTTTACAACTTGCTTCATCTTGTATCTTTTCACAGTTTTCTACTGGGCATATATATGTTGTCAAGGAGACATAGATCATGGGCTTTGTTTCCCCTTTGGAGTATAGGCATAGATACTTGTCTAGGTCTGAAGAGGTTGTGGATTGTCATATGTAAATCTCATTGAGCAGGAATCAGCATATGGACCAGATCTGGCGCACTTCTTATTTTGATAGGTAAAGTCTATTGAAATACATCTACTTTCATTTCTTTCTGTGTTATCCGTAGCCCATTTTGTACTACAACAACAGAATTGAGAGAGCTGAGTACTCATGACGGAGACTATGTGGACCAAACACCTAACAGAATTACTCGCTGGTCCTATACTGAATCCCATCATAGACCATGGATAAAAGGATTTAGAACTGGAAGGAAATAAAAATTATATTTTATTTTCTATTTGCAAATCAGGAGACAGAATTAAAGCATGGGATAATGGGCATAATGAAAGGCATCTAGTTACTGTAACCCAAGGTGAGAACTCTAGCCTCTTGGTCTTCATTTTTATCATTTCTGTACCTGTATTTAATTGTCAAAATCTGTAAATATTGCCATTTACTATATAAACGTTAAAGAAAATCAACCTTTTGTAAAAGAAGTACTCAGCAGATTGCAAATATTTTACCATAACAGGATCTTGCCTGAATCACAAATGTTGAATTTAAAAGATTGGTTATTAAATTCTTAAAAAGTTTATGATGAACACAAATACCTTATATGGCAACTGTTCATTTAAGTGTAGCACCAATATCTAAAAACAACACTAATCTTTAGGGAAGGCAAAGGTTTTTCCACTATAGTGTTTGATAGTGCTTAAGATTACTTTTTAAATGTAACTCACATAGAATAGGTAAAGAATTAGAGATAGTATATTATAATATTAATAACATTGATATAGCAATAAATTGTAGCATTGCTAAAGATGTTAGGAAATGACATTACCCCTTTGTCCTTATCATCCTTCAAATATTCTACTACTAATTCTTTTGTGTTCCCTGGTAAACTTTATATGATAGGTAGGTTTTAGTTACCTCTTTTACTTAAGATAATTGAATATATATATATATATTAGTTTGGTAGGATATCACAACAAATACCACAGACTAGTTGACTTAAACAATAGAAATTTATTTTCTCACAGTTCTGGAAGCTAGAGGTCAAAGATCAAGGTGTCATCAGGATTGATTCATTCCGAAGCTTCTTTCCTGGACTTGTAGATGGCCATCCGTCTCTCTTTGTTTTCACATGGTTCTTTCTTCATTGTGTGCATGTCTGTATCCAAATGCATTCTTCTTTTAAAGAAGGCAGTCATATTGGATTAGGGCTCGCCCTGTGGTACCCTATGATAATACTATTTTACCCTAATTATATCTTTAAAGACTTCATCTCCAAATACAGCCACACCCTGAGATACTAGGACTTGGGTCTTCAACATATGAATTTAGGGGACAGGAGGGACACACAATTCTGCCCACAACAAAGTATTACCCTTATTGTCTCACATTATTCAGTGACACATTGGGACTATTTAACTGAGTATTAATGAGAGAAATTGGGAAGTCTATGTTAATGAAATATATAAAAATTTGAATATCAATTCTGTATTCACCAATAAAGTCTATACAAGAGTAATAATATTTTTGTTTCTTAGAAATTAGTGTTTTTCTTAGCCTGTGAAGCAGGTATCTGTGCCTTTGCATAGCAAAGCTGTCCGAAGGAAGAAGCTGTATTAAATGTGGACCTGGTGGTACATACTCAACAGGAACAATTTGGATGCGGGTTTTTGCAAGTTGTTGATATAACTTCATGATAGATTCAAACATAAAGGTCACTTAGAAACATTAAATATTTACATGATATGGAATGAAATTGAGAAAAAATATAACTGAAGGAACATTTGACAGATATAAACTTTAGGATATGGAGAAAAACTAATGGCACTGTAAAAAGTTAAAAAGAAACTAGAATGAGCAACCTAAGAACTACATGTGTAATTAAGGTCTGCATTCTAAGCCCTGTTTATAGTAAAATGATCTATTGGGCAGAAAATTATTGAACTTTTTGGTCTGGTAAATGATCCTGAAAATGATCACTGGGTTTGTACCTGCCAATTCTAAAATGATAACTTCCTCTGTATAATTTTTTCTTCTTTTCTCATTCTAAATTTTATCTTATTTTTTCATAGCTGCAAGCTACCATGATCACAGTTTGTCACTAAAATCCACATAACAAAGAGAAGTAATAATAAGCATAATCATATTTATTTATATGCAAAAGGAAACTATTCACTTCGTAGGCTTAAGGCTATCTATAAATGTAATTTCAGATGTACTGTGATTACAAAGTCTATGTTCTAGCCTTCCTTTCAGTGTCTTCTCAGTTGCCCAGTCAGTTTCCATCAGTCACTGACATTGCTGACTCTGTTATGATTTACCCTCATGAAGAGTTCTTTCCATATTGACAACATAGATTATATAATAATAATAGTAATAGTAATAAACATCTAAATTTTTTAACTATTGTTAAAATAACTATTGCTTCTATATTTAAGCTGTAAAAGTTTTAAAGAAGATTTTCAACGACTCATTTGACAGTCATAATTATAATCATCCAAAAATAAAATAAGATTCACCATACAAAACCATTAGCATCTCTGCTAAAGGCCCCTTGTGACACAACTGAAAAGTCAGCTCTTTCTGAAGAGCTCTAATTATCTTGGATAACTGTTTTTATTTTATAAACTGGGAAACAAACTGGGTAAAATGACGTACTCACATGCACATAGTGGGAGAACAGACTAATTCACAGGTACTTGACGTCTTTTACGTTTTTGTTGCATAACACCAAAAACCTGTTAAATCACTACGCTAAGTGCCTTCAAATTATTATTTGGAAATGATGCTGGCATTATGTCAACAATAGAAGAGCATTCTATTGTGTACAAAATGAACACTCATGTTGTTTAAAGCCAAAGCTCATTTATATAGAATTTCTGAGGTTCAACCAACATTTATATTAAATTTGGTGAAAATCACTTACCCACTTTTTAAATTTCATTTAACTAGAATGACCTAAAACTATTCAGGGATAAAAGAATTAAATGTTTCAATGATGGTGCAGTATATAATCCAACATCGATGTGTATTTACTTTTTTGACTGACTGCTGTTATAAGCCTGTATTTCATAGGAAATGAATTACAAATGAAATGTTCATGAAGGACTCTCCTTAATGATACTCCCTGTATAGACTTCATAGCTTGTGGCTACTGTATTAGGTTTATTTCAAAAAAAGCTTAAGTCTCTTCAGCTATCTGTAGCATTCAGAATCTTTGTTTTCATGTGAAAAGGCATATCTGAGAACAGACAGTAAGCTTTTCAAGTTTTTTGGTTGCTGTGAGCATTTACTCCTACTGAGGATCAACTGCCTTGAGCTACAGAGAATCACAACCTTCAATCCACCTGCTAAGAAGAAAATCCAAAATGGTGGAAGAGCTTTTTGTAGTTCCTAAGATAACTTGTGAAGACCTTAACTTATTGAAAATACATCCTGTACAGGGAAACATATGAAAGTGCCAGGAAGAGAAGCACAACCAATTAAACAAAGAAAACCAACTCCCAAACACAGCTCAAAATAGAAGATAATAGAGAGCAGTAGTCATGAAAATGAGAGTGCAGAAAAGCATGATAATCTTATTTTCAAATTAAATAAATATGTTCAATAATATAACATAATCTGGCTTTTACAACATCAGATTTAAGCACATTCTAATAAGCAAATTTTTTATATAATAAAGTTTTTCTGATCTGGCTTTCAAAGAGAGTTTAGTACTTTTTACTCCACAATACATCCTTCAAAAATCATTTTATGACGACAGTAAGTTACATAATTGAAAAAAAGCAAATTTCTGAACGGATAACACACAATAATCTATCTTATATGCATACCTCAAAGCATAGGGAATGCCTAGATAATAATCACTAAACTATTAATGACAATAATGTGAGTTACTTAAACTTCTATATTTGTATTTTTGCAAATTGATGTTTGTTTTATCATATTGATGTTTTTTTACAAAACAAATTGTAAGAATCTGTTTTAGAATGATTACTATATATAGATCTCCAAACTGGATATATTTCTGAACTTTGGACTCATAAACTCCTCTTTATATTGGACGTTTATGTTGACAAGTGTAATGGGCATTTCAAACTTAACATTACAAAGCAAAACTCTCACCTTCTACCATCAAACTTGTTTCTACCACAATATCCTCTTTCTCACTATGTAGCAACTTCAATCATCTAGTCTCTTAGGACAAATATCTTTCAGTGATCCTTGACTCCTCTTTCTAGCAAACACCCCAAATTCAAACCTTGACAAAATTGTCTCAACTTTGACTTAGAATTATTTCCAAAACCACCACTATTCCCCACCTATACTGCTGGCATCTTACTCTAAGCCACCATTATCTCTTGCCTAAATGTCCTCACTGGTCTCCATGTTCTTACCCTTGTTCTTTTATGGTCCATAGCCAACAGTGCAGGCAGAGATAGCCTTTTAAAATATAGGTCAGTATTTTGCATCCTCTATTCAAGATCATCTGAAATGGTTTATAATGTTTATCAGCAGAAAATTCCAAATCCTTCTCACACTACTGCAAAGCCTACCTGATGCCCAGTTTTTCCAGTTCTGCTCTTTCTTCACTAAGAGAATTCTGATTTTATTTATCCCCAAAACTTCATTTCCTCTCATGTCTTACAGAGAGAGGCAAGATAGAGACCAAAAAGACGTAACCAGAAATTTTTACAATAGTTTCAGGAATGTTCCTGTAATGGTAGCAGGTTCAGCTGGTACTGCTATTTTGTCTCTGGTCTTTCCTATTCCAGTGTTCTGGAATGTGAGCATGTCGTTTAAACTTGGTAAGTATTTTATAAGGATAAAGACCAGGCTTTATAGATGGTGTAGAAAAATAACTAGAATGACTCTGAGTATTTGATGAAAAGCTGGATCTATCATAACAGCCCTTAACCTCTTGTTATGTAATAAAATATTAAGATATGCATATTTAGAAAATGAATTAAGTTGCTATTTGAGTTTTCTATTACATGGAGCTGAACATAGTCCCTAATTGATATACGTGGTCTTCAAAGCCCTAGATGATCGGCACCTAATGCCCTGGATAATACCTGCCTGTTTTAGTTTCCTAGGGCTACTGTAATAAAATACCACAAACTATGTGGCTTAAAACAATAGAAACTTATTGTCTCACAGTTCCGGAGTTTAGAAGACCAAAATCGAGGTGTCTATAGGATCAAGCTTCCTCTGAGCCTCCGTAGAATCCTTCTTTGCCACTTACTGGCTTCTGGTGGTAGCCAGCAGTCTAACATTCCTTGGCTTGCTGTCCAATCTCTGTTTCCCTCATTACATAGCCATCTTCAAATATTAGTTTCCCTCTGGGAATGCTTGTGTCTATGTCCAAATTTCCCCTTCTTATAAGGACACCAGTCATATTGTTTTCGGACTCACCCTAATGATTTCATCTTAACTTGGTCATCTGCAAAGACTCTGTTTCCAAATAAGGTCACCTCACAGATTCTAGGTGTGAGGACTTCAACATATGTTTTGGGGGTCACAGTTCAATCTGTAACACTGCCCCTGGTGATTTGTCTACCTGATCTTCATGGTAATACAGCACGATGGCGTTGTTTGTTGAATATCTGTAGTGTATCCTTGCCTTGGAGCCTGTAGTGGGTTGAATGGTGGCCCCCAACAGATAACGACTACCTCCTAATTCTTGGAACTTGTGAATGTGATCTTATTTGGGAAAAAAGCTCTTTGTAGATGTAATGAAATTAAGGATTTCAACGTGAGATAATCCTGGATTAAAGCCAGTGAAAGTGTCCTTATAAGAAACACACAGAGGAGAAAACAGACACAGAAGGCAATGTGAAGACAGTGGGAAGAGATTGGATTTGTGCAGTCACAAGCCATGGAACGCCTGGTGCCACCAGAAGCTGGAAGGGCAAAGGATTCTCCCCTAGTCCCACCAGTAGCAGTGTGGCCCTGCTCACAACTGGATCTCTGACTTCTGGCCTCTAAAACTATGAGACTAGAAATTTCTGCTGTTTTAAGTCACCCAGTTTGTAGTACTTTGTTACAGCAGCCTCAGAAAACTAATAGTCTTTGCAGTAGCTCTTCCCTTTTCCAAGAACAGAATTTTCTTACACATCTGCTTTATATTTTGCTACCTAACTACATTCAGGTCTCAAAGGTGCTTTTTTTATTTTCACTGCAGTTTTCATCACCTGACACATCACCTATCTGTTTGCTATTTTGTCTCAGCTTGTCCCACTAAAATAAAAAAATCATGAGCCCTGAGGCTTCCACTCTTCAGGTCTTGGAAGAAGTCTACATCAGAGTAGGCTCACAGTAAATATTTGATTGAATAACTCATTAGGAACTAATAAGTATCGATTGAACTAATGAACACAGCTGAAAACAATAAACTGACCTCTACATTTTGTGCTTTTAGTTAGTCTTATTTTAATCTCTAGAAAAGACAAGTCGTGAGTTTTTATAATCACGTCTCAGTTTATGCTTTATGATGTTGAGGAATGGTACCATCAATAATATGGAATGGATAGGGAGATGAGAACATTAAAATTTACTTATATATTTTCGCTTTCCAGGTGGCAGTTTCTTCAGTTCACTTTTTAAAAGAACGAAATATTGAATTCAGGCAAATATATTCTTTTTAAAATATAGAGCATATGGATTTTTATATACAAAATAAGCTAATGTTTGTGAAACAGGCCAGCTATTTATTTTTGAACTCAGCTAAACAAAAATAAATTTATTCACATCACCGCCATGTTGCTCACACTATATATGTAACCCCTTAGTTGCAGTCTCATTGATTTGACAGCTCAGTCCTGATACTAGTAATGGCCTTCAGACATGGCTTGGCAAAGTATGGAGATGAAGAGAAAGAGTACAGAGAAAAGAGAATCTTCAGCCAAGAAGCTTTTGGAATCCTGAAAATAGGACATCAGTGAAAGAGTCTTTTGAGAATATAATATGAATAAACATTGTTGAGCAGTGACATGCCTCTTTCACAAGTGTATAATACAATAAAGAGGATAAGATGTCTATAGTAAGCTGATGGACCTCTAAAAAGAAAATAAATATCCTCAAATAGTTATGACAAATATCCTTAAAGCTAAATTAACCAGTATTAACATTGTCTTTTACTCTATCCTATGCATCACAACTTATTTAAGAAGCCTTAAATTTAAATCAGAGAAGTTGTATTATGTTGCTTATCAAAATTTTGTCAGACTTAAGAAAGAATTTAGGTCACAAGGAGAAAGCCTATAATATTTGCCTCCACTTCTAGTAATATGTAAACTGAATAACTAGGAATGTGCTATTTAACTAAAACTTTAAAAAGCATGCAAATAATTAAAATTACATTTTGACAGTGTCAAAATATAGCCATATTCCAGGAGGTTCTCAAAGCTCTACTTTTCTTAAAGAAAACTTTTTGTTCTTTTGAAATGTCCATTTATGCGTCCCACAAAAATTCTCTTCTTGAGAAACCATTTTTTAAAAAACATTTTATAAAGTTATATATATGCATGTGCCCTTTGAGCCTCTGCGTGCTGTGGTCTTTTGGAGAACAGTGACTGTTTTGTCCATTTGTTAAAAATATTTCAAGAATGATTTTAATATCTAAAATTCAGTCATGATCTTAAAGTATTTCTCACCATATCTTTACAAGTCCGAGCAAAAATATTTATGGATAAATATTTATCTTTCTAAAACACAAAGTTCTATGAAATAGGAGAAAATCAACATTAATATAATAATTCATTATGCAAGAAGAAAACTTGCTATTTAAAGAAAAACATTTAAAATTTTAAAATTATATCTTAATATACATTGATCAGAATTTTATATCGATTTTTTCCCTTAGAGTGAAGAACTGGTATATAAAAGTTCTCGCCCTAGAAGTGTTTAAATGTATCATTAAAGCTCTTTACATGGAGATAGATGATAGAGATATTCTATATATGTTTATGCACAAAAGCACACATAAATGTACCCACATTTGAATGCCTTTTTTCTCATTCTCATTCTTTTTGAAATAGAAACTAGAATAATTTAGAGTGAATTAGTACATACCATCAGGGACAACACCAAAGGCACAGTGTTTTCATGTCTGCTGTATGGGAGCCAGAGCTATTCAGTTTTGCTTCAACCTTTTCCATAAAAACAACCCAAGAGACTGCATTCCTATACCACTTGGGGGTATTCTTATGGTACATATTAATTTATATCGGCAGGAAGTTTTGGATGTCAGCCATCTGCTAGCTTTCCAAGGACAAATTGCACAGCTACAGATGTTGCAGCAAAGATAGGCACAGAAAAGTAGAAACTGTGAAAAATAAAAGTGAATTACTATTAATTTCTTAGAGTTATTATGTAAACAATTAAAGGCTAATAAAATTTTCAAATTGAGAAGCTAATTTTAAAGCTTATTTGAGCAAATTAGTCTGTGTATTAATACAATAAATTGTTTTATGCTGGTGCAGACATATAAGTTTAAAATTTGGATCTACAAAATAACGCAAAAAAAACTATGTCTGTTGAGAAAATGGGACTGCTTCTGAAGAACTTTTGCTTGTTCAAGAATTCTCAATCTATCTGTATCAAGGTATATAAAACCATTAATATATTTTCAGTGTTATTAGCAAGAATCACATAAACTGTCATTTCCATTCAATGGTTTACAGTTAAATGGTTTAAAATATGAATTTAGGTGGAAAAAGAAAGGAAAAGAATGAGATCTATGACCTGAATTGCTCACACAAAGGTATCATTTTAATAGAGTTTTTAAAAGCACTTTATTCAATCTTACTATCCCAAATTTGAAAGATAATTAATCTGTTTCAACTATTCATACCTCCTCATAACCCAGTTTAAGCCAGTTCCCATAAGAAATATTAACTCTCATTATCATTGAAAATTGCATATCTTTAAATTAACCCATTGATTTGCTAATTACACACTGTATGTCTGGAAAATTCTTCCTTTAGCTTCACTAGAGGACAGAGGAAAACTTAAGGGTGCTTTTCAAGTTCAGATTATTTTTATGCATTGAAAGGATCGTTGTATTTAGAAGTTATATTTGTGATTTAAATATTGTTTTAATGTAATTGAATATGAGTGATAAAACAATAGATATATTGTTGATTTTTAAACAAATACACCGGAAAGAGCAAAAGTCTTCAAAGCAATCACTCTGGGAAGCTTTAAATCCACTGATATCATTTATGGATAATGCATTTCAATGTATGGATTTTGTTTATACTTTTTAATTATTTGAAAAGTCTGACTGTATCAATTTTTCTTCCTTAGAGGGTGACTCTGATTTTTGAAAATGAAAATGCAGTACTTGAATAAATTTATGGTGAAAATAAATAATGCAAAGTAACGGTGTGTGTGCTCTTGGAGATAACAGTATTAAAGATCCAGTAGAGGTGGAGTTTAATCCTGTGACTACAAGTAAAAATGATATAAACACCTTAACTAAACTTTCAAGTTCAGGTTCCTCTTCCACAAATGTGACACTTTTTATCAATTTTGTCTTCTGTTCTTAAAGCTGAATTGAATAATATTAAATTACCTATTGCACGTAAAATAGATTGTATTTATCTGAATATTATCAGATTGCAAAAAATGCTGCAGCATATGAGAAACAAACAAAGAAGAGTGAAAGTTCCTTGTTATCTTTTCCTCCCACAAAAACCAGTGTTAACACTTATATGTATATCATAATAGAGAAAAACAAATGAAGTAAATTTTTCCATCTTCTAGCCAAGATGGAGTTAACAGGAACCAGATTTACCATCCTGACTTAAACAGATGGAAATCAAGATAACATCAGAAAAATTTTCTTATATACTAGACAACAAGCAGCACAGAACTGAGCTCCTGAGAGAAGAGGCAAAAAATTTTTAAAAAGCTAAGTCCTGTAATTCTAAGACTTTACTTATTGCCTGAAGGTTGTTTTAATGTTTTTCAGACATGAAAAACTCAACTCAAGCAGAACTTCTCTCACAATAACAATTAATTGAAAAATCAGATAGAAAACACTAAGGATATAGCAGACTAGAACAGTTTCTCCCTAATTAATGTTTATAAACAATACAATCAACAACAATGTAATACACATTTTCTCCCAAGTATAGATGTAATATTTATTCAGAGAAACCACATTGTGGGCCATAAATTGAGTCTCAATAAATAGAAAAGGAAAAATATCATATAATGTGTATTCTCTGAACACAACAGAATTTTAAAAGAATACAGTAATAGGAAACTATCTGGAAAACCCCACATATTGAAAATTAATACAGAAACTTCAAAATAATCCATTCATCCAAGAATAAATACAAATGAAAGTTTGAAAATATTTTAAACTGAATGAATTTTTTTAAATAACAAAATTTGTGAGATGCAGCTAGAAGAGTATCTAAGGCAAAATTTATAGCATTGATGATTACTTTTATTAGAAAAATAGAAAAATCTAAAATCAATGATGTAAGCTTTCACCTTTAGAAACTAGAAAACAATGTAAATTGAACTACAATAAGCATAAAATAGAAATTAATAAATAGAATTGAAATCAATGAAATAGAAAACAGAGTAGAAATATAAAGATACTGAAAGCTTCTTTTGCCTTTTTATTGAAACATCAACAAAATTGATTAAATGGTAGGCAGACTAATCAGGAAAAATAAGAGAACATCAATGTTAGAGAAATGGGAACAACACTACAGAAGATGCAGGCATTACATGGATAAGAAAGGAATATTTTAAAATATTTTATGCTGATAAATTCAAGTTAGAAATGAACATATTATTTGAAAGACAAAACTATCGATATAAGAATATATAGCAATATAACAGTGTAGCAGACTGTCTATAGAAGAAATTGGTAGTCCAAGCAGCCATCTATCTACTTAAAGATTGAACACATAGTTAGAAACATCCTACCTAGCATTTGAGGAAAATATAGCACAAGTTCTTCCCAATCTTTTCCAGAAAATGAGAGACGGTAACACTTGCCAACTCATTTTATGAGATTGACAGTGATTCCAAAAACAGACATGGCATTATGAGAAAGGAAATATACAGACCTTTATTTCCATGAATGTAGACCCAAAGAACCTAAATTTTCAACAAGTGTAATTCAGTGATTTATAAGAAGTGTAGTGCATGTTGATAGATTTGAGTTCCCTCCAGAAATGCACAATTAGTTTAAAAATGAAAAATCAGTGTAAGTTACATTAACGCATCCAAAAAGAAGTACTATTTGAACATTTCTATAGGTTCAGAAAAAACATTTCAAAGAGTTCAACACCCATTCGTGATAAATACCTCAAAATTGAATGAAAATTCCTCATCCTGAAAAACGACATCTATAAAAAACCTACTGGTAACATTATACTAATAGTGAAAGCCTGAAGGCTTTACCCAAATATGAAGAACAAGGCAAGAATACTTGTTTTCACTATTTTTAATTAACAATATACTGTACATCCTAGCCAGTGCAATAAAGACATAAAAAATGAATGGAATACTGGTTGGAAAGGGAGAAGTAAAATTGTTCATTTTAGTAGATGGCATAACCATCTATGTAGAAAAACTCAAGGAATCCACAGGAAAGCTCTGAGAATTAATAAGTAAACTTAGCTAATTTGCACAATGTGTCAAAATCAGGTGTAGTTCTAAAGGATAACAAATAATTGGAAATTGAAGTTAGACTACACTATTGTTTACAATTATAAAATATTTAGGAATAAATTTTTAAAAGTTAACAAAATACATGTACAAGATCCTTTAGTAAAAACTATGAAACGTTGTTGAAAGAAATTAAAGAAGATCTAAAAAAATGGAGAGATAGACCATATTATGAATGAGAAAACCCCATATCATTAAAAAAAACATTCTCAGCAAATTCATCTCTAAATTGAATGCTATCCTAATGAAAACCAAGCAAACTAAATTTTTAGGGGAGGCAGGAAGTAAAAGTTGACAAGCTGATTCTCAAATGTACATGGGAAAAGATCACAAAATCTAGAATAACAACAACAATTTTTGTCAAAGGGAAAAACAAAATTTGATGATTTTAGCTACTTGATGTTAAGACTTATTGTAAAACTACAATTCTGAGAATGGGTTATTGACATAAGGATAGACGTATAGGTCATTGAGAAAGAATAGAAAATCCCTACCAGATCTACCTGTATAGGGTCAATTGATGTTCAACTCAGGTGCAAAAGAAATTCCATTAGGAAAAGATGGCCTTTCCCAAAAATCTTGTTAAAAAAACTGAATATTCATATAAAAAAGAATCATAAAATTTCCCTAACACCATATACACTATTTAACTTAAAATGGATCACAGATATAAATGTGTGAACTTACAGTAGAAGAAAACATAGGAGCTACTGACACAAAGACAGGGATACAGATCTAAGGGACAGAATAGAGAATAAAAAAAATATATCTAGCAATATGCAGTTTAGAGTCAAACTTCAAGAAGAAATTATACAGAATGTTCAAAAGTCAAGACCTGGTCAAATATAAATGGAGAGTGCCTGCATTATGATAACTTAAATGATTTGACAGGCAACTGAGACTACCTGCATTAACATGACAACTATTTTGTTCTAGAAATTCTCACTTAGGAACTTAATTCAATTCACTGTTTGCTTTAGGAAATTCTTGCAACCCAGTTTATACATGTATACACTTTGCTCATCTGGACAAATGGCTATCTAACCAGAACATCAATTTTGTCACTGAGGCAAACAGTTCATTTATCTGAACAAAAATTTGACCACCAAAAATTGCTTCAACTTTGCCTCCCTGGGAAACAGATTTTACCTAATCTCCGTCAGTGTCCTACAATGAAAGACTCATCTTAAACTGCTCATCCCCAGATCCAAAAACTCTCTCTATATATCCTTCTCTAACTTTTCCCTTTTGACGCAATGCAGAGAATATCAAAGTGATTTTCTTCATTGCCGCAGTAAGTTACTAAAGTCAGCTTTGCTTGATCATCAGGCCTTATATGTTGGCCCTATGAGGGTGAAGATATCAAAATAAAGCAAAGCTGATGTGACAGTATTAATATCAAGACTGAATTCCAAGTGAAGACATTAAATAGGACAAAAAATAAAAGTTTTATGTTGCTAAAAATTCCAATCCACTAAAGAAATATTTAGTTGGGAATATATTGAATAAACTTTTGTATTTATTTTAGAAAATTATGGTGACCAATTAGATTGAAAGATTATCTCACTTTTCTTAAATTGGTAAATCAATTAAAACAAAATAATAAAAACAAAGTGTAGTAATAATAGAACTAAGAAGTTTTATTAAATAGGCATGTGGTATATATGTATCTGATGACTACAAAACATCTTAAAAATATTCATCTGACATTTTTATTACTTGATTATGTAAAAAAATAAAAGAAACTCCTTGTAAACCATGAAAAATATTCATAAGGCAAGATTAGACCTCTGAAAACAATACCACAACAAAGTAAATTTGACACAGAAAAAAATTGCTCAAGTGAAATCATAAACATTTTAAAAATTCACGAAGAAGTTTGTTTTTTGTTCCTAGGAAATATTAAATGACACAATAGAGACTTGAATAAATAAAAACAGCATTTGAAATTTTGTAGTGTATAGTCAAAACTCTAATATAATGTAATGTAATACAATGTAACACAATACAATAAAACTTTCACTCCTGCACAGACATCATTGTATTTATAAATTTGAAAGTTAATGAACTAAATATTCAATAAAATAGTTATTAGAATAACTATATTAGTAAACTATTAGTAATTAGTAAATTAATTAGAAATTAATATATCATAAAAGTCATAGATTCGCTGCATAGAACAAAGGGCTAGTTCTTTCAAATGACAAGTCAATTAAAAAATGCTACATCTGACTCAGAAAAAAAGTGAAAACATTAAAAAGGAAAAAGGACTTAGTAACAAAGATATGAGACCTTTCTAGAAAGGCATTACAATGTTCAACTATAAGAGAGTAAATTAGAAGGTATAGATGAAAGATGATTTTTCTAAGAAAATTAAACTACCAGAACAAGGTAATCAATGCTGATAGGCCAACAATAGAACCATTGGTGAGGTTGGGGTATAAATTACTGGGCTGTTCATGTGGACAGGGATCAGAGAAAATTTTCTGTGTAGTTTTTTAGCTCACCAACCTGAACTAAGGAAGCAAAATTGCAGAAAGTTTTCTGTATAGTTTTTCAGCTCATCAACCTGAGCTAAGAAAGCAAAATCCTTCCTTGCCTGTTGGACAGAATCCATGTTTGAGGCTCTGTCTACAAAATCATCAGGCTCAGATATTCTTTTTTTTTTTATTGAGTTATTGATAGGTTACAATCTTGTGAAATTTCAATTGTACATTAATGTTTGTCAGTCATGTTGTAGGTGCACCACTTCACCCTTTGTGCCCACCCCCACCCCACCTTTCCCCTGGTATCCACTAAACTGTTCTTGGTCCATAGTTTTAAATTCCTCATATGAGTGGAGTCATACACAGATTATCTTTCTCTCGCTGGCTTATTTCACTTAACATAATTCTCTCAAGGTCCATCCATGTTATTGCAAATGGAATGATTTTGTTCTGTTTTGCAGCTGAGTAGTATCCCATTGTATATATGTACCACATCTTCTTTATCCATTCCTGTGTTGATGGGCACTTAGGTTGCTTCCACGTCTTGGCTATTGTAAACAGTGCTGCAATAAACATTGGGGTGCACAGGACTTTTGGGATTGCTGACTTCAGGCTCTTTGGATAAATACCCAGTAGTGGGATGGCTGGATCGTATGGTAGTTCTATTTTTAGTTTTTTGAGGAATCTCCATACTGTTTTCCATAGTGGCTGCACCAGTTTGCATTCCCACCAGCAGTGTATGAGGGTTCCTTTTTCTCCGCAACCTCTCCAACATTTGTTGCTATTAGTTTTAGATATTTTTGTCATTCTAACGGGTGTAAGGTGATATCTTAGTGTAGTTTTGATTTGCATTTCCCTGATGATCAGCGATGATGAGCAGCTTTTCATGTGCCTATTGGCCATCAGTATATCTTCTTTGGAGAAATGTCTGTTCATGTCTCCAGCCCATTTTTTGATTGGGTTGTTTGATGTTTTGTGGTTGAGTTGCAAGAGTTCTTTATATATGAAGGATATTAAGCCTTTGTTAGATATATGACTTGCAAATATTTTTTCCCAGTTAGTGGGTTGTCTTTTTGTTTCAATCCTGTTTTCATTTGCCTTGAAGAAGCTCTTTAATCTGATGAGGTCCAATTTGTTTATTCTTTCTATTGTTTCCCTTCTCTGAGAAGGCATGGTGTCCGAAAAGATCCTTTAAATACTGATGTCAAAGAGTGTACTGCCTACGTTTTCTTCCAGAAGCCTTATGGTTTCAGGTCTCACCTTTAGGTCTTTGATCCATTTTGAGTTTATTTTGGTGAATGGTGAAAATGAATGGTCAATTTTCATTCTTTTACATGTGGCTTTCAAGTTTTCCCAGCACCATTTGTTGAAAAGACTTTCTTTTCTCCATTGTATGCCTTCAGCTCCTTTGTCAAAGATAAGCTGTCCATAGATGTGTGGTTTTATTTCTGGGCTTTCAATTCTGTTCCATTGATCTGTGCACCTGTTTTTGTACCAGTACCATGCTGTTTTGATTGCTGTAGCCTTGTAGTATGTTTTGAAGTCAGGGATTGTGATGCCTCCCGTTTTGTTCTTTTTTCTCAGGATTGCTTTAGCAATTCGGGGTCTTTTGTTGCCCCATATGAATTTTAGGATTCTTTGTTCTAATTCTGTAAAGAATGTCATTGGGATTCTGACTGGGATGGCGTTGAATCTGTAGATTGCTTTAGGTAGAATGGACATTTTAACTATGTTTATTCTTCCAATCCATGTACATGGAATGTCTTTCCATCTCCTTATGTCGTCATCCAATTCTCTCAGAAAGGCCTTGTAATTTTCATTATATAGGTCCTTCACTTCCTTAGTTAAATTTACCCCAAGGTATTTTATTCTTTTTGTTGCGATTGTGAATGGTATTGTATTCTTGAGTTCTTTTTCTGTTGGTTCATTACTGGAGTATAGAAATGCTACTGATTTATGCAAATTGATTTTATACCCTGCAACTTTGCTGTAGTTGTTGATTACTTCTAACAGTTTTCCAATGGATTCTTTGGGGTTTTCTATATATAAGATCATGTCGTCTGCAAACAGCGAGAGTTTCACTTCTTCCCTCCCTATTTGGATTCCTTTTATTCCTTTTTCTTGCTTGATTGCTCTGGCCAGGACCTCCAGTACTATGTTGAATAAGAGTGGTGATAGAGGGTATCCTTGTCTCGTTCCTGTTTTCAGGGGGATGGTGTTCAGTTTTTGCCCATTGAGTATGATGTTGGCTATGGGTTTGTCATATATGGCCTTTATTATGTTGAGGTAGTTTCCTTCTATGCCCATTTTGTTCAGAATTTTTGTCATAAATGGCTGTTGGATCTTGTCAAATGCCTTCTCTGCATCTATTGAGATGATCATGTGGTTTTTATTCCTCAGTTTGTTGATGTGGTGTATCATGTTGATTGATTTGCGGATGTTGAACCATCCCTGTGTCCCTGGTATGAATCCTACCTGATCATGATGTATGATCCTTTTGATGAATTGCTGAATTCTGGTGGCCAAAATTTTGTTTAAAATTTTTGCATCTATGTTCATCAGTGATATTGGCCTATAGTTCTCTTTTTTCGTGGTGTCCTTGTCAGGTTTTGGTATCAGCGTGATGTTGGCCTCATAGAATGTGTTAGGAAGTGTTCCATCTTCCCTAATTTTTTGGAATAGCTTGAAAAGGATAGGTATTAAATCCTCTCTGAAAGTTTGGTAGAATTCCCCAGGGAAGCCATCTGGTCCTGGGGTTTTATTCTTTGGGATGTTTTTGATTGCTGTTTCAATCTCTTTCCTTGTGATTGGTCTGTTCAAATTGTCTGCCTCTTCTTGAGTGAACTTTGGGAGATTGTAGGAGTCCAAGAATTTATCCCTTTCCTCTAGGTTATCCATTCTGTTGGCATATAGTTTTTCGTAGTATTCATTGTATTTCTGCAGAGTCTGTTGTTATTTCTCCTCTTTCACTTCTGATTTTGTTTATTTGAGCTTTCTCCCTTTTTTTCTTTGTAAGTCTGGCTAAGGGTTTGTCAATTTTATTTATCTTCTCTAAAAACCAGCTCTTTCTTTCATTGATCCTTTCTACTGTCTTTTTCGTTTCAATAGTATTTATTTCTGCTCTGATTTTTATTATTTCTCTCCTTCTGCTGACTTTGGGTTTTATTTGTTCCTTTTTCTCTAGTTCAGTTAGGTGTAGTTTAAGCTTGCTAATTTGGGATTTTTCTTGTTTGTTAAGATGTGCCTGTATTGCAATGAATTTTCCTCTTAATACAGCTTTTGCTGTACCCTATATGAGTTGGTATGGCATGCTATCATTTTCATTTTTTTCCCGGTATTTTTTGATTTCTTATTTAATTTCTTCAATGATCCATTGCTTGTTCAGTAGTGTGTTGTTTGGTCTCCACATCTTTGTGCCTTTGTCAGCTCTTTGCTTGTAATTAATTTCTAGCGTTATAACATTATGATCGGAGAAGATGCTTGTTATTATTTCAATTTTTTTAAATTTGTGGAAGCTTGCCTTGTTTCCCAACATATGGTCTATTCTTGAGAATGTTCCATGTGCACTTGAGAAGAATGTGTATTCAGCTCTTTTAGGGTGAAGTGATCTATATATGTCTATTAAGTTCCATTGTTTTGGTTTTTCATTTAGCTCCACTATTTCCTTATTGATTTTCTGTCTGGATGATCTGTCAATTGATGTGAGTGGGGTGTTGAGGTCCCCTACTATTATTGTGTTGTTTTTAACATCTTCCTTTAGGTCTGTTAATAGTTGCTTTATGAATCTTGGTGCTCCTGTGTTGGGTGCATAGATATTTATAAGCGTTATTTCTTCTTGATGAAGTGTCCCTTTGATCATTATATATTGTCCCTCTGTGTCTCTCTTTACCTGTCTTATTTTGAAATCCACTTTGTCTGATATAAGAATTGCAATGCTTGCCTTTTTTTCCTTGCTATTAGCTTGAAGTATTGTCCTCCACCCCTTCACCCTGAGTCTGTGTTTGTCCTTGGGGCTGAGGTGTGTTTCCAGGAGGCAACAAATTGTTGGATCTTGTTCTTTAATCCATTTTGCCAATCTGTGTCTTTTTATTGGAGAGTTCAATCCATTCACATTGAGAGTGATTATTGATTCATGTGGACTTAATGCTGTCAATCTGTCTCTCATTATCTTGTTTTCCTGTGTTTCTTTTCCTGTGTGCTTTAGACTATCCATTTAATACTGCAATTTCTTATGCTGGGTTTCTTAGATTTTTCATTATCTATGATTTGTGACTCTGTTCTGTACTTTATTTTAGTGTCTACCTTGAAGTTTGTATTTAGAATCTCGTGTATAATATAGTCTATTCTCTGGTGGTCTCTTACTTACTCAACCAATACTGATTTAGACCCTTTGCTCTTCCCCTCCTAAATAATTATTTTCATTTTTTATTCCAACTCGTCTTATTAATTTGTAGTTAGAGTGCTAAGATCGTCCTAGTTTTGGTAGTTTCCTTATTTTTACCCTAATGCTATAGTTGAATATTTGCTATCCTGTTCTGGTTCTATCCATCGGTCTCCCTAGTCTCTGGCTTGTGTCCCCTTTCTCCCTTTTTTCTTTTTTCAAGTATGAGAGCCTTCTTGAGGATTTCTTGTAATGGAGGGCTTTTAGTTACAAATTCCCTTAACTTTTGTTTGTCTGGAAAAGATTTAATTTCTCCCTCATATCTGAAGGAAATTCTTGCTGGATAGAGTATTCTTGGCTGTAGGTTTTTATCCTTTAAAGCTTTGAATATATCACTCCATTCTCTCCTAGCTTGTAGGGTTTCTGTAGAGAAATCTGCTGACAGTCTGATAGGGGCTCCTTTATAGATTATTCTCTTTTTTTTCCTTACTTCCCTGAGTATTCTTTCCTTATCATTCCTATTTGCCAACTTTACTATTATGTGCCGTGCGTTGGGTCTTTTTACATGGACAAATCTAGGAGATCTAAAACCCTCCTCTACACACATTTCTCCGTTGATCCCTAGATTTGGGAAGTTCTCTTCGATAATTTCGTTAAGCACACTTTCTGCTCCATTTTCCTTTTCCATATTCTCAGGAATTCCTATGATCCTTATGTTCTTACTCCTCATTGAATCCATTATCTCTCAGAGATTTTCCTCATTTTTTTTTAATTCTTAGTTCTCTTTCTTCCTCTGTCTGGCACCATTCAGCCTGTCTGTCCTCGATTATGCTGATTTGCTCCTCTATGCTGTCTACACGGGCATTCAGGGAATCCGTATTCTGTTTTATCTGGTCCATTGTGTTTTTCATCTCAAGTAATTCTGTTTGATTCTTCTTTATGATTTCAATCTCTTTTGTGAAGTAACTCCAGAACTCGGCTTGTTTCTCTATCTTTCTCTCTACCTCATTGAGTGTTTTGATTATAGCTGCTCTGAATTCATTATCACTTAGTTTACCTAATTCCAAGTCCTCAGGACTTAATTCTGTGTTTTTATTGTTTTCCTTCTGCTCTGGGGCTTTTATAAATTGGTGGATGGTAGAGGAGCGTTTTTTTCTCATGGTGGTAGAATTCAGTTGCAGTTACAGCCTGTCGCCACTAGATGGGGGTCGAGAGCGGCGTGTTAGCTCTCCGCCTTGGGGCAAGATGGCTGCGCCCACAGGCTTTGCTGTGGGGGAGGGGCTGTTACTCACATGCGCGGGTCTGGGTTCAGATCAGTTCTGTTCTCTGGTCTCCCAAGGCCCTTGATTTATAGGGTCCCAGCAGTCGGAAGCTTTTCCTCCGTCAGCGGGTCTCCACTGAATCAGCGGCAGGAGTCCTGGATGATCCCCCAGTTGCACGGCCCCTCCCCCGCTCCTTCCCGACCGCGCCCCAGTGATCGCAGACTCTAGGGGAGGGAGCGATGTTCTCTCCTACCGTTCCAGCGCTTTCGAGGCCGTCTGCAAGGTTTATGATCTCCGCCTTCTTGGTATTGTAGGTCTCTAATGAGCTGGTATTATGTTTATTCTCTGAAATGCAGTTCTTCCAATCTTTTGTTGTATTTTGGAGGGGAGAGAATCCCGGGTCAGCTCACCCCGCCATTTTGCTCCGCCCTTCTCTTGTTTTGTTTTTAAGGTTCCACCCAGGCTCAGATATTCTTAAGATAAGTGATATCAAATCTTTAATACAGAGATAACTTAAACATTTTCCAACTGTTCTAGAATATAGGAAATGCTTTCTAATTTATTTTATAAATGTAACTGTAATACAAAAAATCATAACAATAAAACTAATACCAATATCTCTCACAATGGGTTTCATGGACTGCTGATTCTTTGGAAGGTGTGTGTGTGAGAGAGAGAAGGAAAGAGAGTTTCCGACGTGTGGGTTAAACAAAGTTTAAAAATGTTTTCTGTCTCCAGGATATCTCATGGGCTCTGATCTATGTTCCAAAACTTTGCCAACTTTTCAGGATCCAAAATTACCCCCTAATCATCTCACAAAGTGGAGGACCTTATTTGTTACTTGTAGAAAAACATCATCATAAACACTTCCCTATTTCTAAGCTACTGGGTGGCTTGTTTCATCTGGTTTCCTCTTCTCTTCCTGTACTTCTCTTGAGTCTTTCAAAAACTAAAATCTATCAGAGATCCAGGTTAAAAACTGAATCTTCCTTCACTTTGCTTTGCCTATTTTTCTGTCTCTTGTTTTCTCACTCTCTCGCTCTTTCAATCTTTTCCATTCTTCTCCATTCAATTTACCCTTTACGTTGGGCTTTCATCTCTATGTACGAAAAATAGAGTATCATTCAACTCTACTACTACCCTTAGGCTATCATGTTCTTTTTCATCATTGAACTCTTTCAAAGAATAATCCATGTGTGCTACTTCCACTTACAGCTGTTCACTCACAGCAATGAAGTTTCCACATGTATAAACGTATAGTGAAAACAGTTCTCTGCCTTTCTGTCATTGTTCATGTGAACAGCATGGGCTTTGGGACCTACGATAAGGATTCAAATCACAAATCTGTGACCGTGGATATATTAGCCTTTATGATGTTTTGGTTCTTTGTATATAAAATTTATTTATTTCATGTCAAAATTTGATAAAAAATATATATAGAAATATTTACTTGAGAGTATGGCTCCTGTTATTTTACTTTAATTATTCTTTGTAGTTTCTGAACTTTATTTTTTAATGTAAGTGTTTGAGATTCCCTTCTAACACTTCTCAGTTCTGTTACTTGATCATTGTTGTTGTTGCTTTTTGATGATCTTAATCAGGATTACTCATTGAAAAATGAGGATTCTAAATATGTTAGGAAGTAGAAAACAAGGGATGAGCCATTGAACCCTACTGGTGCCTATATGGGAATGGGGAGAATGCAGTTGGCCTGGAGAGGGGTGGAGCTAGATTGTGCCAGGATCAGAATAGAGTGCTATAAGGAGAGGAAGTCATCCACAGGCTTGATGGAAACAGAATTATGGGAAATAAGCTAGAGGAATATGGTCCAAGTGTATGCTAAATGTTTGGGTAAAGGACAAACAAATCAGAGGTAGTGTAGTCAGGTAACACGTATCTCACTGGTGATGATAACATGCAATTAAATATTCCAGTAGATGTTATAAGGAAGAGCAACTATAGCTTAAGTTCAGGATGCTGTGGGAACCCAAATAAGGGCAAAAAGCTAACCTTAAAGACTTAGGAAGAATTCCTTGAGGAAATGGAGTCCAAGCTGAGATTGAAAGGCTTTTCTATCAAAGGGAAAAGAATGTGCACATCTTTTGGATGGAGAGTGAAAATAGCACCTTGTGAAAACTTCGTATTTGAGACATTCAAGTGTGTGATGAGAGTGGTAATAGAGAAGACAGGGTAGGTCATCTGGTGCTAGGTCATGATGGACCTTGTGAACCATGTTGAGGTACTCGGACTTATCCTTAAGCAAAGGGATGCCAGTGAAATTTATCCATTGTTACTTGCCTACAGGTCATAGGCACAAAATATATTTCCTGAAATACTATGACTATATGTGTCAAATGACACATCAAGCTCATCTTGTTATCTGATGGTCATACCAGGAAGCCCACATCTGTAACCCTTTGAACAGCTAGGTTAACCCATGAATAGTAATTATACTAGTTCTACATCATAATATTAAAACAAGAATTCTGAAACAAACTGAAACATCTTCTGCTTCATGCTTTAAAATAATGATATAAGAAATCCTAGGGAAAAAAGAAAAGGATATCAGTAGTTATTTCAGGCTAAGAATTATCAACTGATTTCAACTTTTGTAATGAAAGGACTGAAAAATACAGAAGAAAAGGACTTTCCCTTTCACATCGGATTTTAAAAATGATTGTTTATTTTTATTTTCAACTCTTTCTTCAGATGCCTTTCTACAGCCTTCTAAAGGTTTGGTGAGCTTGCCTTAAATATTTCTGTCTCTGAAATTTCATGTTCATAATTTTTGACTAACAAAACATTTATTTTTTTGAGATGCAGGTTTATTCTTTGAAAATAACTGGCATGATTATAAGCATATGTATTTTGGGACAGTGACCAAGGAATACTACATAGGGTATCTAAAATGTTAGGATTTTACATTAGCATCATTTAATATTATTTCTTATCTATTTTATTTTCTGCACAAATATTATACTAAAGTGGGGGTTTTTTTGTTCATGTATTGAGCCGTAGCCTAGTCAGTCATTCCTGAACTCATAATTGTAATCATTGTTAGACACAGAATAATGCACCATGATGACAGCTTCCTAACTTAAAATTTCCTGGCTTATTGCATTTCCTTTTATTTTTAAGAACAACAGTATTTTTCTCATTCCAGTGCTTCTATTTAACAAGTTTGAAAACTGAGACTTTAGTACTCTTGTCTCCTCAGGAACTTTGAACCCAACCTACTTCAATAATAGTCAGCTGACTCGGATCTGTTTGGAGGACCTAATTGGTATGAGTGAAGTGCAGTAGAAGATAGCAGCATAATTTGTATGCAAGACTCGGTCTCAGAAGTGTGACACTCAGAGTGAAAACAGAAAACAGCAAGCCAGCAGTTCAGGGCTAGTCATTCAAGTGGACTCAAGGTCACTTCCTTTTGTCTATGTTTCTTACAATGAGTTACTTAGAGGTGGGAGATGGAAGAAATGAATTTTTCATGAAATATAGTGTCTTAGGGAAAAAAACGTCTTTTCCACTGTGTAGACCTAGAGCAAAGCAAAGGCTGGTAGACTACAACATGCTGTAGGCAAAGCTCGGCTCTTTCTTCTACCACACAGTTGGGGGAATGGAGCTTGGCAGTGATGAATAATGTATCAATTTCCTTTCCGTATAAACCTGGAGAGTAAAGAAAACATCTTCCATCTACGCCCAAGGAATGACTCAGAATTTCCTGTATCAAGAGCAAAATCTAGAACCCTGTTTATACTATATAGCACATGACACTAATTTTTTAATAACCAGGGAAATATCCACCCATATTTCTGTTTAATGTTTGGAAATTTTGCAATATTTTCATTGCATCTATATTATACACAATTAAACTTGAATCCATAATTATAGGGGGAATTTTAAATAAGTATTTCAGTAAATATCTTCTTCCATATTATTAATAGTTCTCTAAGCAATTTCTATGAACCCTATGATCTTATGTAGGGGAGAACAAAAGAGAAATGGATAAAAAGAAAGAAAGAAAAGAGAGAGACAGTGAGAAGGATGGAAAGAAAAAGGGAAGGAAATAAAGGAGAAAGGGAGAGAGGGAAGGAGAAAAAGACTGACTTTACAATATAAGATATATGATTATATATTGGTAACAAATTAGAAAATAAATGTGTGTAAGTGTTATAATGAGTAAATAAGATTTTAAACCACCCAAGTGTCATATGCATTTAAAATGTTAGAATATTTATCTTAATGAGTAAATGTTGTCGGTGTTTTGTAAATAAACGAATTTGTTCCAATGAATATTTTTCATAGGTTTTTTTTTTTAAGATCGGCACATGAGCTAACGTCTGTTGCCAATTTTTTTTTCTTCTTCTTCTCCCCAAAGCCCCCCAGTACATAGTTGTATATTTTAGTTGTAGGTCCTTCTGGTTGTGCTATGTGGGATGCTGCCTCAGCATGACCTGATGAGTGGTGCCATACCCATGCTCAGGATCCGAACCTGCGAAACCCCTGGGCCACCAAAGGAGAGCACACGAACTTAACCACTCCGCCACAGGGCTGGCCCACTTGATAGGTTAATCTACATCTAACTCACTCATATATACCCATTTACCACTGTTTATTTTTCTTGAGTCGTAATGCAAATGAACCCTACTTCTGTGAGCGTTGCTAAATTTTCTCTAGATATTAAACTTTCCCATTCTTTTCTTTCTTTTTCTTTCTCTCCTTCCCTGACTGTTTCTTAATTTCCTCCCATTTTCTTTCTTTATTCTTTCTTTCTTTTGCCTGTTCTCCTTCCTACCTTTATTATTTATCTTTCTTCTTTTAATTACATGTAATATAAATACTGGATAAGATTTCAGGTTTTCCAATCGGAGGTCTTGTTAGGGTTATTATCAAAAGTTTTGTAATTATTATATATATTAACAAAATAAAAAGAGGCAAAATGATTTCAAATGCCTAAATAATGGTAGATAATTAAACAGAGAAGTGAAATTAACTGAAAACAGTTTGAAATAAAAAGCAGGTAAATTAGACAGCCACTTGTTTTTTATGAACTGTTATTGCTTTTAGTGCTTAAAACGATGATGAGCTAGTAAATTCTGTTGCCTTAGGGAATACAGTAGCAGAGGAGGTGGGGCAGAGTTCTTTCATCTGAACATAAACCTTATGTGATGGAATTACCTTAAGGATTTGAGGATAGGTTCTGTTTCAGGTGAATCTGACACTTAATCTTACTATGAGAACCAACAAATATCCTGAGTCAGAAGTCATGGAAAACTGTTATGGTTTGGCAAAAAAACAAACCCACCAAAGATGAATTTATCATAATTAAAAAAAAGAGCATGATATTAGAGCAGTCACTGTCAACCTTGCACCAGCCAGGAATGCAACGGGATAGAATTTCTGCATTTACTACAACACTTGTGCCATAAATTCCCAAGAAAGTTTTCTCTACATATATTTGTTTCATTGTAAAGGATGAAATCTGAAGAAAATTACTTCAGTCTTAAAACACAATTTACTTTGAATAGATAGAGGTGCTAAAATTCCTTGAATTCATCATATTGAAAATGAGAAGCTAATGTTGACCAGCATTTCTATGTTTAAAAAGTCGTCATTATTCAAGTCTGCACTTTCCATTTTGTATAATGTATATGTCTCACACATTCTAGCTTCCAGATGATGAATCTGTAGAGTGTACATTTATGAAATATAAGATCGCATGCAGGGCGCCTATCAAATTATAATTCTTCTACATGGAAAAAATCTAGATATACATATGGCACTCCGGTCCTCCCACAAACACACTGAATGTCTATCTGTTGAAAATCTGGAGCATATGACATAGGTTGAATCAATGATTTGGTAGTTTTCTTTTAATTTTCATCCACCCCTAAGCTAGTCTTTAATAGCTCTGTTCTTAATAGTTCTCAACTAGGTATTAAAAAGAAGTATTCTTTTTAAGTAGGTATTCTAAAGAAGAGTGTCCATTAAGGGATTTAATAGGTTAGACATATTTTGTTTGCTTTTCTACAATTCTTGATAAAATATTAAATAATTTGTCTTGTATGTAATACTGTTATCAAGCTAAAATTTTATGATTTTTATTTTTAAAGAAATGATTACATTAGCAAATTTATTGGTTCAGGACAACTCTATCGCCTCCATAAATTTATTACCTATAAGAGCACAAGGATCCTGCTTCATACTTCTCTCTATCTCAGATCCAGTGAGAGCACCTGGCACATAGTAGGGGCATCCATTTATAGAATGCAAGAATACAATGGTACTGTACCTGTTCATTTGTTTTCTTTTGTGCCTTCCATACTGAATATGAACACAACTGTTTATAACACTTCATTGTGTGAGTTCACAGAATGGAACCTTGCATCTTCTTGTGTGTCTGTGTTGCTGGGAGACCTAGGTTACTGCCTACAATTTGTTTTTGTACTGAATAAAGCTGCAGAAACTCAATCCAACAGTTTTTGGCAAGGAAGCTACCATCATCATGAGCCTCCCTCCCTTGGGACTTGGAGATTCTTCTCTCCTTGGATGGCTTAAGCATCTGCAACTCTTTACACGTACTCTGTCACTTGAGATACATTATTTTCCCAAATTTCAAGAGAAAAGTTGAATTGACATTTTTTCACACTTCTTCTTATTCTCAAGAAAATAAGAACCACTTGTTAGAAATACCAGTGATAGTACTGCTTCTGTTATTAACTCTTTACTATAATTAACACAACTCAATCTGACTTATCTAACTTATCTTATTCTTTGTCTTCTATTAAAGTATTTCTTTTTCTTTTGGCTTCACCCTGTGTCTTTCCTTGATAACAATCTTCATGGCCTCAAACCTACATGGCTTAATGATTCCAGATATGTCAGCATGAAAATTATCTCCTGGATCTTTATCCTTAACCTTTCAAAATCTTACAGTTTTACCATGAATGTAATAATCAGTTTCTCACTATTATCAATAATGTTACTTTTTGTTTTTCACTTTTTTGGAAGATTAGCCCTGAGCTAACATGTGCTGCCAATCCTCCTCTTTTTGCTGAGGAAGATTGGCCCTGAGCTAACATCTCTGTCCATCTTCCTCTATTTATATGTGGGACACCTGCCACAACATGGCTTGATAAGCAGTGTGTAGGTCCGTGCCTGGGATCCTAACTGGTGAATGGCAGGCCAGTGAAGCGAATCGCATGAACTTAACTGATGCACCACCAGGCTGGCCCCTATGTAATGGCACTTTTGATTAATTTATTATTTTACACATGTGGTGCTTAAGCACTGCACTCAATTTATTTGGAGCCTCTCTTTTCTATCTCTCTTCCTACAGAAACACGTGAAGAGAAAAGTTACTGTTAGGTAGCATTTCTCTAGCTAATATTTAAAACATTTTTGAAAATCTTTTCAAAATCACAGCACTACATAAGTTTCTCTGCTAAAGTACACATCTTCTCCAATCCCTACACCAGGAATTGGCAAACAGTTTCTGCAAAAAGCCAGATAGTAAATATTTTAGATTTGCAGGCCATCCGATTTCTGTCACAACTACAACTCTGCCTTTGGAGTGTGAAAGCAGACACAGAGGAGAAACATAAACAAATGAGCATGGCTGTTTATTTTATCTCTGGACACTTGTGTTAGTTTGCTAGAGTTGCCATAACAATATGCCACATACTGGGTGGCTTAAACACCAGCAATTTATTTTCTCACAGCTCCAGAGGCTAGAAGTCCAAGATCAAGGTGTCAACAGATTTGGTTTCTTCTGAGGCCTGTCTCCTTGGCTTGCAGACGGTCATTTTCTCCCTGACCCTCACATGGACTTTGCTCTGTGTGCCCGCTCCCTTGGTGTTTCTTTCTGTCTACGAATTTCCTCTTCTTCTAAGGGCACTGGCCAGACTGTACTAGGACCCACCCTAACAGTCTCATTTTAACTCAGTTTTCTTTTTAAAGGCTCTATGTCTAAATACAGTCACATGCTGAGGTACTGGAAGATAAAGCTTCAAAGTATGAATTTAGCGGAACACAATTCAGCTCGTAACAACACTGAAACTTGAATTTCATATAATTTTAATGTCTCGAGAGACTATTCTTATTTTTAATGTTTTCCGAGCTTTTAAAACTGTAAAAACTCTTGTTAGGTCTCAGGCCCTACAAAACCTGGCAGCAGGACAAATTTCATCCATAGGGCTTCGTTTGCCAACCCCCGTCCTAGAGAGCCATTCCTTCCCTTAAACATTGCATTTGCATCTCAACACTGTAAGTCAAGTTACATGTAATTTACAGTACAGCGGTACTTTCCTGTGAGAAGATACTGTCTTCATTACAATTGAATTTTATATCTACACCAAAATACCCTAACAGATACTATTGGTGTTGACTGATATCAGGTTCTGTTGGCTCCAGTTTTGTCAGATTACTCTTCCAGGTATAGCTTAGTGTGTCTTCATATTCTAACTTATATTTGGAAAGATATGCATGTAATAATAATGCCTTACATATGCTTATTAGTCAAAGTTTACTGTTTGATTTTACATGTAGTGATAGTGTCTTGCTCAATTTTCTTGTCAGTGTTAAATAACCCAGCTTAGTTTTGCTCCATTGTTGATGAGCAGATGCATATAAATAAGTGAAATAAGACCCACATCATTCTCAGATTATGGATAGATAAACTAAAGCTCAGAGAGTTTAAATGATTACTATACAATGAATGAGCTCAAAGCTTTAACAGGAACAAGAGATTTCTGTTTTTTTATACTACTTAATTTGATGTAGACATACACCTATTAAAGACATTTTATCTTATACTTACCAATATATTGAGCTGATATGCCAGAATTGAAAGCTGCGTCTTCTGTGAATATTCACTGCTATTTTTCTGTATAGAATGATATGCTATTCAGGACATTGAACATAAGATTAACATACATTATTTCAACTTATATTTTTAAACCACATTATGTTACAAAAGTAACGAAGATATGATCTCAGTTTTCTAAATAAGAGAAACAGTCATGAAAGCATGTAATTATCATATCATAAGACAAGGACAAATATAGATCTATAGAAAGTTAAACCGTATATCAAAATGTATATACTTTGAGTCAGATCTGTAGAAAGTTGACAAAGGAAATATAACATTTGAGAAAAACCTTGAAACAAAAGTGTTCCAGTTCATCATGACAGACTGCACATACATATTCATGTCTCTTTCCACCTCAACTTACACTATAATTTCATGAAAAATACAAGAAATAAAAATGTGATTATAGCAGTACTGAAAATTCAAGAGAGGTCTCATGATTATACCAAGAGAGTAAATAATTTCTGGAAGATTCTATGCAAATGACTGAGAACCTACAACTCCATGCCAGGAAAAACCTCCAAAATGTAAGTTTAATAGGAGAATACTGGAACTTCTGTGAAAGTACAAAAAGCAGAGTCTGGAGAATGGAGTGGGTCACTGTAGTCATCTGGGAAATTAATTAAAAATTAAGGGAACAGCTGAGGCAGAACTCCTCTGGTTTACTTTATTTATTTCCTAATTTTATTTCTGATAAAACTAATATAAACATATAGGATTTATAATGTCTTATATCATTAGAGGGCAAGAGGAAGAGAGAAGAAATTTTGATTAGTTTAGTTAAAAAGGGAAAAGGAGAGAAACAATAAAAACAGCAAACAAAAATAATTGGGTAAAAAATTTAAAGAAATGCACAAAATATGTCACAATTACAATAAAAAAGGAATGACTTAAATTCCTCAATTAAAAGAAGGAGGTTGAGATTTTGTTGGAAAAATAAATATACTATTTCTCTAACAATAACCACACAAAAAAAAACAGAAGAAAAAGTTAAAGAAATCTTGCAAATAAGGGATATTAAAAGATAGAAAGGCATGCCAGACCCATATATTTAAAAAGAAAATGAGTGACAATATAATTAAGATAGATATCAAAGGCACAAACTTTAAATAAGATAAAAGGAATTATGAAAGAATTTCATCTATAAAAAGAAGAAAATCAACAGGAAAATATGAAATGAAAGTTGATTGAACTCAGGATAGAAAAACATAATCTCACAAACAAGACAAAATTACAGGATAGCCAAGAGAGTGCAGATATTACTGAAAGTTTAGTTCGAGACATAAATTTATATATTAAAAGACAGAAAATTAAATTAATATTGCTAAAGAAGCAAAAGTACACATCTAGAAATTGATAAACATAGAGGACAGGAAAAAAGGTACAAAGAATCGATGTTTGGAATCATCAACAAAGGAAACAAAACAGTGGAAAAGAACTAATATTGAAGCAATAATTCAAGAAAAAAAGAGAGAGTGAAATAAAAGAAGCATTGAACGGTGTCTTAAAAGGGACCGCCAATTACCTGGGCTGAAGAAGGCCCAGACAGTAAATTCTGAGATATAGTCTATAAAATATCTATGCTTTAAAGAAAAAAAAAAAAGATATCTAGGCCTCCATGAAAAACAACCATGACAAAAGCAGGGAACGAGCTGGTGATACAATTTTCTTAAGCAACATACAAAACAAGAATATCTTAAAGCAACGTTTTCAAGAAATTCAAAGATAAAATGAGTGAACTGAAGATATTTTTCTCCATCTAGTTTATCTTTCCATTATCAGAGCTAAAGAAAACTCACATTATCTGACATACAAAAACTCAGAGAATATTGTATTTGTGAACCATTCCTGATCAGTCTGCTAGAGGTGGCTTTATACAACTGAGAGTTTATTGAAAACAACTTGACAAAAGATTGCTGATGATCACTGAAAATATTTAAGATCTGAGACTGAAACAAAGGTGGAGAGAATGTAGAAGAATGCTATGTAAATAGTATGGGGTCTGTCTGAATAGAAATATCACACTTCGGAAAACACGGGAGAAGATAGGAAAGAGACTGAGAAAAGTCAAATATATATTGATTATTATATAGACGAGAATGAAGTAAAGAAATATTATTTATAACCACAAACCAAATAGCAGAAGATTATAATGAAAAAAGAAAAGACTAAGGGCATTACATATCAAAACCTCACTAAATATATAAAGAAAGAAAACCCAAAACATCTTTAAAAAGCAGAAGAAATTTTAAATATTAAAGAAAATTAAGTATTTACAAAGAAACACACATTTTAATTTAACATAAAGTAGTATGGTATTAACTCATTTAGAGGAAAAAACATTTCAGATCATTTAACAAAGCAAAATCCAATTTATCATATAATGGGAGATATATCCTAAAAATATTTTTAAAGGCTGAAAATAAAGGAAGGGGAAAATACTTGACACAATACAGTTTATGTTGGTGGAAAATTTATAGCCTTAATTAAGATATCAACTAAAGGAATGGCTGAAAAGTAAATATCTAACAATAAAGATATTAATGGGTAAAAATAAAGAAAGCAGAAGCAAGGAAATACTTATAAAAGTACAATTTAGTGAGTTAAAAACAGAAAAAAATTTAGACTAATAAATCACATAGCTTCACTTTTGAAAAAACTCAGCAAAACAGATTAGCCACTGCTTCAATAATGCATAAATAAGGAGGTAACCACAAAATACCAAATAAAAAAATGACAAGAGGAAATGATCAATTAAGTTTAGGTAGAGGACATTTAAAAATTTCTTGAACATCTACTTTGCATAATTCCATCAAAATAATTTTAGAAAGCTATATAAAATGAATGGCTTTCTAGGGAAATGTAATTTACAGAATTTGACCACAGTTAAGATGAAAGGTTTAAACTGAGCAATTTCCAAAGAAAAAAACTGAACAAGTCACTCTGTCAGAGTTCCTCCACTCATACAAAAAACCATCAGATCAGTAGACTTTTATCGCATCTTCAAAGAACATCTGGTTCCAATGATGCTTAAATTGACCCACAACATAGAGAATGCAAATGTCCAATTTTTTATAAAGAAAGCTTAGCATTATGTGGTGTTTTGATAAAAAGTATTTTCAATGTAGATAATTACAGAATAATCTCAATAATTTTGAATGGAATATTGTGAATTAAATAACAACAGAATCCAACAGCACAGCACTTTAAAAATATTCTATGACCTTTTAGTATTTATTCCAAAAATCCTGAGATTACTCTGTGTTATGAAACCAATTAATAAATAATAGGAAAAATTATATCATCATCTCCATACACCAGCATAAACTGAATATATCTCAGTGTTTTCTTACTGATTCCCATAAACAGTGTCTGAAACAAGTAATAGATGGGTGGGAACTTTTGGAAGCAAGAGTGAATGAAAAAGGAAAGCAGAAAAGGAAAGGAAGAAAATACAATATAAAATCACATTATCAAAGTAAGAGGCGAGGGAGGGGAGAGTGACTTCAGCAAATGGCAGAGGAGATGTTTTTACACCTCAACACCCAATGGAAATTCCAATTTTGACAACCACCCATGAAGGAGAGTACCTTTGTGGGAGCCAAGGAGTGCAGCAGAAGGATCCCAGCACCTGACTGGAGAAAAAATCCAAGAATAGATGCATTGTAGAGGATAAGAGGAACAATTTCACTTTACTCACGTCACCTCTCCCTAAAGGCAGCACAGATCAGTGCCAGGAGACACACCCCTTGGCCCATGATTTCTCCTACAGGGCAAAGTGAGAGCATAATGGTTGCTTTCCTCAGTTTTGCAGGATGCTGCCCAAGAGGTGCACATCTTTCTTGCCCCACTCAGAACTCAGAGGACATCAGCACAGCTAAATAATCTAGGGACAGCTGGGAGCCAGGGAAGGGGTCAGGGGCTCACAGCAACCAGAGAGCTGAAGTTAATAAATGCCCATGGTTTCTACTAACCACCTTCACCAAGGGTGGACTCCACCAAGAGGCCCACTCATGAACCTCATAAGGTACATCACCTACAGACCACCCCAACTAGCCCACACATGCCTGCTACACCTTCCCATGACTGGCACCCCATATGTAGCCCCAAAGGTGGCATGCAGAAGCCTCTACAGACTGTGCATGAGCACATGCAGACTGCAGGATCATCTCTTTTAAAGTGGGAGACAGTGCATAACCTTGAACACTTCAGGGCACTTCCCAAGACAACACAAGCCGAAGTTTCTTAATACCCAGCCTGGCTATATGGGATCCCAAGAGAGAACAAAAGGAGTGGAGTGGGTGCATTCATGGAAAAGATCTGAGGGCCCCACAGAATCCCTAGCCTGTTTTACTGGTGAAGGGCTGTCTCTCCTGAAGCCAATCAGTAAAAACTGAAGGAGGTGATTACTTCTTCGAATGTGAAGACAGCAACACAAGACTTCAAGGAACAAAAAATATCAAGGAACCACGATACCACGAGAGGAACAGAATAATTGCCTGGTAATTAACCCCAAAGAAATGATCTACGAATCGCCCAACAGAATTTAAAAAGATTGTTTTAAGGAAGCTCAGCAAGCAACAAAAGAGCACAGACAGCTCAATGAAATAGAGAAAATGAAACCTTTACAAAGTGAGATAGTCAACAAAGAGACAGTATTTTAGTCCATTCAAGCTAGCTGCGAGAACAAAAATACTATAGACTGCATGGCTTCTAAACAACAGAAATGTATTTCTCACAGTTCTGGAGGCTGGGAAGTCCAAGATCAAGGTGTCAGTACAGTCAGTGTCTGGTGAGAGCCTGCTTCCTGGTTCAAAACTGGCTATCTTTTTGCTGCATTTTCATATGGCAGAAGGAAGGAGCTTTCTAGGGTTTCTATTATAAGGGCACTTATCCCATTAATGTGGGCTCCCCCCTCATGACCTAATCACCTCCCAAAGGCCCACCATCAAATGCCATCACATTGGAGATTAGACGTCAATATATGAATTTGGGGCAGGGGGTTACAGTCTGTGGCATTTTGCCCTGTTCAATCCTTTTAAATTTGGTAAGATTTTTTCTGTGGCCTAACATATGCTCTATCTTGGAGGATGTCGTACGTGTTCATGAAAAGAAATGTAAACTTTGCAGCTGTTGGATGGAATGTTCTATATGTTTGTTACATCCATTTGGTTTAAAGTGTAGCCCAAGTCTGTTATTTCCTTACTAATTTTCTTACTGGATGATCCATCTATTGTTGAAATTGGGCTATTGAAGTCCCCTACTATTATTGCATTGTTGTCTGTTTCTGTCTTGACACTTGTCAATAATTGTTTAATAGACGTAAGTGTTCTGATATGGGTGCACATATATTTACATTTGTTGTACCCTCTTAATGAATTGACTCCTTTATCACTATATGATGATCTTCTTTGTCTCTTGCACAGCTTTTGACTTAAAGTCTATTTTGCCTGATAAAGTATAAGCCACCTTTGCTCTCTTTTGGTTTCCATTTGTGTGGAATTTATTTTTCCTATGTGTCTTTGAGGCTATATGTGTCATTGAAGCTGAAGTGTCTCTTTTAGGTGGCAACAGGGTCCTGTTTTTCTATCCATTCAGCAAAGACTACAGAATTTTTGCTGGTCAAGACTGTGGAGGTCCTGTGGGCGGCAGTGGTGGCTAGGACTGCTGGGTCTTCTTGTTCTCCTTTCTTGCCTGTGGCAGGAAGTTCTAGTTGAGGGGATCACTCTTGGTGCCAAGTCTGGTGCCCAGGCATTCAGAACAGCAGCAGAGCCAGGGTCCGGGATCAGGTGCTCACTGAAGCACCACCACACTTAGGTCCTGCGGCATAGCTCCGCTTGCTGCAGTGGTGGCACTGGTGTTTGAAGTACAGGTGTGTGCAGATCTTCTATGGAACTGGGGTCTGAGTCTCTGGGTCCCACAGCAGTGACTGTGGCCCTGGAGGCGGGAGTGTAGCAGTAGCACACCCTAGGAATAGTGGCTCCAAGTCCTGACTCTGGCTCCAGGGATCACAGTGCAGAGCAGCAACAGCTCAGCCCCAGTGATGCTGCACCAATGGCCCGACTGAAGATCCAGAGGATGGGGCACAGAGCTGCAGCAGTGCAATGCAGTGATGGTAGATCAGTACTTTGACTTAAGAACCACTGGTCAAGACACAGCGCAGCAGCAGCAGAAGCATGGCCCCAGTGATGGAGGGTCAATTCCTGAGTGAGAACCCAAGGGGCAGGGATAGGGCAATGGCAGCACTCCCCAGTGATGTCTGGTCAAAGCTGAGATCAAGAATCCAGGGGGCAATTGCACAAGAGTAGCAGTTCAGCCAGGTGATGTCAGGTAAGAGCATAACTTAGAACTGCAGGGGGCAGAGCAGAGAGCACAGAGCTGTGGCAGCACAGCCCAGTGATGATTGTTCAAAGACCTGATTTATGACCCAGAGTGGGGTGCCAGAGCAGGAGCAGACCACCCCAGTTGTGGTGGGTCAAAGCCTTGACTTGGGACCCAGAGGTGGATTGCAGTGCAGCAGTAGCTGGGCCCAGTTGATGATGTGTCAAAGCCATGACTTAAGACCCTGGGACAGGGCGCAGAGAAGTGTGGCCCCAGCTGTGATGGGTTAAAGCCCTGACTTAGGACCCAGAGGGCAGGGCACAGAGGGCAGATCTCTGGTCTTATAGGTGGTGAGGGAGTGAGATCTGGCAGTTACATCCTTTAAAAAATGGTGTTGAAATCAGCAGTACTAAAAGTGAGATAACCTGGTATCAATTCCCCTCTGGTGTGATTCAACACAAAGTGTCTGGCATCATCTATGAAGTGCTCTTACCAGAAGTATATACCTGTGTCCCTTCAGTCCTTTAGATTAGACCAATCTGACTTCCAGTTTATAGGAAACATAAGGAATGGAGAGAGCTGTTAAATAATATTGTGAAAAAATAATCATACAAATCCAGAACATGGGCCATTCTACCATCAATTAAACCAGCTTTGTCTTTTTACGTCATTGTTCCTTTTAAGAAAAGTGAGGTTAACAAAATGTAACAACCAAGCACAAGAAGTGAACCTCTTTGAAAATATATGGGTGTAATAAATATTTCTACCACAATGGTACATTTGAGGGATTTTGACTATGAACTAGATATTAAATAATTTTAAGAAGTAATTCTTAAGTAGTTTTAGATTTGATAATGTGAATGCAGGATAACGTACTTTTGAAAAATAGATGCATACTTGGCAAAGTATTATGATTTTTTTCAAATGGTTCTCAAACAAATTCCAAATAAACAGCAATTCTTACATATGTGATTGCTATGCTATTTATCTTTGTATATCTATCTTTATAGTTACATCTAAAACTATAGATATAAATAGACAAAGCACACATGGAAAATGTGAATAATTAAATATTACATTCCTTATGTTACTCTTTCCATGGATCTTTATGTTTTAAATTTTGCATAATAAATACTTTTGAGAAAATACTGACAATTTACTAAGTCATAATGACAGCTCCATGATTTTTAAAGTAGAAGTGAAACAGAATATATCATCTAGTTATACTACAATAAAAGTAGCATTAATAATAAAAACAGAATTGACATATTTTTATTAATTAAAATACAACTTTCATGGAAGAAATGATGTCAGCAGAGCAGAGTATGAAAAGTTTTATAAAATTTCCCAAAGTAGGGATACTCAGTGGAAATATTTCCTGCTCCAAGGGTCAACTAGAAAGTACAACTAATTCCATCGTATTACCTGACCAGCTGGCAATAAATTGTTTGTGAAACATTCTGGGCTTTTCTTTTCACTCTTTTGTTCCACTCTTTTTTATTTCATATCTTATCAGCTTTTCTGAGAAATATAATATGCGATTATTAAATCATATATTCTTTCCTTAAAGAGGGAATGTACTAACTTCTCTTTAGAAAGGGACAGATTGAGTTAAGAACTTTACTCAGGCTGCTTATTAGAAATGTATTTAAAACAACAAGGTGAAAAACTGTTTGAAAATTGTAATGGAGTGAATGTTTGTGTTTCCCCAAATTCCTATGTTGTAGCCTTAACCCCAAATGTGATGGTATTTGGAAATGGGACCTTTAAGAGATAATTAGATTAAGTGATAACGGTGGAACCCTCGGGGATTAGTGTCTTTATAAGAAGAGAAAAAGAGAGATCTCCCTCTCTCTCTCTGCTCACAGGCACCAAGAAAGGCCATATGAGGATGCAGTGAAAAGTTGTCTATCTGCAAGCCAGTGAGGACCTCTCACCAGGAACCAAATCAGCCAGTACCTTGATCTTGGACTTCTCAGCCTCCAAAACTGTGAGAAATAACTTTCTATTGTTTGAAACACTCACTTGATGGCATTTTGTTATGGAAGCCCAAGCTAACTAATGCAAAAATCAAGAACTGGCAAAATATATACAAGATGAAATTTATGATTAACATTACAAATAGGACAAAGAATGACATTAGGTAATGATCAAACGTAAATATCCTGATAGCGTCAAATGCTACAGCAACTAAGTACATAAAGAAAAATGTATTAGATATGAAAAGAATTTGGCATGAATGAAATTATGGCAGGAAGAGTAACTTATCTCTTTAATAATAGGAAATATCTAGTAGCCAGTGAGTTTATAGAATAGTTTAATTAAAGAAACTCGGTTTGGTTAGATATCTTTCGAACTTTTATTTAAAGAATTAAAAGATGTACCTTTTGTATTTATGTCCACAGGATAAACACAAAAATAAGCTAGAAATTTATTTTAATAATGCCTTAAACTTTTAAAAGATATAATAAATCAATGTGATATTATAAATAAATAACATAAAGACAATAAATCTGAACTCTAGTCCTGTGAAAATGCTAAAAAAGGAAGAAAAACAAACACCTCTGAAGCTTGCTCAAGGGGAAAGAAGAGAGACAAAACATGCAGATTGGTAATTAGAGGCGAAATAAAAGCATACAGTCAGTAGAGATTAAAACAATAGAAGAAGAATTCTATAGACAAATCTACGGTGATAATCATTTATTGTTGTATAACAAATTAGCCCAAAACTTAGTGACTTAAAACGACTACACATATTATCTCATGGTTTTAGTGCCTCAGGAATCCAGGTGTGCTTCGCTGTGCTCCTGGCTCGAGTCCTTCACAGGCTTCAGTGAAGGCTTCAGCTAGGGCTTCAGTGATCTCATGGCTCAAGTGAAAGGATTTACTTCCATTCTCAATTACTTGTTAGGATAAAGCTCCTCCCAGGTTAGAATGAGGGCCTTAAGTCCTTGCTGAATGTCAATTAGTGGGCTTCCTGAGTTCTTTGCCACATGGGACTGTCCACCCGGCAACTCACAACATGGAAGCTTGCTTCATTAAATGAGCAAACAAGGACAGCTAGAGAGAGAGAGAGGGAACAAGAGGGAAGACAGTCTTTTTATAACCTAATATCAGAAGTGATATCCAATCACTTTTGTCTTATTCTGCTTTTTAGGAGCAAGGCATTAGGTCCTGTTTACACTCAAGAGGAGGTGATTATACCAGAGCATGAATGGCAGGAGGCAGGGGTCACTGGGAGCCATTTTTAGAAGGTACCTACTACAAGTGACAAATTTAAAACTCCGATTTCAGAATTTTTTTCTTTTCTAACAAAATGTAAGCTATCAAAGAATACACAAGGAGAAGTAGGAAACTTACATAGACCAACTAATATAGAAAACATTTCAAATATCGTTAAATTAATATTATTGGAATAGTGTTTCGTGGCTAATTTCTTTCTCATTTAAAGGGCATCAATATTTTAATCATTTAAACTATCCAGATTTTGGAAAGAAATTTAAATAAAAGACTAAACTTTCCTAATTGTATCTAATAAAGCTAGAGTGAGTGATTACATAATTTGATTTTATTTACTTAATTTCCCTGCTACTCTTGATGATTATTTTGCTTAGACATTTGTTTAGTGATTTCCTTTCTCCCCATCCAAGTTTAAACTAAGATTCATGCTGTTTGGAACCTTTTCTGTGTTCGCTACTCTATCCCAAATAGCTGGAATAACACCTGGAATATAATGTGTTTTTAATAATTGACTCTATTATTAATTTTAAAAAGTCAAGTGATTTATGATGATTTTGTTACTATTAAAATCATGTGTGTCAGAGATCAGCATATGAATTAATTATCTACAATTTGTAGGAGACTTCTATGGGAAGAAAAGTAAAATGGTGTGCATGAAAAAAAGAGTAATAATCATCTCTATATTAGTAAATCATTAAACTTTTTATAAGTCTGAGTTGCTCAGGGCATTGAATGCATAGTAATTAGATAAAGGGGGTAAAAGGTAAATATCTCGTCAGATGCTACTGGAGATTTAATAGATAAGAGGTACTGAGAGGTAGAATTTTCTGTGGGCAAAGTCAAAAATATGAAATTGTATAATTTATTATTATTATTATCTTAGCTAAATATATTCTTCTTTTCAGAATGAAGATCAGAGCAAAGTAGAAAGACACTTTTGTTGTTGTCTAATGGGGAATTTTTATTTCAGTGATCAAGCACATAATTCTATTTTGAGTAAAGGGTTTACAGGGCATGAATTAAGACTTTCAGATACCTGTGTATCTTAAAACACTAAGACTGACTGCACTGCACAGGACTGAAGGGAAATATAACTTAAAATATTTCATGTATTTTAGTGTTCTAAAACTACTGCATAGGATTCATTATGATGGAGAAGTAAAGGCACCTGCATTTTGTTGAGCTTTTCTTTTGGATTCCCTTAGCCACTCATACTCTATCAGTAAAATTACTGTGGTAGGCAGAATTATGAGACGGCTCACAAGATTGCTATCCCTTGGCACGCACAATCTGTATTATTACTTCCCTCTGAATGTGGGCAGAATCAAACGAATTTTACAGATACAATTAAGATCCCCAATCAGTCGACTTTGTGTTAATCAAAAAGGAGATTATTCTGGGTAGGCTTGATCCAATCAGTAGCCCTTAAAAGAGACTGGACCCTTACTGAGGAAAGATACTGGAAGTGTGAGAGGAGCTCTGGAAGGGACTATGTGGCAAGGACCTGGGTGTGGTCTCTAGGAATTTAGCGCAGTCTTCTGCTCACAACTACTAAGAAAATGTGAATGTCAATCATATAACTGCAAGGAAATAAATTCTGCCAACAACCTGGGGGAGGTTGGAAGCAGACTTTTCTCTGTCAAACCTCTGGTTGAGGATACATCCAGCCAACACCTTGATTTCAGCATTGTCAGATTCTGAACAGAGGACCTAACTAAAATGTGCTGGACTCCTGACTCATGGCAAATGTGAGACGATAAATCTCACATATCCTGTGGTTCTGTGTTGGTTTCACATCATGGACATGTTTGGGCTAAACCAATTTTGTGTAATTTTCACTCTGGTTGTGGTAAGATTCCAACAGCTATCTAGTAAAAATAAAATAATTCCTAAATCATCCTAATCAGAAATTTCATTGTTTCTTCTGGGTGTGTTTGCAGAAGAGAGTATTTCACAGACATTTAAGAATTAGTTGATTTAGTAAGCAGAAAAATTTTGGGTTTATATTTCTTTTGACAACTTTTATTACATGTTTTACACTTTAGTTTTTTTCAATTCTAAGAAAAATATTAACTCACACATCGTAACAAGCAAATAAAATGGAGGGTATATTTTTAGCGTCAAACAAAAATAATGAGACAGTATTAAAGAACAGATGTATCCCAAAGGAATAACTGAAATAATCTTAATAAAGTCTATATGCTTCATCATTTGCTTACTTGTTTTTAACTATTTTTGAAATCTTAGTAGATAATTTTAGTATTAAATTGTAAATACTTACTAAGATAATACACAAGAACTGACGTTATTAGGAAACACTATCCTTACTAGGAATACAAGTTATTTTATGCTTTATTATTTCCTCCTCAGTAACTGTATGCATAAGTTTGTAGCCACATAAATTAAAATAAAAACAGAGCTGCAATTCCTGAGAGATGAGTGGAATATGATAATCTGACACAATGTTGTTCAACATTTTCTATGAGTAACAGTACTGATCATATACAAAATCAATGTAAAATGGTATCTTAGATCTTTCAAAACTAAAGTATTTTAATGTTTTAAAAGCAAGTATTGCCAAAGTTCAGAAGTAAGTCACATACAATAATTTTACTTAACAAATGCCATTAGTAATTTTATAGTCATGAACTCATAAAATTTTATCTAATGTACCCAGTTTTATGCCTTAAGTATCTGTAAATGTGACATGACACTAGAATGTTTCAGACTTATATAACGTACTCTTCGAGGTGGCTAACAAACTGTCAATGAGAACAGTATAGCAAACCATAATAACATAGAGGTATAGTTATGCCTAATCTTTACTATATTGGAAACCACTATGCTCTAAAATTTTGAGAGGGATTAAAAATGACCTTTTATTGATAACTTTTGTAAACATCATTCCTCACAATACCACCAGTCTGGAAATACAGTAGGACTAGATAACAATATAAAGCTTCTTCTATGCTTCTGCTCTTAACCCCTGATTTAATTGTTAATTAATATTATACAAGTTTCTTCCTGTTGCATAGTGAAGACTAGGAAATTCTGAAGAGTGAGAAAGCTTTTATCTTCCCAGCTTTTATAGTTTTCTCTATTTTCCTTATGTCTTGGTATTGACTAAAAGTCCTCTAAATTATGTGTGCTCATAGGCACTTTGCTGCTTTACAATGAATACACAAAGCACACTCCTACCTGCTAATCCCTCTGAATAACAGCTTCTTAGGTGTAATGCTCTTTCCCCCTTTTGTGTACCTACCTCCTATCAATCCAACACCACAACCAGTGACCTATCAGTAATATTAGTGTCATTGGTGTTGACTAACACCAATGGAAACTGTAGGAATGTGGGAGGTCTTATAGGAACACGGGAGAGGATATAGTGGAAACAAAGATTATTGTCATTGAAGATGGTGATTAAAGATACTGTTGGATTTTACATCAGCCAGGATTTTTTCATTATAAATGATATAAACCAAACCGAAATTAGGTTAAACTGTAAAAAAGCATAAGAGAGAAGATAATCTTTCCAGCAAGTCAGTACTCATATCAACGTAACCTAAAGAAAGAGAACAGAATTCTATTTGCCCCCGTGTATTGTATGTCCATCTTGGTAATCAAGGGCAGGAGATGGCAGTTGGTGGGAGAGTTAATATTATGATTTACTCTCACTAAAAACCACATGATTTGAAGAACTATTTTCCGGAAAGAGTACTATTAAACTTAATGTTTAGAACATAGTGGCCAGTAGAATTTACCAAGTCAACTACATTATTATTGAAACAGCAGTACACGAAGAATGGAAAAATTAACAGTGAATTGGGATCCTCGAAGAATTTATCAGACTCAGAGCTGTTCTTGGAGAATGTGCAATCTAGTTAGTGCAACAGTTAAATTCCACATCAGTAGTAATTCATGTTAATTTGTAATTATAAAGTTTAAAAAAGAATTACCAAATTCTTGAATACACATACCTCTCCAAAATGTATTCCTAGATTTGTGCTTAGAAAAAACCCCTGGAAATACATAGTAATTATTTAGGTGGATGTCGTTCCCAGAATTAATTAGGCCATTTTTAATTACCTGATCTGTTACTAATCCTACTAACCAAATGCTCTCTGATCCAGTCAATTAAACCAAGTCTGTGGGAAATGCTAGTGAGCTCTTCACAAGGACACGTATCATCAGAGGAACTCCACTAGGAAACTAACAAGAGGGAAATTGCACTTAGGTTTTATTACTAAGAAGGCAGTGGGCCACACTAATTATTTAGGTTATTGAAACTCTTTGGAAGCTAAGATCTTGGAAAAAGTAAAGGGAGCAGGATAAACTTTGGGATTGCATGAAATATTAAAAGAACCAATAAAAAGCACTATTATCTGATTGGCTGTATAGTCTCAAAATAAGTAATCAATTTTTCTAGTCATTCAACAAACTAGTCATTTCAATATTGTAAACAAATATTTTTTAATTATTTATGTAATTCTGTCAAAATGATCAAATAAGCATACCCACTAAATAGGATGTTAGATGTCTTTTTAAAAAATGATTATGTAACAAGATAAATATTTCAGAAGACATGATTCCTCTTAAAGTTTAAAAGTCTGACAGTAGGGAAAAAAAGAGATTGCATTTGCTTGACTTTCTTACAACTTCTACTTCTTTTATTCTTTGGTTCTAGTTTAGAGTATATTGTTTCATAACTTCAACATATTTGACCCCAGCTTCGATGTGGGAGTTGGTGAGATGAGAAACTTCAAACTGTGATTTTGAAACCCCCAGTTCAAATGCTCCTGGGTGATACTGTGAAGAGACTATTCCTTAAAATAAATGATTTGATCTTCAATCAAGAATAGTGTTAACTTCCTGGAAACTTTCCAGTTTGCTTTTCTGAAGAACTCAATTTAGCAATTTCATCAACTTTCACTTATCCATGCTGTTGGAGAGAAGCAGTGGCATGAATAATCTAAAAGTGCCGTTAATTTTAAAAGAATTTATATGAAGTGATTTTCTGTAGTAGATTTAACTTCCTAGTTGTGTTGTACCTAAGCTAATAATAAAATTAGTTTTTCTTTCCTCAAGGCATAATAATTGGTAGTTCAGTAAAATAATGTGTGATAAGGGAAAGGCAGGCACTTTTGTTACGGACATGACAAATTCCTTAAGCAGTACAGCTATATGTGGAGAGTTAGGTGAAAATTGTTGATAATGATGAAGAAAGCTTACTGCGTGTGAAACTGGAGAATCAATGCAACTGGTCCTACAATGTGAGATGTCGACTGGACTTTGTGCATATGTTCATTAGTGAGGTGAATATACTTTACTGGCCTGTGCTTCCATGAGTCAATGAATTTAAAAGCGTTTTGTAAATTATAAAACATATCATAAATATATCCTAAATTGGAAGTTGTCATAATGTGGCACAGACTCATCTTAATTCCCATTAATATAAATGTGGAAAGTGTCTTTGTTCAATTTTAATTTTTTTTCTGTATTTTCTCCTTCCCTGTTTTCCATTTAACCAGATAACAAGTTCTGTGATTCTTTATCTCAAAGAATGATCTTAGAAAATACTTGTTTCCAAAAGCTTAAGTCTACTAAAGAACAAAGTTGACAAGAGATGGTTTCCTGTAAATTAAGAAGAGGGATTCTTTGGCTGCAGGTAGAAGAAAGGATGATGGAGTAGTTTGGAGACTTTAGGGAAAGTGTGGCATGCGAAGAAGCCATTGAGGAGCTTTTGGTTCATGCCAAATCAAGAACAAGATCAGTCTGGAGCTGGCCTGGTGGCACAATGGTTAAGTTCCCACGTTCCGCTTTGGTGGCCCGGGGTTTGCTGGTTCGGGTCCCGGCTTCAGACCTTCACACCGCTTGTCAAGCCATGCTGTGGTAGGCGTCCCACATATAAAGTAAAGCAGGATGGGCACAGATGTTAGCTCGGGCCAGTCTTCCTCAACAAAAAGAGGAGGATCGGCAGTAGTTAGCTCAGGGCTAAACTTCCTCAAAAAAAAAAAAAAAAACCACAATGAGATATCACTTCATACCTGTTAGGATGGCTATTATCAAGAAGTCAAACAATAACAGGTTTGACAAGGAGGTAGAGAAAAGGGAGCCTTTGTAAACTGTTGGCAAGAATGTAAATTGCACAGCCGCTAGGGAAGAAACTATGAACATTCTTCCAAAATATGGAAAAAAACAAAGTATCCATCAGTGGATGAATGGATAAAGAAAATGTGAGACATATATTCATGCATAATGGAATATTATTCAACCTTTGAAAAGAAGGAAATCCTACCATTTGGAACAAGCTGGATGAAGTTGGAGGACGTTTTGACAAGTGAATAAGTCAGACACAGCAAGACAAACATTGCATGACCTCACTTATATGTGGAATCTAAATTGAAAAAATAAAACATCTTAGACTCATATAAACAGAGAGTAGAATTGTGGGCACCAAAGACTGGGAGGTAAATGAGAGAGGAGGCAAAAACAAAGACTGTAAGATAGTGTTTGCCAGGAGCTGAGGGAGGTGGTCATGGGGAGTTGTTCAATGGGCACAGAGTTTCAGTTTTGCAAGATAAAAAGAATTCTTAATATCACTGAACTGAACACTTAAGAATGGTTAAAATATTAAAGTTATGTTACATGTATTTAATTACAATTAGAAAGTTGAGAAAAAATGTGTAACTCGGCAACTGGCAGCTATCTTCGTGACTATCCAGCAGTAATAATGATGACCAGTGTCCTATGACTTTACTTGGTGTCTTTCTAAGCAACTGCATGAACCATGTGAATTGTGTGAATTCTTTCAACCACCCAACATACCAGAACACCAGTAAGAAATTGAAATTTGGGGGACTGGCCCTGTAACCAAGGGATTAAAGTTCTGTACTCTGCTTCAGTGACCGGGTTCACAGGTTCAGATCCTGGGTCGTCCCACATACAAAGTGGGAGAAGATTGGCACAGATGTTAGTTCAGGGCTAATCTTCCTCAAGCAAAAAAAGAAAGAAAGAAAGAAATTGAAATTTAGGTGTGTTTGGAATCTGGTTAGAATTGAGTTGGTGGGCATACATGAGAAAATGTCTCCACTTGAACTTGCACATTGGATTTGTGGACTAGATTGAAGTAACTTGAGGCCCTCGGAGCAGTTATAGTGATTAAACGTAATTTTATCTTCTTTTCTAGATTAATACTTACATCTTTCAATAGCAACAAATAATATTTTGGAAAAGAATGAATGAGCTCTAAAAAGTACATACAAATTTTAACTGATAAAAATAATTACCAATCTAAAGAGAAATTAAACAGCAAAAGCCAATGCTTAAAAACAACTGAATATATATGCGCGTATATATATATATATATGTTTATATGTATATAAACAGAATTTTACCAAAATTGTTTGTCAGAGCTAGACAAATTAAAATCTCTATTTCTGGAAGCAGTAAAAACTTTAGAGGAATCAACTCATGAGAGATACAGTGGAAAGCTTATAAATATATGAGATTAAAAATAACTGGCTGTTAAGTTTGCACGTTCCAGTTCTTGGCGGCCTGGGGTTCACCGGTTCCAATCCCGGGTGAGGACATGGCACCGCTTGGCACACTATGCTGTGGTAGGCGTCCCACATATAAAGTAGAGGAAGATGGGCATGGATGTTAGCTCAGATCCAGCCTTCCTCAGCAAAAAAAGAGGAGGACTGGCAGTTGTTAGCTCAGGGTTAATCTTCCTCAAAAAAAATAATAACAATAAAAGAAAAATTTATACAGTAGCAAAAGATTGACATGGAAAATAAAGAGTGTCACTGGTTTTACTGAATAAGAATTCGGAATGAAAATCAGAATCCACAGTCAGAATTTTAAGCAAAATATATTTTTATAATTAAAAAATTTTAGGTACAGGAAAATATTTTTCTAACTCACCATTAAATCAAAACAAAGTAAAAAATAAGAAAATGTCTGATGATTTTGATTAGACTGAAACGAAGGTAGTAGTTTTGTTAGAAAGGACACCATTATCAAAATGAAAACTAGAACAAAAAATTGCAAAGCAAAAAAATTCTCGCAAATTGAATAGCAACTGGTCATAGCTCTTTCCAAATTGACCTTCCCTTTTAATATTCCATGTTACACTCACCCATTTTAGAGGAGAGTTTGTGTTTATCTAAGTCCTCACATCATTGAATGTTCACAAATTTTAAAATATTTGTCAATCCAGTAAATGTTAGCAGACATATTGTTTTAAGTATGAATGAAATTGGATATCTTGTCATTTGTATTGGCCATCTGTCCTTTATTTCCATGAACTGTTTCTTCTCTTTGAGTTTTTAATTCCATGATGTCTTCTGCTCTACCATTTGTTTTTGTGTAAATAAAAAGCTATAATTTACATTGAGGTATATACACTACAGGTATATATAGAAACAAGATGCACAGTTAAGTAAGTTGTTGCCTTCTCTTTCTTTTCTACTTATTTGGAATTCATTTCAAAGTTACAGAAAAAATAATGCAGAAGAGTAAAATATGCCCCGTTTGCCCTTAATCTAGATACTTCATTCAAATTTTAAAAATTTTCACAATAATATCATTTACATCAAAAAGACCAAACCCAAGGCTGGCATGGAGGCACAGCGGTCAAGTTCGCACGTTCCACTTCTGTGGCTCAGGGTTCACCGGTTCGGATCCCAGGTGTGGACATATGTACCGCTTCTCAAGTCATACTGTAGCAGACATCCCGTGTATAAAATAAAGGAAGATGGAATGGATGTTAGCTCAGGGCCAGTCTTCCTCAGCAAAAAAAGAGGAGGACTGGTGGCAGATGTTAGCTCAGGGCTAATGTTCCTCAAAAAAAAAAAAAAAAAGATCCAACCAAAGATCACATGTTACGCGATTACATGTTGATGTATTACATGTTGTTCAATTCAGAAGAATTCTTCGGTCATTCTTGACTTTAATGTCCTGCGCATTTTCAAAGGTTACAAAACAGTATTCTTTTAGAATGTTCTTTAATTGGGTTTGTCTCATATTTCCTCATTAGATTTGCATTACTCCTTTGGGGCAGAAATATCACAGGAATGCTGCAGTATTCTTATCATTACATTCCAACAGATACAATGTGATGTGAATTTGTTCCATGATTTGTGATGTCTGATGCAATCACTTGAGGTGGTACCAGCAAAGATTCTCTACTGCAGAATTGCTTCTTTGTCCTTTTTTAAAATAAATAAGTAGTTTGGCAGTAAACACACAGAGACTTTGCAGATGTCCTATTTCGCGTCCAGGTTCCAGTCACTCTTTTAGCATCAAATGATGCAACTTGCCTGAATTTAATTGCTGTGATCATGCTTGCCAAGGGTAATTGTCCAATTACATGATGCCTTTTACATTTATAATTTTGCATTCTATTACAATGAAAACATCTTTATTTTCCCATTCATTTATTTGTTTATGTCTTTGTGGACTCGTGAGTTTCTATTTTATTTGACGTGATAAAAATGTGCATGTGTGTGTGTGTACATAAACCATTATGATCACTATTTATTTTGGCACTCAAATTGTGCAGTTTCACCAGTGACAGAGACAGCCTCCTGAAACTGGCTTCCATGTCCTTATGCTATATCTTCTCCATTCTTTGAGTACTTTGTTAGTTGTGCAGCATAATCTTCCAGAGTCAATCAAGTTCTTTTCCTGCCCAGCCCTGGAATCAATCATTTATCCAAGGAATGGTGGTTCTTTTCAGTGCAGAATATTTACAGAGCAAGATCTGAGATCTACGTACTCTCATTTCTACTGGGGATTTGCTGGTCTTAGGCCCTGTCAGTGGATGAAGTCAGGAAATATACGCATGCATATTCATATATCTGGGTTCACACACACATCGAAACTTACATCTACAATTGTTTCTATATCTCTGAGTTCACACCTATAATTCAAAGTTCAATACACTACCTTAGGATTCATTCTCTCTAGTATTTGGCATTTTCATATTTGAAAATCTTTAAGTCTGAAACTTGGCTCTAATTATCTTCATCATATTAATTTGTATATTCATTTAATCCCCTGGATATGAGAATCTCTGAACCTTACTGGGATGCTGCTCCACTTATTTCTGCTCAATGGCTTTTTGACTAATTATGAAGAAAAGAAGGATGGAAAGAAGAAAGGAAGGAAGAAAGAGAGGAAGGAGAGAATAAAGAAAGGAAGAAAGGAATTTGATAAATTTTGACTTATGTATCTATTAGTGTAAACTTCATCCCAATTAACGTATAGAACATTTTTCTCATCCCAGTAAGTTCTGTCACACTCTTTTTCAGTCAACCCTTCACTCCAATTCAATTACTGCTCTGATTTCTATGAACATAGCTTAGTTTTGTCTGTTCTAGAGGTTAATTTTCTTTTTTTAAAGATTTTATTATTTCCTTTTTCTCCCCAAAGCCCCCCGGTACATAGTTGTATATTCTTCGTTGTGGGTTCTTCTAGTTGTGGCATGTGGGACGCTGCCTCAGCGTGGTCTGAGGAGCAGTGCCATGTCCGCGCCCAGGGTTCAAACCAACGAAACACTGTGCTGCCTGCAGCGGAGCGCACGAACTTAACCACTCGGCCACGGGGCCAGCCCCTCTAGAGGTTAATTTCAATTGGATCACAGAGTATGTGTATTTGATTTTTTTATCCTGTGAACAAAATTATTTTGATATTCATCATGTATGTTTCACTATTTTATTCTTTATTATTTTTAAGTTATAATAAATTACCTGAATATTCCACAATTACTTTATCCATTCATTCAGTATTGGGCAATTGAGTTATTTCCAATTTGGAGCTAGTAGGAAAATAGCTGTTATAAATATTTTATACAATTCATTTGAATAAATATATTTTCATTTCTTTTGGGTAAATGCCTAGGAGTGGAATTGTAGGTCATAAGATATGTGTATTCTCATTTTATGAGGAACTTATTATTCACAAAATGTTTTTCACTTGAGAAAATTGTTTTCAAAGTCATTATATCATTTTATATAGCCACCAAATATACGTAATGACACTTTTATATGAAAGAATACATTTTAATACCAAGATATAAAGGTCTATTCTCATAAACACATTCATTCTATTCAATCATTTCTAAAATATGTACTTAACATTATTTGGAAACTCCAACAATATTCATTTGAATATCATTTATTCAGGAAATAAAGATAAATCCTTTGGTGATTGAAAAATTAATGGCACAACAAATCCTTAAAAGGTTTGCAGAAAGACTTCCTGCTCTCTCTTTATGCCCCATCCCCTCTGCATATCTGAGGGAACAAATAGGTGATCAAAGTACCTTACCTGGAAAATTATTTAAAGTAAAGTACATAACTGCAATAATTTCATAGAAGCTAATCTAATCTCACATTTTTAAGCAATGTGTGAAGATCTACCCTTTCCTTTCCTAGTGCTAATTTCTCCCTCCTTCATTATTTCTTTTTTACGGTCTAATAGAGCATTATATAATGCCATATTGGAAAAGCTCTGTTTTCTTCAGACACTTACCTGAGCCCTAATTAATTGATATGTTACTGGGTTAAGAAAATCTTCTTTTTTGTGGGGCGTTAACTATAAATTCATTTTTCTCTACTTGACAAGGTTGTAATAGTGCTTCTAAAGAATTTTAAATTCATTTTGCAGAATTCAAATATATATTCTTTTCTGTTTGTCTCACCACACATCACAAATTTAGCATAACAGAAAAGCAATTAAAACAAAAGAGCAGCCGAATTAGATGCTATAAAAGTTCTCATAAAATAGCAACATTTGCAAAGTAAAATATTATACGTAACTGTGTTATTAAAAATATTCTAAGACATTATATATTGTTAAACAGAGAAATAGCCTTGAGTGTATAAATTCTGATAATGAAGATGTATATAAAATAAATACTTAATAATACACTTTTTCTTAGTAAATGTACAGAGCATTAATAAGAGAAAAGAATGAAATATAAACACACCAAATATGATGAGCTGGTTATGTACTTGTTACACTAGAATTGATTTCTTATCTATTATAGGCATTTAAAGCAATACGTAGCAACCTCATTTATTCTTTCAGAAACTTTAAAACCCACAGTTGTAAAAGAAGCATCCTCTCAAACTTTTTGATCCTCACTCATATTACAACAAGCACTCGTATAGAATGAAGAATATAAAACTTATTTTGACAAACTTTACTTAGTAACACACACTAGCCTTATGATAATAGCCAGTGAAAATATCTTTGGGTAAATCTTCATTTAATTGGGGGAAAAATACACCTTTTTGAAAAATAGGGAACACATAATCTCAACAACTGCCAGTTTATGCCTTTTATTCTTATTATCTTCATTAAATTTTGGCAATATAACTGATAGATTATAAACCAAATTTGCTTACTACAACATTTATTAGGATAAACTAAAAAGATGGTATGTAAGAAAAAATACTATAATAAGAAGGAGCATAAATATGTATATGATATTAGTATTTTATGGCTAACCAGAAAGCAAATAATGTTGATTATGGGATGGGAGTCAGATAGCTCATATTCTTCTTGTGTTTCTATAGCTCGCGATACAACTCTCAGAATGAATTTCACTGAGTGAATACAGAACATAGATAAGACAAATTAATAAATAAAGTCTTTAAATTCCCCAAAATAAATTGAATAGTGGGTCAACTAAAGAAGAACAACATCACCTGTTTAGTTTATCCATAGGAATATGGTGAAACTTCCCGATAGCATCATATAAAAATCTTGAAATTAGCAAAAATTCCTAATAATATGACGTTTACAATGCACTGTACATATTACAGCATAACTAAGAATCTGGATGATTTAATGCTATCTCAAAGGTCCAAGAAATATTTATTGTTAAAAAGATATTTGTCTCCTAGTTAAGTGTGAAATAATGAACTTTTATTCCCTTCTTAAAAGGAAAATGTGAAAGGGTTAGGATGGAGAACTGGGGTATCAAGCATAGTTTGGCAATGCTTACATGGGTTTGTAGTAAATATTAAAGGAAATAAATGAGACAAAAATATCTGATAATTTCTTCCGTCCTTTCCTGTACATGAAGAGAATAAGAAATAGGAAATAGAATCTAAATAATGAGTCACATGAAGAATGCTTATTGGAAAACAGTTTGCTCTAGAAGCTGAATAAATCTTCAAAAAGAAATAGCTCTTCTTAATGTTAAAAAACATAAAAGAGAAAAAAGGCAAGGCAAAAATAGTCAAAGAAGAATTGCGAGATAATAATAATGAATGATATAATGGTTAATTTTATGTGTCCACTTGACTGGACTAGGGATGCCTAGATATCTGGTAAAACAGTATTTCTGGGTGTGTTTGTAAAGTGTTTCTGGAAGAGATTAGCACTGGAATCTGTAGACTTGGTAAACAAGATCCAGTGTGGGTGGACATCATCCAATCTGTTGAGGGCAGGAACAGAGCCAAAAGGTGGAGGAAGGGCAAATGTGCTCTCTTTGCTTGAGCCGGGAGATCCGTCTTCTGCCTCTGAACTGGGCTGGGATTGAGACTTGCACGTTTGACCCCCAGATTCTCAGGCCTTTGGACTCAGACTGAATTACACCCCGAGCTTTCCTTGTTCTCCAGCTTGCAGACAGCAGATCATGGGCTTTTTGGCCTCCATAACCATGTGAGCCAATTCTTATAATAAATCTCTTCATAAATATATATTTATATCTTCTTGGTTCTGTTTCTCTGGAGAATCCTAATACAGATGATAAATATATAAATGTAAGTTGAGAAGTGATTTAGAGAATTTCAGGAAATAAATGAAAGGAAAAGTTACCCTGGGAAATAATTACACTACAGAATTTTTTAAAAAATTAGTGCAGTGAATTGTAACATCAAGTTTGCTTCACATTCAAACTTCTTAAATTCTGAGACCTTTAAGATGCTTTAGGAAAGTAAAACATGAAATGCAAAAGGATATATAGAAAAGAGTTGTGTATTGATCTAAAAAGGTTTCCATAATATAATATTAATGAAATATTAATGACGTTTACAATGCACTGTACATATTATGTAATCCTGTACATATTATGTAATATTATCCTTTAATACAATGAAGAAATACATATATAAAAGATATAATATATATATATATTTTGGGGTTTTTTTTACAGAATCAACTCAAAGAACTGAATAACAGTACTATGAAAATTCAATCTCTGAATACTTGTTTAAGTAAAAAAGAGTTTCTCATTTAATAACACGATACAATGAAAAATTGGAATAAAATGAAAAATGGGATTAAAGAATGAATACTGTCATGTTTAGCATTAAATAACATCCATCCACAGACAGCTAATTAAAATAATTAATAAAGGGACCAGCCTGGTGGCATAGTGGTTTAAGTTTGTGCGCTCTGCTTCCATGACCTGGGGTTCATGGGTTCAGATTCCCACCACAGACCTACACACTGCCCATCAAGCCATGTAGTGACAGTGTCCCATATACAAAATAGAGGAAGGTTGGCACAGATGTTAGCTCAGGGACCATCTTCCTCAAGCAAAAAGAGGAAGATTGGCAACAGATGCTAGCTCAGGGCCAATCTTCCTCATCAAAAATTAAAATAAAATAATTAATAAAAATATTTGTCTTGTAAGAAATGCACTTGAAGTAAAAGTTTAATTTTTATTTTGTTGTGATATATTTATATGCTTGATGAATTATTTACTAATGATTTTGATAACTCGTTTGTGACTAAAACCTTTAAAACTTGGAACCTGTAGGCCAAATTTTTTTTAATAAATTTTAATTTGTAATCTGTATTTTTACAAAACATTATGATAAGGAAATCAATAAATACTATGAAGTGTCAAACTATACTGTGACAAAATTCTTTGGTTATAGTTGAATAGAAATATACATATAAGTATCTTTGAATAAAGTAAAATTTTCCACAAAGATGAGCTTTTCAATATTATTTTAAATGTTTCGTTGTAGGTTTAAAATTATGTTAAAAGGGTAACATAATAGTTTTATTTTTAAATATTCATTTTTAAATATATTCAAATTACACAGTTTCTATTTAAATTTATGTAAAAATGTTAGAAGCAAAGTGAAAAAATGTGAGAGAGTATATGCTTTTTCAAATAGCTTTATTGGAGACATAAGCCCAAAGGCATTTCTATTTTATAGATGAAGGCTCTAAAGAGAGGCTAAATAACTATTAACATTGAAAATATGAAAAGAAGCAAATAGTCATTTAAAGACAAATAATTTATTTTTACCATACTATATTTTATTATTGCTATATTTTAAGCAACAAACATACATGGGTGTCTAAAATTAGACACTTCCAGGTGCTGTCTAAATTCTAAAATTTATGACTTTATGATAAATTCAAATAGACTACCATACTTTGATTCACTTATATGTGTATGTATGTACTTAACACTGTACATATGGTTTAAAGTTGGATGTTTCCATAGATATTATTTTTCTGAGGGGAGGCTGAGTTTCAAGATGAAAGGTTGTTTTCTCCCTTGTTAAACTATTCATTCCTAATGTATCCAAATTAGACTCTAGGACAGCAGGTTTCCAATCCACTCTTGCATTAATTATATGAAGCAAGATTTTGTAGAAATAAAATTAACCACATTACAAAGGTTGAAAGCATTTCCTTTAATTCTGGTTGGACACTATTTGGGACCCACTGGTAATCAATATATTAATAGAATTGGAAAAATACAGACATAACCAAATCTTAAAAAACAATTATTCTTGAGAGTGGCCAGCTAAGTCAAAAAATGAACAGATAAGATTTAATGGATATGGCACCAGAGAGGTCACCTGTCAAAGCTGATGTGTGTAGCAACACAGGAATGTTAGCCATTGACTAGTAAAAATAGACACCAAGTTCAAAGAACTGAGGAGCGAATAGGAAGTGAACAAGTGGAGGTGGCAAATGTTGACAACCCTTCAGAATCTTGGCTGTGTGTTCTACAATGAAAAAGATGAGCGTTAGCAGTAAGACAGTGGGGTTTGAGTCTTGATTCTGACACTTAATAACTGTGTGATTTGTGACAAGTCACACAACTCTTGACTTTCAGATCCTCCAGATACCAACTGAGGGTAAGGACAGCTATCTCACGGGGCTATTGTAAGCATTGTATGAAATCATCTATAGAAAGTATTTAGCATAGTGCTTATCACATAGGAAGTGCATGATGCATGGAATATACAACAGTAAATAAATAAATATATCAGTAGGGAATAAATAAGAGCATATCTTACACAATAAACTATCAAATGTGCCTAAAGATAATAATATCTTTATTATATAATAAAATAAATAAGGCTTATTGGAAGGATTATTTTATATTGGAATTATTGGAAGCATCTTAATTTAATGTTTAAATTTATTTAAATTTAAAATATATTAAAGAGATTAAATTAAAACACACAAACTTTTTATACTAGGTAGGGAGCCCAGACAAAAATTCCTCATTTATTTAAAGATAACATAAGAGTTTTTATTATTCAGTTTCAAACGAAAACCTTTGAATCTGAAAAGTGTTAATGAGGGGCCAGCCCAATGGCACAGTGGTTAAGTTCGCATGTTCCCCTTCCAGGGCCCAGGGTTTGCTGGTTGGGGTCCCGGGTGCGGACATGGCACCGCTTGGCAAGCCGTGCTCTGGTAGGCGTCCCACGTAGTAAGTAGAGGAAGATGGGAAGCAGATGTTAGTTCAGGGCAAATCTTCCACAAAAAAAAAAGCTTTAATGAATGGGATCAATGCAACTCTTTTTGAATTATCTCTACATCTGTGAGTATTAAAATATCTAACAGAAATTATGAGTGCCAGAAATAACCCTGAAACCTCTCTGCTTCTCCTGCTTGTAGTTTTCAATTAATTCAGAGGCACTATACATTTTGGCTTTACATATAAATTTAGACCAATTAAAAAAATTGTGATCAATTCTTAAAAATGTGTTTACCATATGTTTATGCACATGCATGTCTGATTCTTTTACTTGTTATAAATCTCAGGAAATATCTAACTTAAAACCATTAAATTGAAGTTAGTCATAAAAAAATAGTTAACCTTTTCATTTTAAACAATATGGGTGATATGCATAAAAGCCTAATTCTATTAATAATTTGACTAAGTTGGAACCAAAAAGTCTATAGTTTTTAATTGACTTATCAAACTCTGATAACTGCCTCAATCTCACAGTGAAGAAAACAAAATGCTGTCATTACTGTTTTTATATTTTTATTTTGTTTTTGTGTAAAAGATGGTGACTTCTTATTCTGTGACAGAATAGTTTAGAACTCTTTAAAACAAGTTTAGGTAAATAATGCTTATTTGGTTTATGGGCATGAAAAAAAACCAATGTTCAGGGCCAGCCCTGGTGGCTTAGTGGTTAAGTCTGGGGTGCCCCACTTTAGTGGCCTGAGTTTGGTTCCCAGGCCTGGATCCACACCACTGTCTGTCAGTGGCCATGCTGTGGCAGCAGCTCACATACAAAATAGAGGAAGATTGGCAACAGATGTCAGTTCAGAGCGAATCTTCCTGTGAAAAAACCTACAATATTTTATCATACTAATCATGCTAATGTATAGATCAAATATGAATGTTTATTTAGCATCACCGTTATAAAGAAATCTGATGGTGTCAGAAACTTGATGGTTTTTACCCGTTTTGCAAGGGAGGAAAGAAAAATCTTAGATTTGCATATTACTGTTACAAATTTATATTAACCACTATACTCTGATGATCGAATATGTGTTTGTAATAAAATTACATTTTAAAATGATATGTTTACGTATGAATGACTATTTGTATTAATTTTGTAATAAAATCTACATAGTTTCATTAAATAATGTCTCATTTCAAGTGTTAAATTTTACTTAAAAAGTTTTTTCTGGGTTATTGAAGGACAAAATAAATCATGAGACGTACGTGATTAAATTGAGGTATTAGTGTTTTTTTACATATATTAATATATTTAGCATTTATACAATTTCAATTTTTAGTATTACTAGTCAAATAAAGATAAAGCACTTGTCAATGTAATTAAACAAAACGATCTAAAAATTTTAAACAAATATGAGTGCACCATCTTTGAAAACTTATGAATGGTTACTTTCTTGGAGCATCAGAAAATTAAATTTGAGTTAAACTATGATTAATTAATTCAGGACAATTCCTTTCGAGTAATTACATACAAGACTCTGTCAATATCATTTGCTTTCAATTGTTCTGTAAATCAAACGTAATAGCTGCAGGTTCATTGAGCAGTGAATGAATGAAATAATGCTACTGAGTGAAAAATTCAAATAGAAATATATGCAATGGAACTAAAAAAAAAAGTAAGAAAATAGAGTAAGAGGGATTGCCCTCAAGATGCTAAAAAATCAATTACATCTGCTAATGATTAAAATGTTCCAGTTAGTACACTGCAAACTATTCCCTAGCCATGCTTCACAAATGCAATGTCGTTAGGCACAGATAAGGTTGAAGGTTAAAGCAGAAACTGGTAACAAATGAGCTAAAACTTAAAAAGGCCAATGTGGTATCAAGGAGAGCAACATTAATAGTTTTATAGAGTATCAAATGTCATTTATCATTCAGAAACTGTATAATTATGAGGAAGCTAACGTTTCCTTCAGGTGGAATCTACCATATCCTGATTTTGTAGGTCTCAAAAATAAAAAGTTCACATTTATATATTTTTTAAATTTGTTAATAGCATGCTCTGCCAATTCAGTAAATAACTGCATTTTGCCAAAACAGATAATAAACTTGCAATTTACTTAAGAAAATAATTTCAAGATGAAAAGATATACACCAGACGCTTCAAAACTACAATTTGAAATAATGATAGTCCCCTCTCAGAAGTATGAATCAAAAAGCCAGGGCAGTAATGAATGAAATAACTTTTAAAAATATAATATATAACGTACTAAAAATTCTCAAGTTACTTGTAAAGTGTGTGGACAAGTCCAGAATAAATACATTTTATCATTTAGAATATTGTATATTTAATTCAATTTATAGTACTCTTTAGTCTAATCCTAATTTGAACAGCTCTGTAGTGTGCTATTTGCTGCTTCAGGATAAACCTATTACCCATGGCTGATCACTTTATTCAATACAATAGGCCAAAGAATCTCCAATCATTAAAGCCTTGCTGTAAGATAAACTCTTTCAGTGCTAAATGCAGAATAATGTATCAGTAGGATCAGGGCTATAAAGGTGTTTGTAATGAGATGAATCAAGCAGACATTATAATTATTGTTTTTTATTTATCTTCCAGTTCCATACAGTAGGAGTACATTGCTTAAAATGGCCGGAGAATTTAAACGCTAGAAAACTAGAATTCTAAAATTATAATGTTCATGACTATTGATATCATCTTCAGTAAAAACAAAATTGATATGTAACCTGTTCTCTGTACCAGCTATAACTTAGCATTATAAATAATTAACGGGAATAGCACCAAACTCTAGTTCACCAAGTGTTATGAAAAAATAATGCTCATTTTCCTCAACATATCTGGAAGTGTCAATTAGGAGACTTCCAACTACAGTATTCTGCTTACAGATGTATTGAGGTGATCTACAGTATTGACCCATGTAGTATCAATAATGATGTATATTAAACAAGTCACTGCTAATAAAAATCAGAAATTTTAACAATACCACTACCATCAACAAAACCCAGATTTCTGGAGTCTCTTTAGTAATAAAAGACCTGGAAAAACTGGGCATCATTCCAAAAGAAAGCAAACAGTTAAAGATAAGTAAGACTGCTTCCCCACCATTTCTTACTTTCTCCCAGCTATACAAGGGTCATTTGTCATTGCCCTGTGGTAGTGCTTCAAAAGGGTATGACTTAAAAGGCAAGATAAATATTTTTAGTATTTATGTTTCTAATAATATTGGGAAAATGGAAGATAACCTATGAGGTTATGCGTTTAAATATTTTGTGGCAATAAAAAATCTTCCTACCAGTTTAATATGCAAGTCATTCAATTTTATTAATTTATTTTCCCTACATTGCACCTATAGGCATGTGAGTTTAGAATTCTGAGTTCATGTAGTTGATACTAGGAAATTAAGCTCATTATCTTATTTTCACAGAATACATAGATATGCTGATGAAACAGTAATAACAGTGATATATTCATCACACGGAAAATATTTACTGCCATGCATAAGGCAAAATTTTTTAAAATACTGATATCTTCATTGTCAAGGAATACTCAAACTGCAATTCATTTCAAAATAAAGCTTATTCTTTAATTAAAAATACCGTTAGACATTAAAGCAATCAACTACATAAATATTTTAACCTGATTCATAAATAAATCATGTCCTTGAAACCTGTAAGAAATTTATAAAATATGAAACCTTGAAAACCACAGCAAGAATATTTTATAAGAAATCTTACCTTCAAGGGAATGAAAGGCATGGCTTAAAAATAGTTTTATAAATAATTGAGTGTAAAATTTAGACTTATGGAAAAAAGCTTAATGACCTTAATAATGTTGTATTTAGCATTGTTAATTGCATACATTTAGTAATAATAATATAGATAGATAGATAGATAGATAGATAATCACAATTGCTTAATTTTTCCCAGGATCTACTCCTGACTATGGACTATTTTGGCAGAATTAGCAGCAATGAATTCCAACAAATCTCAGAGAAAGCATAACAACATGACTGATTTGTTAAGATAAATGAGTGTAGGGTTTTTTTGGCAAATGTCCATTTTCCCTTTCACTGGGAAATTTCTCTTTCATTTCCATTTCATTCCTTTTCACATATGTGGTTTACTAACTAATGTAGGATTAAAACAATATCATTGTTTCTTCCAATGAATTCATGGCAATGCAGATTGTAAAATTTCTGGGTATAATTCAACATGATTCAGAGTAAACTCGTTCTTCAGTCCTTTGAAAAATTTTATAAAATATATGTTATTTATACATCGTTGAAATGGTTAGATTTTCCTAGATTCATCTTATCTCAATTTACACATATATGTACTATATACTGTATAAAATAACATAGTATATATATAATTTCAATACTTGTTTGAAAAGTAAGCAAGAAGAGTAAATATACACTTTAAAAACCTATCTATGTCTGACCTGTGCTACAACAACATGAATGTTGAAAGATCAACAGGAAATTTAATTTACATTTATAAATTCAACAGAAATATTTATTAGGGCTTTTAATCTCAATGTTGGTCAGTTATAGGTGCAAACATTATTACTGTAGTTCAAAATTTAATACTTTCAAAAGAAAGATTTTTTTACTTTCTTTGTATTATACTTATAATCATTAATGAGGTCCCGAAAGTATTACTCTGGACACTTTTCTGCTGGACACTGCTGGGGTGATTCTCCATATTCTCCGTTTAGTCTACTGGAAGTTCTGGCTACATCAGAAGATAAGAATACACTTTACTAAATAAGAGTGGGATAACAAATGTATTCAAATCATGTGAAATGAAATTGCTAAGCAAATAACCAGAATGAAAAAGACCAAAAATTACAAAATTTCTGAAATGGCTACAAAGTGAAAGAATATACAATAGATGACATGTAAATTTTAGCTGTATTCATATCACACATTCATAATTTTGTTAGACAAGCTATATTAGGGCAATTGCCATGGAGAATATTTACAATGGGTACAAGTTGACTGAGAAAATAACTAATGGATAGATAAACATAAGCCAGTGCTAAAAACAAAGAAACAAACAAAACTTTCAAAGTATATATCCAAATAAAAACATATGAAAATTAGGATTTATGTATTTCAAAGGCCAAGTAAAAACCCAATAGAATCATATATGTGTGTATCTGTTTATGTATATAAAATTTATGCATACATTCATATATATAATGTACTTGCATATATACATGTACAAACACAGAAATTATACTCACACATAGTCCTGTGTGAGCATCGTGAATAAAACATAGAACACACTTACAGATATAAAAGTAAGTTTTTATGTTAGAACAGTACTTTATACCAAATAATTGATCTATAGAAAGGCTACAATAGATAATGACATAAAATTTCATGAGTGTTTTCTCGACCTCTAAATTCTAAAGAAAAAAACCATTTAAAATATTTAAAACTTGGTCAGGTTGGGCAGTTTCCCTTTCTCCACCATTAAACTCTGTGAGCAAGAAGAGTCTCTGAGATGCCTCCAAGACATTCAAAGTACTTGAAGTCTTCTTAGTTATTTGAAGATCTTACCTTATTTCAAGAAAGATGTTTCATGATAGAAGGGTTTTTATCCCAATAAAACTTTTAGGTAAGTATTATATCTTGGTAAGTACTAGGTACTTGGTAAGTATTACATAATACTTGGTAAGTATTAGGTGAGTACTACATCATATACTATATGATACGTATTATATCATATAGTATATACTACGTACACAGTGTGGCCAAATATTCTACCATTTAAGATAGGCAATAGTATTTTAACATCAGATTTTTTAGTGAAATTTACAAAGAAAACTTTTTATATACAGAAATTATCTTAAGCAACAATTTAATAAACATAAAGCAATCGAATACATGGCTGAGAGGAAAAGCAAAAGTATTCTTTCCTTCAACAGCTGTTTGATATGCAGTTTGTTGTACTCTAATCAGATAGATCTAACAATGAAAAATTTTCTTATCTTTTCAATTGGTAGGTCTTTGTACTTTAATCTTTTTGAATTGAATGATCTCATAGTGCTGATATAATCTTATAAGAAATTGGAGGATATTTAAGACACATTAATCTGATTCGTGTGTGTAATTCAATTTTTCAAGATATGTCAAACAAAATTGGTTTAAAGTTGTTTTCTATATAGTAGCTCAAATGTGTCCAATACTGCTATCTGAATGCCAGCACACAGAATATGAGATATGATGGATTCTTCAATTTTCTATTTCTAAAGTAAAAAGACCTGTGGCTAGAGAAAAAATAATAATCAGTACTCTGAAGTCATTTTAAAATTCTGCTTCTTTTTAGGATATATTTCATTAATGAGAAATATTCTCCCTACCTTGTACATGATGACTTAGAGAAAATATTGGAAAACTTTCTCTAACCTCAATATTAAATTTCACTTATCAATTGAAATTCACTTATTTGAGAACTACAATGGTATTCATTTATTTCCTAGGTCCTGCAAGTTCCGTATTTGATATATTATAGTTCTCCTTTATCCTGTTTTTTCTGTTAAGCAGGTATTATCCTAACCAATGCAAGCAACTAGTCAACAAACTTTAGTTATCCCAAATCAGACACTACTAAAGTCAATTTATCAAACTTAATCTATTAAAATGTATAGTTCATCTTACTTTTCATAATTACCTACTCAACTATTTCTTATATACGCTAAAATTAGGGGCCCGTCCTGTAGCATAGTGATTAAGTTCACCTGCTCCACTTCAGCAGCCCAGGGTTCTCAGGTTCGGATCCTGGGTGTGGACCTAGCCCCAGTGGCCAAGCCATGCTGTGGCAGCATCCCATATAAAATAGAGAAAGATTGGCACAGCTATTAGCTCAGCGATGATCTTCCTCAAGCAAAAAGAGCAAGATTGGCAACAGATGTTAGCTCAGGGCCAATCTACTTCACAAAAAATAAAATTAAATTAAATTAGGATAGAAAGTGGTTTAATCTAGTTAATATAAAGAAATGAGTGTAAATTTAATTCTGGGACATTTAATCAAGGAAAGGGAAGAGATACAGAAATGATTTTCTCTTGCTTATAATCAGGTATTTATTTTTAAAAAACATGTTGATGTTTAAAAAATTTCAAAGCATATTTTTCAATGAGATCAGGTTAGGTTATGCATGCTATGGAAACCAGCAACCTGAAAATCTTAATTATTGAAGCAACTAGGTTTAGTTCTCAGTCAGGTTACACGTACACTATGTGTATTTCATGACCTGCAGTCTCCTCTGTGTCTCCTCAATCTGGGACCCAGGCTAACAGGGAAGCTGGTGTGTGGATGTTGCAGCTTTCTATGGTATATGGGAAAAAAAGAGAGAGAGATTTGCAAATCACTCACTGGCTCTTAAAATTTCAGCCTTTTCCAATGACTTTTCATTAAATTCGTTGTTTTAACATGTGTCCCCTGGACCAGCAATATCAGTATCACCTAGGAACATATTAGAAATGCAAAGTTTCTGGTCCTACCCTCAGAGTTAAACTCTGGGTTTAAATACTGTGAGTAGTTAAACCCTGGGTGATGAAGGTAGTTAAATCCTTGGTGATGAAGATCGTAGATTCATTTAGCATCTGTATACTGAATTGGGGACTAGCAACTTGTTTTAACAAAGCCTTCAGCAGATTCTGATGCATGATAAAGTTTATGAACCACTGCATTAGGCAAACATTGTCTAAATCTAACTTAAAAGGAGGAGTGATGTATGAGCCTACCAGTGCTCTGGAGAGAATCAAAAACTTTTGGTGCACAGTAATAATGAAAACATATAAGTTGAAGTATGAAAAAAATATGATTGTTTTTGGGCCCTAGCTCATTCCTTCTAGAATCTTTATTATGAATACACTTTTATTGCACATCCATGAAAAGGAAACGTTGAGCTATAAATATGTGATGTCAACATAGCACTCAGACATTACAATATAGTTGGAGAGACAGACGGAGAAGCAACATGAAGCAGGTTATAAGCGCCTATGTGGCCTTGCCAAGGAACTCATGGGCTGGTTGGCTGAAGCTCTATATTGAGGGTTCTGGGATCACCATCACTCACATTATTTAAGAATGCTAAGATCAATCCAGTTAGGAATGTTCACATGGGTAAGGATGAGGAGAAGGGCACATAAGTCATGTCTTTGCTAACCCTACTTAATCCAAAAGTGAAAAATTTTATCAGAAGAAATCAAGTTTAAAAAAGTGAAAAGTGAGTATAATAATAATGGGCAGTTTTCCTGAGGATGCATCACGTCTCTTGTAGAAAACTAGTTTCAGAAATTATAATAGGTGAGAGGAAAATGTTTTCCTCTGTAGCACCATGAGTTCCTGAATGGCTTCATCTTCTTTTTAGTTCCATCATTATAAGGCCAGTTTCTTTCCCATCCTTCTCCTTGGCATACGAGCATAAAGTCTTGTTTTTGCCTCAATGTATTTTATTTTACTCTTTATTTAGATAATAATGGTTTATAATCCTACATAAATTTCGGGTGTACATCACTTTATTTCAATTTCTGTGTAGACTACATCATGTTCACCACCCAAAGACTAATTACCATCCGTCACCATACACACGTGCCTTGTTACCTCTTTCACCCTCCTCCCTCCCCTCTTCCCATCTGGTAACCACCCATCTAATCTCTGTATCTATGTGTTTGTTGTTGTTGTTAATATCTTCTACTTAGGAGAGAGATCATACAGTATTTGACATTTTCTGATTTATTTCACTAAGCGTAATTCCCTCATGGTCCATCCACGTTGTTGCAAATGGCAAGATTTCATCTTTTTTAAATGGCTGAGTAGTATTCCATTGTATGTATATACCACAACTTCTTTGTCCATTTGTCCCTTGATGGATACTTAGGTTGATTTCAAATCTTGTCTATTGTGAATAATGCTGCAATGAACATAAAGATGCATATATCTTTATGCATTACTCTTTTTGTGTTCTTTGAATAAGTACTCAGTAGTGCAATAGCTGCATCATATGGAAGTCTTATTCTTAATTTTTTGAGGAATCTCTGTACTGTTTTCCATAGTAGCTGCACAAGTTTGCACTCCTACCAGCAGTATATGAGAGTTCCCTTTTCTCCTCATCCTCACCAAAACGTGTTATTTCTTATGTTGTTAATTATAGCCATTCTGACAGGCATGAGGTGATATTTCACAGTACTTTTGATTTGTGTTTCCCTAATAATTAGTGATGTTGAACATCTTTTCAAGTGCCTGTTGGCCATCTGCATATCTATTTTGGAAAAGTGTCTGTTCAGATCTTTTGCCCTTTTTGTAGTTGGGTTGTTTCTTTTTTCTTAAGAAACAGCTTTATATATTTTGGGTATTAACCCCTTACCAGATATATAGTTTGCAAATATCTTCTGCCAATTGTTAGGTTGTCTTTTCATTTTGTTGATGGTTTCCTTTGCTATGCAGAAGCTTTATATAGTTTGAGTAGTCCTATTTGTTTACTTTTTATTTTGTTTCCCTTGCTGGGCCAGACATGATATTTGAAAATGTGCTGCTAAGATCAATGTTGAAAAGCATACTGCCTATGTTTTCTTCTAGAAGTTTCATGGTTTCGGGTCTTACATTCTTTAGTCCATTTTGAGTTAACTTTTGTGTATGGTATAAAATAATGATTTATTTTCATTCTTTTACATGTGGCTGTCTAGTCTTCCCAACACTGTTAACTGTAAAGGCTTTCCTTTCTCCATTGTATGTTCTTGGCTCACTTATCGAAATTAGTTGTTCACAGATGTGTAGATTTATTTCTGGGCTCTCGATTCTCTTCCATTGATCTGTGTGTCTGTTTTTGTGCCAGTGTCATGCTGTTTTGGTTACTATAGCTTTGTAGTATATTTCAAAATCAAGGAGTGTGATACTTCCAGCATTGTTCTTTTTTTTCAGGATTCCTTTGGCTGTTCAAGGTCTCTTGTCGTCCCATATAAATTTTAGGATTCTTTGTTCCATTTCTGTAAAAAATGTTGTTGGAACTTTGATAAGGATTGCACTGAATCTGTAGGTTGCTTTAGTAAGTATAGACATTTTAACTATGTGCCTCAATGTAGTTTAATTCTTATCTTTTCTGAAACACACTATGATGTGTATTCCTAGTTGCTTTATGATGTGTGCACCTGAAAGGTAATAACTTCTTAGCTTCTTCTTTTTTTTTTAGTATCTACCCTTCTGAGTAAAACCTGATGAAGTATTCCTTTACCCTACTCCCATTGTTTTCTTTTAATCAATATTATAAAGCTGATTTTACTTTATTTTAACATTTGCCCTTGATAATTTTAAATTTTAGCATGCTTATTATTTACCATTTCTGTTGTTGTATGCTTGAATTAGCATCACAGATTCATTTAGTCATCTCTATAATTATTAAAAAAAGCTTATTCTTGTATGGTCTCAAATAATGGAGAGGAATTAAATTTGTTGGGTTTTTTTCTTATTATTTATGCATCGACTACCGTAGGTATATAAATGGTAGGCATTCAATTTTTGTCTCTCAGTGAAACATTTGCAAGCTTGCCCTGTCTTTGCAAAAGGGTGTTTACACAATGTTTTAGCTATTTATTTTCTGGTAGTGTTCTATTTGACATTAATTATTAATGTTTGTATGTTTGTTTAAATACCGTCACCCATATCAGAAGTTTTTGTGTTCAAAGAAGTCCAATCAGGGAGATGATTTCACATGTATTCACCCAAAAGCATGTCTGCCTCTGTGTGCACTGCTTTGATATTTCTACAGCTACTGTTTTGCTGGAGGATGAATTCTTCTAAAAAAGAAGAATCACCATTGATAACTCTTACTCTTGGGGATCTTAGTAATTTTTCCTTCTTAACTCTTATCCCCCAAAACTGGACTTGTTAAATATTGGTGATGTCTGCTTATTATATAATAATGATATTAATGGGGTTTCCAATTAAATATTCTCTTCAAACAAGCCTATAAATATAGCTACTACCTCTATAAACTACTTTGTAATTTATAATAAAATTGAAATATGATTCTCAGATATAAGCAAAATGATCAATTATGTTTTTAAAACTATATTCGAACACAAACTTAATGTGTTTTCATTTAATCAATGATAGGTTTTATATGCAGCACATTTATAAGGGTTTTCCTATAGCTTATAGTTGACTCATAAAAGACTATGTTACATTGTCAGGTATTAATATGTTAATGCAATATATAATATTGAACTGGATGTTTAAGTTGAGATCAATAATATATAGACACAATTTTTCATTTTTTAATGTCTTATTTTAATTTTTCATTGTCAATCTATTTTGCTTTTAAAGCTTCTCATTTTAGGTATATTTAAAGATATTTGCTGGTTGCTGTTTTTCATATATATGTAAACATACATACAAAACGAATATATCTATAGCAACTATTTACTGTCGTCATGAAGAAAGCCATTTTAAGCAGTTATAAAAATAAATAACAATTAAGTAAATATTGATCCACAAAATTTTTAAATAGTGATTTTTTTCTTCTAAAGATTCCCTGGGGCCGGCCCCGTGGCCAAGTGGTTAAGTTTGTGCACTCCTCTGTGGCAGCCCAGGGTTTCTCTGGTTCAGATCCTGGGCATGGATATGGCACCGCTCATCAGGCCATGTTAAGGCAGCGTACCACATGCCACAACTAGAAGGACCTGCAACTAAGATATATAGCTATGTACTGAGGGGATTCGGGGGAGATAGATAAGGCAGGAAAAAAAAAAAAAAGATTGGCAACAGTTGTTAGCTAAGGTACCAATCTTTAAAAAAAAAATAAAAATTCCCCAGTCAGGTTCTGTATGATGGGAATTTGTTCAGTTATCTAGGGCAAATGAGTAATATGTACTTTTCAATTTGGAAAGTGTATTACATGTAATCAATTTGGTTGGGTAATTCTAAGCAAACGCAATCCTAATAATGCCATCAAAAGAATAGACTCATCTTTTGGTGCAAAGAGGAGAGAGAACTCACTTAGAGATATTCAGTATTTGGGAATGTTCAATCTCTGGCCCTTGAATCTCGCCTGGATAGACTAAAACTCATCAGTTTATCACATGCCTCTCACTCTCCCTGGGTAGTCAAGTCGGAGAAATTGAAGTCCAGAACAGATGTAGGCATCTTCCTTTCCAGTAAAAGAAAGCTTAGTATTGTCAGAAGAAGGAACATTTTGGAGCTAGATGATAAAGCAAAAAACAAAAAAATGAAAGGTAGAGCAGAGACAAAGAGAGAAATGTAGTTGTTGGAGACATCAGGTAAGTGATTAGACCAGACTACATCTTAACACATGCATTCCTGAAAACTTTTCATTTATGTTTGTTAAGAAATTTCCTTCATTAATCTAATTACTTTGACTTTAATTTTCTGTGACTTGCAACAAAAATATAGTTGACTGTAGAATGATATCATTTGGTCTGTTTATCTCACAGGTTGTATTAATGATTAAATGAAATATTGTATTTAAGAGCATAGCCAGCCCTGGTGGTCTAGTGGTTAACACCACTTGCAGCCTGGGTTCATTTCCTGGTCAGGAAACATCACCCATCTGTGAGTTATCATACTGTGATGGCTGCCTGTTGCCTATGGTATTTTAAATACCAGCAGGGTCACCCAGGGTAGATAGGTTTCAGTGGAGCTGCCAGACTAAGGCAGAAGAAGAAGAAGGAAATGGTGACCCACTTCAGAAAAAAATGGCCATGAAAATCCTATGAAGAGAGGTGGAGCATGGACTGATACAATGCTGGAAGGTGAGAGGACGGCACCAAAAGATGGGGCAGGATTGTGTCTTCTTTATGGCTGAGTAGTATTTCATCATGTACATATACTGCATCTTTTTTATCATGACATTTTTGACAACAAGGATGGACCTTGAGGGTATTATGCTAAGTGAAATGTCAGACAGAGAAAGACAAATACCATATAGTTTCACTCAAATGTGAAAGATAAACACATAGATAGGGAGAACAGATTAGTGGTTACCAGAGAAGAGGGTAGGCAGATGGCAAAAGGGATAAAAGGGCACATATAGTGATGTATAAAAATTAGAATATTGGTGGTGAACATGATACAATCTATACAGAAACTGAAATATAATAATGTACACCTAAAATTTACACAATATTATAAGCTGATATGACCTCAATAAAGTTTTTAAAAAGTAAAAAAAAAAAAAAAAAGACCAGGCAGGATTCTGTGCTCTGTAAACAAGGTTGCTAGGGGTTGCTGACTCAAGGGTACTAACAATAACAACAATCTAACAGCGTATTATAAAGTAGAGATAGGTCAATTTCATTAATATCAACATGGATATTAAATCATCTCTGCATCTCTCAGATAAATAGTACTTGGCTACCTTGTATTTATTTATCTATTTTATATTACTGCAAACTTTGTTTTCTTATTTTTTAGAATTTCTACTTAGTGATAAGAGCTTTCACTCTAGAGGTGGGTTTTTACTCCAGCTCCTACACTTACTATTTGAAAGATTTATTTCACTTTCTGAAGGTCAGATTTTTATTCAGTAAAGTGGGGTTAATAACACACAACCCACAAGGATTTGTGAAGATTTCTTGAATAAACAAATTTGTTTCTGATTGCTTTCCTCTTCTCTAATGATCCTTGGTTTCCTACAAAGTTATCACTGCTTCGTCTTTATTTTATCCTTCCTTTTAATTTATTTGGGTTGATTTTCTTGATTTTATTTTTTTTCTCCTATATCTCCCCAAACCCCACTTGTACACAGTTGTATATCTTAGTTGCACTTCCTTCTAGTTGTGGGATGCGGGATGCCACCTCAACGTGGCCTGAGGAGCGGTGCCATGTCCACGACCAGGATCCGAACCCTGGAACGCCACAGCAGAGCGTGCTAACTTAATCACTCGGCCACGGAGCCGACCCCTTGATTTGATTTTCTAACATTTATTTCAATGCTTTTCTAAATTAATTTAAATTCATTTTTTATGTTTTATTTATGTAAAATTTATATTTGTCTCTCAGTACCACTACCGCTTGAGAGGCATGCTATACATTTTGCTATTTATTCTGTTCTTTGTCATTCAGCTCCACACATTTCACTCTTCCTCTTAAGATATGTTTCACATCTTAAATTATTTAATTTTATGGTTGAAAGTCTCCAAAATAAATTCTGGTTTTCTTTCTGTTATCACTTTAAAACTTTGTTGAGCTGCATTCAAAGAAATGTTCCGTATGATACAGTCTGTTGAAATTCCTGGTAAATTGTCTTTAGATTATTATTTGGTAGTTTTAATAATAATTCTCCATGTGTACTTAAAGTTAATACACATTCTTTAATGTTGGACGTAGGGATAAGTATATGTCCATTTGATCAAGCTTATTGAACATGTGGGTCAACTGTTCTATATCCAATAGTATCAGAGATCAAGACCAAATACAAAGCTATAGAAATGAAGGCAGGGTGGGGTGGCATTGGTGCACGGATATAAAATCTGACCAATGGAACTAAAGAGACTACAGAAATTGACCCTAGGGAGCATGAATTATGAAAAAGATAATACTGTCATTAAGAGTGGTTGTGGATGGTATCTTCAATAAATAGAACTGTGTCAGTTGGATAGTCATATATATATATATTAATATGTACATACATATTGACCTGTAATACACAACATTAAAAAAATCCAAATGGACTGTAGATCTAAGCATGAAAAGGCAAAATGAACAATCAGATATTTAGGTGACAGAAAAATACATCATAGTGATCTTGTAGTAGACAACGTTTTCTTAAATAGTAAACAAAAGGGTTAAACAAAGGAAAAATAAAAATAAGTTAAACGATATTAAAATTAATGTTTACTCACAAAAAGATCCTATTAAGTACATAATTCAGAAAACAAGGTTTTGCGTGAGGAGTTTCTTAAGAAACCATACAATTTAAAAAGAAAAAATTAGATGAATTAGTAGAAAAATAGGGAAAGATTTGAACAGACATTTCACAAAATGGGACCTCCAAATTGACAATGCCCTATGTCCATAAAGGTGCTCTGCTTCATTAATCATCACTAGAATGAAAATAAAATACAACTTGAAACCACTATAAATTCATGACTACACTAAACAAAACCCCAAAATACCAATGTTGCAAGGGTATGGATCAATCAGAGCCCTCAGGCCTCTCTGACGTTATCTCCTAAAGTGGATCATCTGCATACTCTATGGCCCAACAACATCATTACTAGGTGTAGATTAGACAGAATACTCACAGGTTTTCCCCTAAAGACACATAATAAAATTTTCAACTTACATAATACTTACAAAACACAACTCTGGAAACTACACAAATGTTCTTCAAGATTGAAGTGGGTAAGTAATTATGATATACTTAAGCAATGGAATATTGTAAAGCAATGCAAATAAATGAGCTACCACTACTTGCAAAAATATAGATGTATCACAAAAGTATAATGAGTCAAAGAAAGCAGAGACAAAAATTGAAAGATTATATCCTTTATGAATGCCTTTATATAGAGAAAAAAAATCAAGCAAAACTTATCTATGCTCATATAAATCAGGGTAGTAATCATTCTTGCGGAGGTTAGTGACACAGGAAGTCCCCTTCAGATGTCTTCATAGCATTCAGCTCCTTGATCCAGGTAGTATTTACAAAAGTGTATTCACTTGTGAAAGTTTATTGAGCTGCTCACTTATAAAAATTAAAGCTTCCTGGGTGTATATTATATTTTAATAAAACACATCCTTAGCAAGTACTATCTTTCCTTTTTTTTTAAGATTTTATTTTTTTCCTTTTTCTCCCCAAAGTACATAGTTGTATATTCTTAGTTGTGGGTCCTTCTAGTTGTGGTATGTGGGACGCCGCCTCAGCGTGGCTGGATGAGCGGTGCCATGTCCGCACCGAGGATTCGAACCAACAAAACACTGGGCCGCCTGCAGTGGAGCGCATGAACTTAACCACTCGGCAACAGGGCCAGCCCCGCAAGGGCTATCTTACTTGATGTGTCAGTTGATGAGAGAAAAGTAGTGCTCCTACTCTCTTTATGGACTTGTCACCTTCTTCCTTTGATTATAAGAACTTGTCACCTTCTTCCTTTGATTATAAGATATGAATTTATACATCCTTGGGGTTATATTGTGCTTCATATGTACAATGTAACAACTATTTTATCTGGGTAATAAACAAATTAAATTTACTACACTACCTTTTATTTAGATATTTTTCCTGAGATATATTTTCTTATCCTATTATTTTGAAATTATTTTTAATTGAAGCATTTGCTATAGAAAGTCAATACTTCATTGATATTGGTTTGATTTATTCTAGTTTTAATTTCCAATATAATATATATTTTCCTTTTTTAATGTTTACATCTATTGCCGTTACTGATTATTTCCTTGATTTCCACCATCTTAAACACTCCCAATATATAAAACGGTTTATTTGTTTTCTTTCCTATGCTTTTTTACCTTTGTTTAATGTTCTAAAGATAATATTTCTGCATTCATATTTTCCCTTTTATTATTTAAAAGTTGAATATTCACTTATACCTCTTTGTGTTAGACAAGTTTGGTTATAATCTGAAGAGACAAAACAGTGTAATTTGAACAGGAAAAGTTTAATGTAAACAATAATGCATTAGAATTACAAGAGATTGGCTAGTAGAAAGTAAATAGAACTTTAAAGAATATAGGAATAGCAGGTATAATATATCATGTCATGTATCATATTAATCATATCATATACAATATATTCTTATATGTAATAGCCACTATGCTAAAGGCTGAGATGGAGTGTTCAAGGTGAGTAGACCTGGGATTTAGACTTTGTGGAGAGGGCATGACCCTCAGTGAAAGGCAGAGAAGCCAGTGTGGTACTACATGGATAAATTTGCTGCAAAGTAGCCTTCTAAAACTTCTCAGAAATCTGCCCTCGAAGGTACCAGAAAAAAAAACATTTATGGGGAGTGTCTCACTGAAGGTGCCACCTGTTATAGGTTGAACTGTGTTCTCAAAAAGGATATGTTAAACACCTAACACCCAGAACCTGTGAAAGCAAACTTATTTGGAAATAGAGTCCCTACAGATGTAAATACTTAAATTAAGATGAGGGCATACTGAGAAGGGTGGGCCCTTAATTCGGTATGATTGGTATTCTTATAAGAAGAGGAGAGAGACACAAAGCATATGGCATATGAAGATACAGAGACATACAGGAAGAAGATGGACATGTGGCAATGGAGGCAGAGATGGGAGTGATGCATAAAAGCCAAAGAATACCACGGATTTGAGCTGGTGTCAAGATGGAGGTGTAGGCAGACTCTCATCTCACCTCTTCCCAGGAACTCAACAAAGCTACAACAATTTTTGGAAAAATTACCCCTGAGAGCATAGTGAAAACTGGATAAAAAAAAAACCCTGCAATAAGGGACCATCTTGACTGAGGTAGAAGAGGCTGAAATTCCTTCTGTAGAGAAAAAAGCCACCTTTGCCAGCCAGAGAGCTTCAGAGCTGGGTGGGAGCAAGCCTAAGGTAGGCAGCCTTTCCTGGAGGACTAGGATACCTAAACCGGGGAGCATTACCATGACAAGCATCCTTCAGACTCAACACACCTGAGATGAGTGTGATAATAACTGGCTTACTGGCTAGTAACTACAATGGGGCATACCTGTAGAAAAGCTATCAGACTTAAGCAGAAAAATGCCAGCTCTTAAAGGGCCCATGCACAAATTCACTGATATCAGAAAGCTACATAAAATCAGCAGAAGGAAAGGTAAAAAGTCTTTGGTTGAAAAGAGACTCATCTGATAGGCTCTGGGTGCATCCTGATGAGAGGTGAGATCTCTCCAGGGACTGAGACATTGGAGGCAAACATTATTGTGACCTAGTACAGGTGTGCATACACAGATGCTGGCAGACGTCCTTGGAGTTCTTCCCCTGGCCTTTTATCCCAGAAGTCTGCCCCACCTACTAGGGCACCAATTGAATCCAGCTCAACCAGGGCAGGAAGCTTGCCCTAGGAACTGGTCCCAACTGACAGCAAGCCCTTGGGAAACTTTTAAACACACAAAGATTGGGTGCCTCAATCCACCGCAGGCAGGCAAGTTGCTCCACCTCTGTAGGGCAGGGTGTGTGTGAGGATCAGTGGAGTGGGTGAGGTGTTGATAAGAGTATGTGGGGGCCTATAGAGTGGGGTGGCTATATCTGTTCAAGGGAGCCAGGTTGTGTGCATGGGCCAGGACTGTGTTGACAGTGTGTGTGGACCTGTGGGCCTTGAGGCTCATCAGAAATAGAAGATCTGTGCTTCACAAAGAGACTCAAAGGGAATCAGCCCTGCCTTAAAAAGCCTAAAAAAATTGGGTCCTTCCATGCTTGGGTCAAGCCCCACTCAGCTGCAGTCCTGAGACAGCTGACAACAGCCTTGTACATTGGAGATCTATTGCAATTGTAAGCCCCTGAGCCTAGAAACCAGCCATTCTGGGGGCCTACTCACTTAGAAAAACGTCAACAGGATTGTGCTATTAGACCTTGCAGCCAACTGTGCTGGGGCTCTGAAAACCCAACAAAGAGATTGAGGATCCATAGCAGCCATACACAGGTAAGAATTACAACCAGCCAGTGAGGGGCACAGCCTAGACTCCCTGGGAACCTGCAGCAAGATCAATTGCTGCCATGACAGAAGTACACATGTGGCCCACACAGGGTACACTCCTGGAACATTTGGAACTGGTAGCGAGAGAGAAGCACACTAATGGGCCTCAAAAGGCATCTCTTACATAAGGCCACTTCTCCAAGATCAGGAGACATAGCAGATCCACTTAATACATAGATATAAGCACAGAGAATGAGACAAAATGAGAAGTCAAAGGAATATGTTCCAAGTTAGGGACCCCAGTCAGGAGAAAACCCCAGAAAAAGAACTAAATGAAGGAGAAATAAACAATGTACCTGACAAAGAATTCAAACAAAAAGTCATAAGGATGCTCACTGATATTGGGAGAAGATTGGATGAACACAGTGAGAACGTTAACAATAAATTGGAAAGTATAAAAAAGAACCAATCAGAAAAGAAGAATACAACACTGAAGTGAAAAATTCACTAGAGGGACTCAATAGCAGAGTAGATGATACAGATGAATGGATCAGCAAACTAGATGAAAAACTAAAGGAAATCCCCCAAGCTGAACAGATAAAAGAAAAAAAGAATTAAAAAGAACAGAAACATGGGGCCAATCCCATGGCCAAGTGGTTAAGTTTGCATGCTTCACTTTGGCAGCCCATGGTTTTGCTGGTTCACATCCTGGGCACAGATATGGCACTTCTTGTCAGGGCATCCTGAGATGGCATCTGACATAGCACAATCAGAAACATCTACAACTAGATTATACAACTAAGTACTGGTGAGCTCTTGGAAGAAGAAGAAGAAAAACAAAACAGAAAAAGATTGACAACCGATATTAGCTCAGGTGCTAATCTTTAAAAAAATTAACAACAAAATAAAAAGAAAGAAAGAATGAGAACATCTAAGTGAACTCTGGGACAACATCAAACACACTAGCATTCATATTATACATGTCCCAGAAGGAGAAGAGAAAGACAAAGGGGCAAAGAATCTATTTGAAGGAATAATAGCTGAAAAGATTCCTAACCTAAGGAAGGAAAAAGACATCCAAGTAGAGAAAACACAGAGAGTACCAAACAAGATAAATCCAAAGAGGCCCACGCCAAGACACATTATAATTAAAATCTCAAAAATTAAAGATAAAGAGAGAATCCTAAAAGCTGCAAGAGAAAGGCAACAAGCGACATACAAAGGAAACATCATAAGGTTGTCAGTTGACTTCTCAGATGAAACTTTGCATGCTAGAAGGGAGTAGCACAACATATTTAAAGTGCTGAAAGGAAAAAAAAAAGTACAGCCAAGAATACTCTACCCAGCAAGGTTATCATTCAGAATGGAAAGGGAGATAAAGAGTTCCCAGACAACCAAAAATTAAAGGAGTGTTTCATGAAAAAACTAATATTACAGGAAATGTTAAAGGGACTTATTTAAGTTGGAACGAGAAGACTACAAATAGGAATAAGAAAATCATCAAAAAAATAAAATCACTGGTAAAGGCAAGAATATGGTAAAGGTAACATATCAACCACCCATGAAGATAATATGGAGGACAAAAGACAAAAGTACTGAAATTACTTATTTCAATTATAAGAAGGTAATGGATATACATGCACAAAATAAGACGTTAGATATGATATCAAAACATAAAATGTGGGAGGTGGGGTTTAAAAGAGTAGAGTTTTTAGCAAGAGGTCAAACTAAAGAGACCATCAACTCAATATAGATCGCTATATACATGGATTATTATATATGAACCTCATGGTAATTACATACTGGAAACCTATAATATAATAAATACACAAATAATTAAGAGAAAGGAGCCAAAATGTAATAATAAAGAAAACCATCAACCCACAAGAGAAGAGAGCGGGAGAAGAAGAAAGAAAAAGAGTAGAACTACAAAAACACCCAGAAAAAAAGTAACAAAATGGTAATAAGTACATATTTATCAGTAGCTACTTTAAATATCAATGGACTAATGCTCTAATCGAAAGGCATAGGGTGGCTGATTAGATAAAAGCCCAAGACCCATATATATAGGCTGTATACAAGTGCCGCATTTTAGACCTAAAGACACCCACGAATGGAAAAAGATGCTCCATGTAAATGGCAAAAAAAAGAAATCTGGGGTAGAAATAGTTACATCTGACAAAATAGACTGTAAGACAAAAATGGTAACAGTAGACAAAGAAAGGCATTACATAATGACAAAAGGAACAAGCTAACAAGAGGATATAACACTCATAAATATCTAGGCACTCAACATAGAAGCACTTAAATATATAAAGCAATTATTAAGAGACACAAAAGGAGAAAGAGACAGTAACACAATAATAATAGGGGACTTTAACATTCCACTTACACCAATGGAGAGATCATCCAAACAGAAGATCAGTAAGGAAACATTGGCCTTAAATGACACATTAGACCAGATGGACTTAGTAGATATATATAGAACATGCCATCCAAAAACCTCAGAATAGACACTCCTTTCAAATACTCATGAAACATTCTCCAGGATTAATCACATATTAGTCCAAAAACAAGTCTGAATAATTTTAAGAAGTTTGAAATAATACCAAACACCTTTTCTGATGACAAAGATCTGAAACTAGAAATCAACTACAGGAGGAAAATCAGAAGAGCCACAAATATGTGGAGATTAAAAAAATGCTACTGAACAACGATTGGGCCAATGAAGAAATCAAAGGAAAAACAAAAAATCACCTGGAGACAAGTAAAAATGAAAATATGCCTGCCAAAATCTATGAGATACATCAAAAGAGGTTCTAAGAGAGAAGTTTATAACAATTCAGGCCTCCCTCAACAAACAAGTCAATCCCAATTGAACAATCTTACAGTGCCCCTAACTGAAAAAAGAAGAGCAAACAAAACCCTAAATCTCTAGAAGGGAGGAAATAAAAATGAGAGCAGAAATAAATGAAATAGAGACTAAAAGAACATAAGACAAAATCAATGAAACAAAAAGCTAGTTGTTTGGAAAGATAAACAAAATTGATAAATCTTTAGCGAGACATACCAAGAAAAAAAGAGAGAGGGCTCAAATAAAGAAAATCAGAAATGAAAGAGGAGAAATTACAATGGACAGCTCAGAAATACAAAAGATTATAAGAGAATACTTTGAAAAACTATACATCAAGAAATTGGATGATCTAGAAGGGATAAATTCTTAGAAACATACAACCTTCCAAAACGGAATCAAAAAGGAATAGAGAATTTGAATAGACCAATCACCACTAAGGAGATTGAAACTGTAATCAAAAACCTCCCCCAAAATAAAAATTCAGGACCAGACAGCTTCCCTGGTGAATTCTACCAATCAGTCAAAGAAGGCTTAATACCTTTCGTCCTCAAACTTTTCCAAAAATTTGAAGAGGAAGGGAAGCTCCCTAAGTCATTCTAGAAATCCACCATTACTCTGGTATCAAAACAAGACAAGGGCATCACAAAAAAAAGAAAATTAAAGGCCAATATCACTGATGAACATCAATGCAAAAATCCCCAACAAATTGAATACAACAATACATTAAAAAGATCATACACCATGATCAAGTGGATTCATTCCAGGGATGCAGGGATAGTTCAACATCAGCAAATCAATTAAGGTGATACATCACATTAACAAAATGAAGAATAAAAATCACATGATCATCTCAATAGATGCAGAGAAAGATTTTGACAAGATAAAACAACCATTTATGATAAAAAACTTTGAATAAAATGAGTATAGAAAGAAAGTGCCTCAACATAATAAAGGCCATATATGACAAACCCACAGCTAATATCATTCTCAATGGAGAAAAACTGAGAGCTATCCCTCTAAGAACAGGAACCAGACAAGGATGCCCACTTTCACCACTCTTATTTAACATAGTATTGGAAGTCTTAGCCAGGGCAATCAAGCAAAAAAAAAGGAATAAAAGGGATCCAATTTGGAAAGGAAGAAGTGAAACTCTCAATCTTCACACATGACATGACTTTATATATAGAAAACCCTAAAGAATTCACCAAAAATCTTTTACAAATAATAAACGAATACAGTGAAGTGGCAGGATTCACATTCAATGCAATCCCTATCAAAGATACAACATTTTTCACAGAAATAGAACAAAGAATACTAAAATTTTCTCGGAACAACAAAAGACACTGAATAATCAAAGGAATCCAGAGGAAAAAGAACAAAGCTGGAGGTATCACACTCTCTGATTTCAAAAAAAATACTACAAAGCCATAGTAACCAAAACAGCATGGTACTGATGCAAAAACAGATACAGAGAACAATGGAACAGAATCAAGAACCAAGGCATAAACTTACACATCTATGGACAGCTAATTTTTGACAAAGGAGCCAAGAACATACAATGGAGACAGGAAAGTCTCTTCAATAGATGGTGCTGAGAAAACTGGACAGCCACATTCAAAAGAAGGAAAGTATAACATAATCTTACACCGTACACAAAAATTAACTCAAAATAGATTAAACACTTGAATATAAGACCTGAAACCACTAAACTTGTAGAAGAAAACCCAGGGAAAGTGGGTGGAGCAAAATGGTGGGGTGAGCTGACCCGGGATTCTCTCCCCTCCAAAATACAACAAAAGATTAGAAGAACTGAATTTCAGAGAATAAACATAATGCCAGCTCGTTAGAGACCTACCATACCAAGAAGGCGGAGATCATAAACCTTGCAGACGGCCTCGGAGGCGCTGGAACGGTAGAGAGAACATCGCTCCCTCCCCTAGAGTCTGCAATCGCTGAGGCGCCGGTCGGGAAGGAGCGGGGGAGGGGCCACGCGACCGGGGGATCATCCAGGACTCCTGCCGCTGATTCAGTGGAGACCCGCTGACGGGGGAAAGCTTCCATCCACGGGGACCCTATAAAGCAAGGGCCTTGGGAGACCAGAGAACAGAACTGATCTGAACCCAGACTGGCGCGTGTGAGTAACAGCCCCTCCCCCCCAACAAAGCCAGTGGGCGCAGCCATCTTGCCCCAAGGCGGAGAGCTAACACGCAGCTCTCGACCCCCATCTAGTGGCGACAGGCTGTAACTGCAACTGAATTCTACCACCATGAGAAAAAACCGCTCCTCTACCATTCAGCAATTTATAAAAGCCCCAGACCAGAAGGAAAACAATAAAAACATAGAATTAAGTCCTGAGGAGTTGGAATTAGGTAAACTAAGTGATAATGAATTCAGAGCAGCTATAATCAAAAAACTCAATGAGGTAGAGAGAAAGATAGAGAAACAAGTCGAGTTCTGGAGTTAATTCACAAAAGAAATTGAAATCATTAAGAAGAATGAAACAGAGTTACTTGAGATGCAAAACACAATGGACCAGATAAAACAGAATACGTATTCCCTGAATGCCCGTGTAGACAGCATAGAGGAGCAAATCAGCATAATCGAGGACACACAGGCTGAATGGCGCCAGACAGAGGAAGAAAGAGAACTAAGAATTAAAAAAAAAATGAGGAAAATCTCTGAGAGATAATGGATTCAATGAGGAGTAAGAACATAAGGATCATAGGAATTCCTGAGAATATGGAAAAGGAAAATGGAGCAGAAAGTGTGCTTAACGAAATTATTGAAGAGAACTTCCCAGACCTAGGGATCAACGGAGAAATGTGTGTAGAGGAGGGTTTTAGATCTCCTAGATTTGTCAATGTAAAAAGACCCAACACACGGCACATAATAGTAAAGTTGGCAAATAGGAATGATAAGGAAAGAATACTCAGGGAAGTAAGAAAAAAAAAAAGAGAATAACCTATAAAGGAGCCCCTATCAGACTGTCAGCGGATTTCTCTACAGAAACCCTACAAGCTAGGAGAGAATGGAGTGATATATTCAAAGCTTTAAAGGATAACAACCTTCAGCCAAGAATACTGTATCCAGCAAGAATTTCCTTCAGATATGAGGGAGAAATTAAATCTTTTCCAGACAAACAAAAGTTAAGGGAATTTGTAACTAAAAGCCCTCCATTACAAGAAATCCTCAAGAAGGCTCTCATACTTGAAGAAAGAAAAAAGGGAGAAAGGGGACACAATCCACAGACTAGGGAGACCGATGGATAGAACCAGAACAGGATAGCAAATATTCAACTATAGCATTAGGGTAAACATAAAGAAACTACCAAAACAAGGACGATCTTAGCACTCTAACTACAAATTAATAAGACGAGTTGGAATGAAAAATGAAAATAATTTAGGAGGGGAAGAGCAAAGGGTCTGAATCAGTATTGGTCGAGTAAGTAAGAGACCACCAGAGAATAGACTATATTATACACGAGATTCTAAATACAAACTTCAAGGTAGACACTAAACTAAAGTACAGAACAGAGTCACAAATCATAGATAAGGAAAAATCTAAGAAACCCAGCATAAGAAATTGCAGTATTAAATGGGTAGTCTAAAGCACACAGGAAAAGAAACACAGGAAAACAAGATAATGAGCGACAGATTGACAGCATTAAGTCCACATGCATCAATAATCACTCTCAATGTGAACGGATTGAACTCTCCAATAAAAAGACACAGAGTGGCAAAATGGATTAAAGAACAATATCCAACAATTTGTTGCCTCCAGGAAACACACCTCAGCCCCAAGGACAAACACAGACTCAGGGTGAAGGGGTGGAGGACAATACTTCAAGCAAATAGCAAGGAAAAAAAGGCAGGTGTTGCAATTCTCATATCAGACAAAGTGGATTTCAAAATAAGACAGGTAAAGAGAGACACAGAGGGACAATATATAATGATCAAAGGGACACTTCATCAAGAAGAAATAACGCTTATAAATATCTATGCACCCAACACAGGAGCACCAAGATTCATAAAGCAACTATTAACAGACCTAAAGGAAGATGTTAAAAACAACACAGTAATACTAGGGGACCTCAACACCCCACTCACGTCAATGGACAGATCATCCAGACAGAAAATCAACAAGGAAATAGTGGAGCTGAATGAAAAACTAAAACAATTGGACTTAATAGACATATATAGATCACTCCACCCTGAAGGAGCTGAATACACATTCTTCTCAAGTGCACATGGAACATTCTCTAGGATAGACCATATGTTGGGAAACAAGGCAAGCCTTTACAAATTTAAAAAAATTGAAATAATAACAAGCATCTTCTCAGATCATAGTGCTGTAAGGCTAGAAATTAATTACAAGAAAAAAGCTGAGAAAGGCACAAAGATGTGGAGACTAAACAACACACTACTGAACAAGCAATGGATCATTGAAGAAACTAAAGAAGAAATAAAAAAATACCTGGAAACAGATGAAAATGATAGCATGCCATACCAACTCATATGGGATACAGCAAAAGCTGTATTAAGAGGAAAATTCATCGTAATACAGGCACATCTTAACAAACAAGAAAAATCCCAAATAAGCAACCTTAAAGCACACCTAACTGAACTAGAGAAAAAAGAACAAATGAAGCCCAAAGTCAGCAGAAGGAGAGAAATAATAAAAATCAGAGTAGAAATAAATACTATTGAAACGAAAAAGGCAGTAGAAAGGATCCATGAGACAAAGAGCTGGTTTTTTGAGAAGATAAATAAAAGTGACAAACCACTAGCCAGACTTACAAAGAAAAAAAGGGAGAAAGCTCAAATAAAGAAAATCAGAAATGAGCGAGGAGAAATAACAACAGACTCTGCAGAAATACAACAGATTATAAGAGAATACTACAAAAACTATATGCCAACAGAATGGATAACCTAGAGGAAATGGATAAATTCCTGGACTCCTACAATCTCCCAAAGCTCACGCAAGAAGAGGCAGACAATTTGAACAGACCAATCACAAGGAAAGAGATTGAAACAGCAATCAAAAACATCCCAAAGAATAAAACCCCAGGACCAGATGGCTTTCCTGGGGAATTCTACCGAACTTTCAGAGAGGATTTAATACCTATCCTTTTGAAGCTATTCCAAAACGTTAGGGAAGATGGAACACTTCCTAACACATTCTATGAGGCCAACATCACGCTGATACCAAAACCTGACAAGGACACCACGAAAAAAGAGAACTACAGGCCAATATCACTGATGAACATAGGTGCAAAAATTCTAAACAAAATTTTGGCAACCAGAATTCAGCAATTCATCAAAAGAATCATACATCAGGATCAGGTGGGATTCATACCAGGGACACAGGGATGGTTCAACATCCGCAAATCAATCAACGTGATACACCACATCAACAAACTGAGGAATAAAAACCACATGATCATCTCAATAGATGCAGAGAAGGCATTTGACAAGATCCAACAGCCATTTATGATAAAAACTCTGAACAAAATGGGCATAGAAGGAAACTACCTCAACATAATAAAGGCCATATATGACAAACCCATAGCCAACATCATACTCAATGGGCAAAAACTGAACCCCATCCCCATGAAAACAGGAATGAGACAAGGATGCCCTCTATCACCACTCTTATTTAACATAGTACTGGAGGTCCTGGCCAGAGCAATCAGGCAAGAAAAAGGAATAAAAGGAATCCAAATAGGGAGGGAAGAAGTGAAACTCTCGCTGTTTGCAGACGACATGATCTTATATATAGAAAACCCCAAAGAATCCATTGGAAAACTGTTAGAAGTAATCAACAACTACAGCAAAGTTGCAGGGTATAAAATCAATTTGCATAAATCAGTAGCATTTCTATACTCCAGTAATGAACCAACAGAAAAAGAACTCAAGAATACAATACCATTCACAATCGCAACAAAAAGAATAAAATACCTTGGGGTAAATTTAACTAAGGAAGTGAAGGACCTATATAATGAAAATTACAAGGCCTTTCTGAGAGAATTGGATGACGACATAAGGAGATGGAAAGACATTCCATGTACATGGATTGGAAGAATAAACATAGTTAAAATGTCCATTCTACCTAAAGCAATCTACAGATTCAACGCCATCCCAGTCAGAATCCCAATGACATTCTTTACAGAATTAGAACAAAGAATCCTAAAATTCATATGGGGCAACAAAAGACCCCGAATTGCTAAAGCAATCCTGAGAAAAAAGAACAAAACGGGAGGCATCACAATCCCTGACTTCAAAACATACTACAAGGCTACAGCAATCAAAACAGCATGGTACTGGTACAAAAACAGTTGCACAGATCAATGGAACAGAATTGAAAGCCCAGAAATAAAACCACACATCTATGGACAGCTTATCTTTGACAAAGGAGCTGAAGGCATACAATGGAGAAAAGAAAGTCTTTTCAACAAATGGTGCTGGGAAAACTGGAAAGCCACATGTAAAAGAATGAAAATTGACCATTCATTTTCACCATTCACCAAAATAAACTCAAAATGGATCAAAGACCTAAAGGTGAGACCTGAAACCATAAGGCTTCTGGAAGAAAACGTAGGCAGTACACTCTTTGACATCAGTATTTAAAGGATCTTTTCGGACACCATGCCTTCTCAGAGAAGGGAAACAATAGAAAGAATAAACAAATTGGACCTCATCAGATTAAAGAGCTTCTTCAAGGCAAATGAAAACAGGATTGAAACAAAAAGACAACCCACTAACTGGGAAAAAATATTTGCAAGTCATATATCTAACAAAGGCTTAATATCCTTCATATATAAAGAACTCTTGCAACTCAACCACAAAACATCAAACAACCCAATCAAAAAATGGGCTGGAGACATGAACAGACATTACTCCAAAGAAGATATACTGATGGCCAATAGGCACATGAAAAGATGCTCACCATCGCTGATCATCAGGGAAATGCAAATCAAAACTACACTAAGATATCACCTTACACCCGTTAGAATGACAAAAATATCTAAAACTAATAGCAACAAATGTTGGAGAGGTTGTGGAGAAAAAGGAACCCTCATACACTGCTGGTGGGAATGCAAACTGGTGCAGCCACTATGGAAAACAGTATGGAGATTCCTCAAAAAACTAAAACTAGAACTACCATATGATCCAGCCATCCCACTACTGGGTATTTATCCAAAGAGCCTGAAGTCAGCAATCCCAAAAGTCCTGTGCACCCCAATGTTTATTGCAGCACTGTTTACAATAGCCAAGACGTGGAAGCAACCTAAGTGCCCATCAAGAGACGAATGGATAAAGAAGATGTGGTACATATATACAATGGAATACTACTCAGCTGCAAAACAGAACAAAATCATTCCATTTGCAATAACATGAATGGACCTTGAGAGAATTATGTTAAGTGAAATAAGCCAGCGAGAGAAAGATAATCTGTGTATGACTCCACTCATATGAGGAATTTAAAACTATGGACCAAGAACAGTTTAGTGGATACCAGGGGAAAGGTGGGGTGGGGGGTGGGCACAAAGGGCGAAGTGGTGCACCTACAACACGAGTGACAAACATTAATGTACAACTGAAATTTCACAAGATTATAACCTATCAATAACTCAATAAAAAAAAAAAGAAAACCTAGGCAGTACACTCTCCAACATCAGTCTTAGCAGCATATTTTCCAATACTATATCTGATCAGGCAAGGGAAACAATAGAAAAAATAAACAAATTGGACTACATCAAACTAAAATCTTCTACACAGCAAAAAAAGTGTCAACAAGACAAAAAGATAACCTAACAATTGGGGGAAGATATTTGCAAACTGTATGTCTGATAAGGGGTTAATATCCAAAATATACAAAGAACTCATACATCTCAACAAGAAAAAAATCTAACAACCTAACTAAAAAATGGGCAAAAGATCTGAGCTGACATTTCTTTAATGAAGACACACAGACAGCCAACAGGCACATCAAAAGATGTTCAACATCATTAGCTATCAGGGAAATGCAAATCAAATCTACAGTGAAATATCACCTCACTCCCATCAGAATGGTTGTGATTAACAAGACTGGAAACAGTAAGTGTTGGAGAGAGTGTAGAGAGAAAGCAACCCTCATACACTGCTGGTGGGAGTGCAACTGGTGCAGCCACTATGAAAATAGTATGGAGATTCCTCAAAAAATTAAAAATAGATCTACCATATAGTCCAGCTATTGCACTGATGGGTATTTATCCAAAGAACTTGAAAACACAAATGCATAGAGATATATGCACCCTTGGACTGGCCTGGTGGCACAGCAGTTAAGTGCACACGTTCTGCTTCCTTGTCCCAGGGTTCACCAGCTGGGATCCCGGGTCCGGACATGGCACCGCTTGGCAAGCCATGCTGTGGTAGGCTTCCCACATATAAAGTAGAGGAAGATGGGCATGGATGTTAGCTCAGGGCCAGGCTTCCTCAGCAAAAAGAGGAGGATTGGCAGCAGTTAGCTCAGAGCTAATCTTCCTCAAAAAAAAAAATGCACTCCTACATTCATGGCAGAATTATTCATAACAGCCAAGACTTGTAAGCAACATAGGTGTGCATCAAGGGACGAATGGGTAAAGAAGATGTGTATATATACACATGAAATACTACTCAGCGATAAGAAATTATGAAATCTGGCAATTTGTGAAAATATAGATGGATCTTGAGGTATCATGCTAAGTAAAGTAAGTCAGAGGGAAGAAGTCAAATACCATATGACCTCACTCACAATTAGATACAAAAACAATGACAAACAAACACATAGAGATAGGGATTGGATTGGTGGTTACCAGAGGGGGAAGGGGACAGGGAGGAGGGCAAAAAAGGCACATGTGTGTGCTGATGGATTGTAGTTAGTCTTTGGGTGGCGAACATGATGCATTCAACACAGAAATTGAAATATATAATAATATACACCTGAAATTAAAAAAAAATAAATAAAACAAGAATGCCCTGGATTACCAGCTAACATGAGAAGTGAGAAAAAGCAAGGAAGAACTTGCTTCTGCAGGTTTCGGAGGGAGCATGGCCCTGCCAAAATCTTGATTTCAAACGTCTAGCCTCCAGAACTGTGAAATTTCTGTTATTTGAAAGCCACTCAGTTTGTGGTACTTTGTTATAGCAGTCCTAGGGAACTGATAAGCCACCCAGATTAGGTTGATGGGAGAAACTGCTGCCCACTGAATAGTGCGGGGCAGGCAGAACACTGGAGAAGCTGTTCGCGTAAAGCTAGAGAATCGCTCTGTGCTGCAAGAGCCTGCTGACGAAAGGCTTGCAACCAGGAAGTGAAACCTTCTCTCGATCAATCCAAGGGCCTTAGAGTGTTTTAACACCAAGCACCCCCATTTATTGGTGCACACGATCATTTTCTAATAGTTTTATTCCTTTGCTTTTGTAATATCCCATTCAAAGTAGTCATCCTATTTGTTTTAAATAGTCAAGGATTATTTGATTTACCTATATGTTTGCAAGTATCTTTTCTCACCACAGCTCATCTTTTAATAATGACTTTTAAAAGGTAAAAATGGAAAAAGTATAGTAAAAAGACAAATAATTTTTCTGACATTTCATAGGCAATCCAAGATCAGTATTACTCTGACACCAAAGCCAGACTATTACTGCTCAAGAAAGGTATATAACAGTATCCTTTATGAACATAGATACAAAAATTTTTAATAAAAATCAAAAAGAAAGACAACAATATGTAAAAATAATACTACACTCTAACCAAGTGGAATGTAAGATAGGATTTATATCCCAAAATTCAATTAATATAATGTAGCATTTTGAGAAAATAAAGAAGATAAAACATGTAATCATATGAATAGACAGAATATTTGACAAATATGCCATCTAGTCATGATAAAAACTCTCATAAAACTTGTAACAGAAAGGAATTTCCTTAATCTCATGAAGGGCAATTACAAAAGGCTAAAGGTAACATCATACTTAATGATGAAGGACTGACTACTTGCCCCCTAAAACTGAGAACAAGGGTAGGGTTTCTGCTCTCGCCACTTCTATTCAACACTGTATTAAACTACCTAGCTAGTAAAATAAGACAAGAAAAATACATTAAAAGTATAAAGATTGGAAATCAAGAAGAAAAACCTTCTTTATTCCCAAATGACACCATCTTGTATGTGGAAAGTCCTACAGAGTCTGCAGAAAAAAATCCATTAGAACTAATATGTGAGTTAAGGTAAATTACGGGATACAAAATATATAGAAATCAATTGCATTTAATTATATTAGTAACAAACAACCAAAAACTAAAATAAAAAGTAATTAACTTATAATATAGGAAATGTGACTGCAGAAAATTAGTGCTTCAGGTTTTGGTACTATAAGAATAATATAACAAGCAAAAATTTGAGAAGGAAATGGGAATAAGCATAAATCCTATACTTTAAGCATCTTGCTTAGTCAATAAAAATGTTTGATAAATTTGATAAATTTAGGTTTAACTGTATATAAATATAAAAGAAATTACCAAAAGTGACTGGAAAAAGAATGTGGAAGGTGGGATAAGGAAAGTGCTAAAAGAAAGTGTAAATTTCTGATTTTCTTATATCCTTCTGCAAGGAACAGTATTGTCTAAAGTTTCTAAATTAAAAAATAAAGTAAGAAGAAGTTTTAAAATAAGAAGAAGTTTTAAAATAGATAAAAACTGCCTAAATTATAGAAAGAAAAACATGTGCACATCAAAAAAAATTCAATTTAGTAAAAGAAAGACTATGGAGAAAGCATTAACAGCTTAACATAAAAAATTCAAAAAACTCAATATATCTGTTATATCAAGAAAAATGAATAGCGCAAATTCATCTGCTAAAAAAAGTTATATGTGGTAAATTTATAAATATATATTGCATAAAAGAGACTTAAAAATAATTAAATTGACACTACAAAAATATGTATAGGAATAAATGTAACAAATGGCATACAAGACCTCTAAATGATGTCTATAAAACATTACTGACAGAAAAGAAAGAAAATAAACAAATGGAGAGATATACCTTTTTTATGAATTGGACATTCCAGTATTATTAAGATAGAAATTATCTGAAAACTGATTTAGAGCCGATGCAACCCCTAGTAAAGTGGAATTTGACAACAACAAAAGGAATGGACTACTGGTAAACACAATAGCAAGGATGGATCTCAGAAACATCATTCTAAGTGACAGAAGCCAAACATAAAATCCAACATATTATATGACTCAATTTACATGTAATTTATATATAAATTATAGAAAAGACAAAGCTATGGAGATAGAAAAAAGATCATCGGTTTCTTGGGACTGTGGTTGGAAATATGGTTTGATCATAGAGGTCTCAAGGTGACTTCTTGCAGTGATGTATGAGTTCTAAGACTGGTTTGTGGTAGTGATAGCTCAATTGTATAAATTTATTAAACTCATAAACTATACATTAAAATGAAAGGAGTTTATGATATAGGCTATATTTCAAAAAAATGTGATCACTATTAAAAATTTTGTCATTTGCTTTCTTTTCTTTATAGCTTTACCACAAAATTTTGCATTCTTAAATAACATATTTAATTATTTTGTTTCAAAATTTATAAAAGCATTGAGTCAGACTAAATATATTCATCTATGACTTGTATTATTCACTGAAATATTACCTTTTAAGATATATTTACGATATTATTGTTTCATAATATCATGTTGCAAAAATACATCCAAAACAAATTCATGCATTCAAATGCCTGTGGATATTTGAGCTGTTTATGATTTGTTACTGTTACAAATAATGCTACTGTGAACAATATCTATGGTCATCAGGTGCAATCTGCAAAAGTCTTACTACGGTGTACATGGAATAGCGGAATTTCTGGGTCTTGGGATATATTTATTGTCCAAGTTACTACAAAACGAGTACTTTGAAAAATTCACATCATCACCCAAAGTGTATAAATGCCTTGTTCTTCCCCATCCTTAACTATCATTGATATTTTCATACTTTTAGGATTTGTGAACAGGTGTGTGCTCCTGAAGAGGTGTAAGATTAGTTTCAGTTTATGTTTTCTAACTGACTAATGAAATTAAACATATTTTAAATATTTATTTTCCATTAATGTTATCTGTGAAGTGCCTCTTCAAATTATTTGCTTTTTGTATCTTCATTAGAAGATAACTCATTAATCTCTAATGATTCCTCTGTCACAAAACAAATGTCCACAGGTCAAGTAGATCTGTTTTATGGTGCTCAGTTTTCCCATACCTGTGTGAATAACACAGTACCTTAGTAACTATAGCATCATAATCATTATCTGTATTTAGTTAGGAACATTTCCTTGATATCTTCTTCAGGAGCCTCCTAGCTATTGCTGGCTTTTGCTTTTCTGCATCTTTTAAATGCATTATAAGTTCCCATAAAAAACAAATAAATAAGAAAAACTAGATGGGATTTATTTTAAATCTATAGATCAAATTGAAAAGCCTTCAAAAATTTGAATAAAATTTTTCATTTTTTTAGATTTTTTTCCAGGATCCTTTAATATTTTATAATCTCCTGCTTGCGTATCTTTTACAACTGGCTTTTAGATTTATCATTGGATGTGTGTTATTTTATTATAAGTGTAATCTTTCAAAACTCTATATTCTAATATGCTGTATCTAGTTTAAATTAATTCAATTTTTGTATGTTTATCTTATAATCAATAACCTTATAATTATTAATAATATAATAATCATAATTGTTTTAATCATTTCAAACTTTAAAAGAAAACATTTAAAATCTTATTCAGTATTTTATAATATCTCAACCTCTTGGGGAGCTAAATATCCTCTCTGATGAGTCTTGTGTCCCTCATATTAAGTAAATATTTTTGGTAACTTCTTATTCTTACCTTTTTTAGCTGAGTTTTTTGTTTTGTTAATTATCATTATTTTTAACCTGTTTTGTTTTTCTTTTGGGCATCATACAAACTCAGGATTGCAAAACTTCACTATTTGGACACTGTTTTGAATTTGATTTTTTTGCTGGGGTTTCACATCAAAACAACATTTTTATGTTAATTTTGTGACTTAGTGATTCTTATACCACATGAATAGTGAAAATTGGTTTAAAATATATAAACTTTGTGATTTTTTTCTTTCACAACCTGTTAGTTTAAGCATACAGACCTTACTGAAAATTATTAAAATTGTATTCATCATATTTTGCATAGACTTGAAATATGTAAATTCCCATCTACTAAAGTAACACCCATTAAGAAAACAAATTTATGAATCCATATAGCATTTTTTACTTCAGAAATAACTTAGATGATAAGAGTTTGACACGTGGTATACTAGTTTCCTAGGACTGCTGTCACAACGAAACACACACTGGGAGGCTTAAAATAACACGGGCTTATTTTCTCATGGTTCTGGAGTCTAGATGAATGTAATCAAGTTGTTGTCAGCCTTGGTTTTTCCTCCCTCTCTCCTAGCTTCTAGCGGTTACTGGCAATCTTTGGCATTCCTTGTCTTTTGGATGCCTCATTGAAATCTCTGTCTTTATCTTCACTTGGCATTCTCTCTGTGTCTGTGTCTGTTCACACGACATTCTTACTACAAGAACACCAGCCATATTAGGTAAAGTTTCCACCTTACGCCAGTATGATTTCATCTTAAATAATTACATCTGCAATAGCCCTATTTCCAAAAAGGTCACATCCCAAGCCTCTGGGGATTGGGACTTCAGCCTATCTATTTTGGAGGGGCACAATTCAGTTCATAGCACTGAGGTATACCTTACTTGATAGATAATCATTACAGTTTGTTTTATCTTTAAGTATAGCTACAACAATTTTATCGTGTTCTTTTAACCCTCATACTTTAATCTACAATGTAAAAGTAGAAACTTTTGCTTTTTAAGTAGCCATGGGGGCATGCATTTTAGCCAGTGGGATTTTTTAAATCTACGTTAATCAATATCTGAGTGCTACTTTGCAAATTTACATCTCTTGATTTTGCGAGAGCATCAAACTTGTAAACCTGGATTCTTACATCAGTGCCAATATCAATACTAGGACCTCACCTTAGGCCATTAAAGTATTAGCTTGAGCTTATCACATTGGCTTTGATTTGGTCTTCTAATTGGTAATTAGGGCTATGCCTTTATTTTTTTGAATTTAACTAAATTTGTAACTTACCCAACAATTTTATTTGTTTTTCAAAAGATGTGCATCTATATCAAATTTGTCTGTAATATTGTCTTGAATCCTCCCACTGAAACATCAACATTTTCTGAAATTGTTCTTGCTAAGATTAGCAACGAATGGTGCTAACCAAAATGATCTTTTAAATTTGTCATTGTACTCATATTTCTACCTGTATTTGAAAAAGTTAGAGGACCAGCCCAGTGGCGTAGTGGTTAAGCTCATGTGGTCTGCTTCAGTGGCCTCAGGTTCGGGGGTTCAGATCCAGGGCACAGACCTACACATCACTCATCAAGCTACGCTGTGGCAGGCGTCCATATGCAAGATAGAAGAAGGTTGGCACAGATGCTAGCTCAGCGACAATCTTCCTCAGGCAGAAAGAGGAATATTGGAAACAGATGGTAGCTCAGGGCCAATCTTCCTCACCCCCAAAGGGAAAAAATAATTAATCATTTCTTGCTTTTATGAATTGTGACCATACAATCTTTAGTTGTTTCTTGTGGGGACTCAACGTACATTATGGTAGGATTTCTTCCAACTTCTGTCAGTGTTCTTCTTAAGACTTGTTTGCCAGCTACTACTTTATACTTGCAAAAATGTGGATATGTCTTACTGATTTACCCTGTTGTTCTTTTTCTTCTCGCTAGATTATTACCCTAGGGGATAGTAAACAATCTCATGTTCTCAAATACTCTCTGTAAAAAGACCATGTTAGGATGTTTTTTCCCTTTATGGGTAGAGCCAACTGACCAATTGATATAGCCTTTTGATTGTCTCATCAGCATCTTCAAACCTGAAGTCTTGTCTTGCCCTTCAAATTCTGCTTTTTCTTCAACTTTTCCCATCTCAAGGAATGGCATCACAATCAAATACGTGTACTGTACAGAAAAATGGTTCATCCTTAGCCATTTCTATTTTACCTGCTGCATCCAAACAACATTCAAGTCTTTTAGATTCTATTTAGAAGTATATTTCCAATCCCTTTACTTCTCATTATGTCCGCTGTTACTATTCTAATTTTAGTCACCATTGTTTCTTTCATAGAAGACTACAATGATCTTATTTTCTTTTTTAATAGAATTTATTTTTAGAGCAGTTTTATATTCACAGCAAAAATGAATGGAAAGTAGAGATCTCCCATTTACCCCCTGACACCACACACGCACAGTTTCCCCCACTATCAGCACTCCACCCAGAGTGATATCTTTGTTACAAGTGGTGAGCTTACACTGATACATCATAATCACCCAAAGTCTATAGTTTATGTCAGGGTAACTCTTGGTGTTGTTCATTCTACGTGTTTTGACAATTTTATAATGACATGTACCCACCACTTTAGTATCATACAAATCATTTCACTGCCCAAAATATCACCTATGATCTGCCTATTTATCTCTTCTTCATCCTCAACCTCTGGAAATCACTGATATTTTTACTGTCTCCATAGTTTTGCCTTTTCAAGAAGTCATGTAGTTAGAATCATAGAGTATGTAGCCTTTTCAGATCAGCTTCTTTCTCTTAGTAATATGCATTTGAAGCTCCTCCATATAACTTTATGGCTTGATAGCTCATCTCAGTACTGAATAGTATTCCAATGTCTGGAAGTACAGTTAATTTATCTGTTCACCTACTGAAGGACATCTTGGTTTCTTTCAAGTTTGACAATTATGAAGAAAGGTGTTATAAACATCGTGTATAGGGTTTTGTATGTGTGTAAGTTTTCAACTCATTTGGATAAGTACCAAGGAATGTGATTCCTGGATCATATGGCAAGTGCATGTTTAGATTTGTAAACACTGACAAACTGTCTCCCAAATTACCATTTTGTATTCCCAACAGCAGTGAATGAGAGTTCCTGCTGCTCCACATCCTTGTCAGTATTTGGTGGTGTCATTGTTTCAGATTCACACCATTCCAATACTTGTGCAGTGATATCTCACTGTTGTTTTAATTTCCATTTCCCTGATGATATGACGCAGAGCATCTTTTCATATGATTATTTGCCATCTGTATATCTTCTTTGGTGAGGTGTCTGTTAAGATCTTTGCCCTATTTCTAATTGGGTTGTTCATTTTCTTATCATTGAGTTTTAAGAGTTATTTGTATATTTTGGCTAATAGTCCTTTATCAAATGAGTCTTTCGCAAATATTTTCTCCTAGTTGGTGGTTCATCTGTTCATTCTCTTGACAGTGCTTTTTGCAGAGCCAAAGCTTTTAATTTTATTGAAGTCCAGCTTATCAATTAGTTCTTTCATGTGTCATGCTTTTGGTATCACATCTAAATAGTCATCATTATACCCATGGTCATCTAGATTTTCTCCTATGTTATTTTCTAGCAGTGTTAGTGTTTTGCATTTTACATTGTCTGTGGTCCATTTTGGGTTAATTTTGGTGAAGTGTGTAAGGTCTGTATCTAGATTAATTTTTTTTGCAGGTAGATGTCCAGCCATCTCAGCAATATTTGTTGAAAAGACTATCTTTTCTCCATTGTTTGCCTTTGCTTCTTTGTCAAAGACCAGTTGGCTATATTTATGTGGGTCTATTTCTAGGCTCTATCATCTTTTCCATTGATCTATTTGTCTATTCTTCATCAACACCACACTGTCTTGATTACTGTAGCTTTATAATGTCTTGAAGTCAAGTAGTGTCAGTCCACTGCAAAGATCTTTTTATTCATTTCTTCTTGCCTCCTAACCTCAGGTCCATTTGTCAGGAATCCCTGATAGAATTTAAAAATAAATAACTTCCTTAGTTAAAATCTTTCAATGAGTCTTTTTTCTTTTAGAATAAAATGCAAAATCAACACAATAGTTTGAAGGTCCTTCATTGTCTAATCCCTGCCTTCATCTCCAGCCTTTTAGTAATTCTATCCTCTGCTCATAGTCACTGCCTTCTTTAAAATTTTGGAGTATAGCAGGATCTTACCCCTCTCTGAGTCTTCACACTTACTCATTTTATTCACTGATTTTTATTTTTTGCTTTCACTGTTAACCTGACAGTCCCCTACTCATCTTAACTTTAGTTACTTACAGAAGAGGATCTCCTGGACACAAAATTTGTCCCCTGCCTGTTACATAGTATGAATATACTTGTTAAAATCTTTCTTTCTCCTAATCTCTAATGTCAATAAGGTTGGTACCCGTGTTCACTCTGCTCAGAAGTATGTGCATAGCAAAATATAGACTATAATTTAAAAATCTAACTTAATGAATGGATACATTTTACTTTGAAAAAAAGAAAAGCTGAAAATTATAGAACAAGCACCCTAATTTCCCAACGGACTCTTGTCAATGATTTGAGAACTTCAAAACATCCTATTGGTATCCTGTCTTCTGAATCTCAATCTTATCTTAATAAAATAGTAACATTGATTGTGATAAAACATAAGTCAATTCATGTTACTTTGTTCAAAATCCGTCAATGGTTTCCCATCTCGCTCAAAGCAAAAGCCAAAGATCACACAGTATGGTCCTCAGTCACCTCTCTGTTCTAACTTCTCTAACCATCATTCTACTCCAGTAACATTGGCTTCCTTGCCAGTCCTAAACACAGCAATTACAGTCTCATCTCAGGACTATAGAACTTGCTTCTTCTCTTGCCTGGTATGCCCCAAATGTCTGCTGTTTGTTTCTTCATCAACATCAATTCATTACGCAAATGATGACCTTCTTAATATTGCCTTTCCTTGCCACATGATCTAATAACACAATCCTGCTCTCGCAACTAATTTAGATGTGAGCTTTTGAAATTTTGTGTATCAGTTCTCAGGGATGTGTCTGCATGTGCGCACTTGCAAGCCTTCTGTCTTAGAAGAATGTTACAAGTCACAAATTTATCCTATGAATCATTGTGAAGAATATAGCATGCATTTTCAGTTCATATTTTTGGGTAAAACATGTTAAAAAACTGGCTTAGCACCAGTTAGAAAATTTATTATTTTAATAAATCAGTAAAAAATGTGGAACGATGTAAAGGGCCTATTGCGGGGGTACTCATCTTTCAAATATTCTTATGTTTAGATTGTAATCATACTCAGTAACGTAATTAATGGATCACAAATTTTGACAAACATATTGTGCAAATTTTAATAACTCTGACCAAAAGCTATGTTTTATAATAGGTTTTCAGTCTTTAATGAAAGCAAAGAAAATAAATCTATGATTAGAATCCTTTCCATCAGTATAGTACTATGAAGTAGCATTCTTTTTAGAGCATGCAAGAAAATAAGTGAAAGATTAGCAGCAAAACCCAGCATAAGTGGATTGCCCATCTGAGCAGTCTTGAAAGTAATCCTTTTTATTTGGGAGAAGAACATGCTAAATGGAGAATTTATACATCTGTGGTATTAAGCTTTATTAACAAAAGGAAATTGAAAATGACAATGGGTCTAAATGCTTTTTCTGGAATATTAACTTTGTTTCAGTTATGGGTTTGAGTTCTATACGTGATCTACAAAAGTTAACCCTCTGACTACGTGTGAAGTTTCAAAATGAATCATGTTACAACTCATAAATAGAAATTACTGGTACTTTCTCTTGATGTAATTGATTGGAAATTCTTGAGCCTCATGTTTGGGTTCAGGGGAAAATTTAGTCGTGACCAATATACAATTTGTCAGCACTAGGAATTTAAATTGTTGTTTTGTATAAGCTTTAGTCTTTGGAGAATAATTGTTCCCGCTCCTTTCCAAACAGTTCTGAGGGACTATAGAAAGGACTTTTATGATCTTTCGATGTTGGAGATGGAGGAGCTTAAGGCTTCACTCTGGTCCTTGCGTGTAGACAGTTTGACTGCCTTCGAGTGGTGACTGGTCTTCTCAGGACATTCTTTTGGTATTCGTTTTCAGTATTCGGGACTGCTGTTAATTGATCTCCCTGAGCTAGATAGAGTCCATTGGCTGTTCCTTGGAAGGCATAGCCTTTCTTTAGTTCTAATATGAACATTATAATGTTTTTCATTCATCCTCTTGGTTCAGGATATTCACTTATAAACATTCAAATAGTAGGCTTTCTGGGACTAAACTTAGCTTCTGAGTTATCTAGAACACACACGATTTTAAGATTATGTTACTCAATCCTCAATGATTTCTTTGCAAACTTCATCACCTTCCTATTTCTGCTGTGTTATCCAGATTCTCTTGAATTCGCTCCATGTTGTACAGAACCACTAAGAAGAAAGATATCCTCTCTGAGAACCAAGACACACAGAGGAGGGATTTGAGCATTTTTTTCCTACCCCAAAGGTATAGCGGGATCAAGTGTTATCTTCGATCTTTCTTTCCTTCCATTCGGAGTCTATGACTAATCCTGAATCTCAGACGTGTTATCTTCTTTCTAGTAAAGAATTTGTAACTCATTTCCTCAAATTTGTTTCTAGATTTACTAAGGAAGCATGAAGTAAATGAAAAGACATTGTCTTTGTTTAAATATAGATTTTTCAAGTCTATTCTCTTGTTAAAACATCACAATCCCATGTCCTTCAGCTTGGGGTGATATAATTTATAATTTAGTCTTAGTAGTGGAAGAGTGCAAAGGGACATTAATTAAGGATGAAATTAAAATGTGTTTGATATTTTGATATTTTCAATTTAATATTTTCAATTATTCTCTTTGTATTGTAAATCTTCCTGTCTCTACAAATTCTCTGCTCCAGCTTCAGGAATCATAGCCCCCAAATAAAGTGCGAACAAAGTCTATCCCAAACTAATTTTTTATTCCTTAGGTACTCCACGTTTTTCTTAATTTACCTGTTTGTTGGGTAAAAACGTCACTTTATATGTAATCAAGTCCCCAGAAGAATGTCTTTTTCAACATGAGGGTCATGATCCATTTCTATTTGTCATGAAATTAATTTAGTTTGTTCAGTTAAAAGAAAGAAAAACAATGAAGAAAGAAAGAATAAAAGAGAGAACAAATAAATGGTCACAAGAAAGAGAGAAAGAGAAAGAAAGGGAGGAAAGAAGTGAAAGATTGAAGCGGGAATAAAGAAAAAGGAAAAAAGGGAGGAAAAAATAAAATATAAATATTAGGATAAGTAACAATTTTTTCTTTCAGTCATATATTTATTTGCATGTGAATTTCTGTATACTTATGCTGTGTAATGATATGAATATCTTTTTTAATATCAGTCATAAGTTAAAAATAATTTAAAAATATTTTTAATCTTTGGAAGCTACTACCTGGCCACTAGCCCTCTCTCTTTCCAAAGGGTATAAATTACATAGGCATGGCAAGTTTTTGTTAATATGGATAGATTTCTCTTCCAGGAAGGGCTTGTCTGATGTGTGTTTGTGTGTTTGTGTGTGTGTACGCACAGAGGATGGGCATGGCTTTATGGGCATCTTTACTTCAAAGTAGAAGGATGGATTGATGAATCAGCATCTTAATTCCAATCTCATTCCCTGTTCTCTCTAAGTTTGCATTTTCAGTCTCTATCCTTAGCTATTTGGCTTGAAAGAGAAATTCACGACATCTGGTCTAGATTACAAGAAAACAGCATGGCATCATGTTCTGGCTGCCTGGGACCTCTCAAGGTAGACTTGGCTACTGTGTGATTAATTGTGCAGTCTCTTTCTGGCTCTCGTGTTTGATATCTTTCTTCAAGTCACTGTTTCTACAGAGTCCACAAGCCATTTTGGCCTGAAATGCCACTACTGGAATTGGATCTTCCTCTGTGAGAAATTGTGGCCAACATCATTTATGTGACATCAAAAAACGAAACAGGAAGCTACAACAATCCAAATGTCATGATAATAGGTTACTTTTTATTTTCCATCTGAGTGTCATGTGTACTATATATACATCAATTACTCATCAGGGACCTGGTTTCTTCTTCTTTATATTAAAAGACTAAAAACAATCTTAAATATCTATCATAGTTTGTTAGCTTGTTTCTCAGTAGTAACCAGGATGTAAAATTCTAGTGACTAGAAGCTAGGGAATTTCATGGAGAATGGCAGGCTTCCCTACCACCCCACTCTACCTCATTAACACAAAGAATTTAGGTTTGTAAGCTTAACATAGGATATATTGATTGATGAAGTGATTATATTTGGTAGTTAAAGCAAATAGTTTGTTGGTGATTGATAGGATACAAAGGAAACCTCTGGTGAATTGGCTGAAATGATCAGATAATAGCAAAGCAGAGAGCCTAAAGCCAATAGTCCTTAATTTAGAAGTGGATCAGGTAAAAAGAAAAGTTGAGCAATACCAAAAAGCAAGTTCAAAGACACTGATATTAAGGAATAAGGCAAATTGTGCAAAATGATAGCAGAATTTTCAACTTGCCAATGTACAATCAGATGCAATCTCAGGAACAAGCAGATAGGCACAATAAGGGAAACACATTTATTGAGTGTATGTCTTAGGAGCAGGACTTGGTATTTTTGCATACAGTGTAGAATAATTTCTCACCATATGTGGTAAGTGCTTTCTCATTGCAGATGAATATATACGAGGCAAGAATTTTCTCAAGTCCAGTCCAGAATTTTCAGCTTTCTTCTGGACACATCCAAAGCTTAATGCATAACCTCTTCCTCCATCAAATTCCCTCCACTTATTCTGTTCTGTTCTCTTCTCTTATTTTTATGACTTCAATGGTATGAAAAGTGAAAGCTGAGTTAATCAGACACATTAAGTCATAGCCCATTATTATTATTCATTAATACAAGATACTCTTGTTTTATTTTATATTTTTCTCCTTCACCCTTGATCCCATTTCCTGTCCCTAATCCAGACACTTATTTGGTTGTTCCTTCTCCATTATCCCGTATCTCTAAGTCCTGTCAATTCCACCTGCGATATCCCGGGCAGTTATACCATCCTCTCTATATTAAGTGTTATGCCTTAGTCTTGGTCCTGATTATTTCTTATCTTTATAAGAACTCTGTAATTACTCACATTTTAGAATGAGCTATTCTCCCCAATTTTCTATCTCCCATTCAGGCCCCTCCTGTATATAAATGACTGGCTTAGTTTGGATTCTTTAAAAGTTAATCCTTATTTGGAAATTCTTGTGCAAAAACTTCACCGAGAGAATGCTCTCCAGAGAAGGGAAATGATGGATGCAAGATAGAGTGGGAGAGAAAAGCTAAGCCGGGATGTGGCCACTTCTCAAGCCTAATTTCAGCCTGATGATCTCTCAGCGTGTGCTGGAGCATGAACACTCCACAGGGCTGGTGCTCCCATGGGCTAGCCTTGTATACTTGTGTCATTCAGTCAGTTTGCGTATGGAGAACCCTAGAGAGGGAGGAACCTAACACATTGGCTACGGCAGGTCATCGTGCTGAGGGCTGTTCTCTGAAGGGACGCAACTGTGAGCCATGAGTGACCAACACTCAGAACAGCAGCAGCAGTTCTGAGGAGAAATAGGTTCAACGGCTCAGAAAAAGCTATCCGGGCAGAGCACCAACCACATCAGTACACGATCCAAATGACTTTCTAAAACCCATTAACTCCTCTGTTTACAATCCAAGGGTGGCTTCAATATTAATTCCAAATTACATCATGGCATACATTTGTTCCTTTTCGATTTATCCATCCTTATACTCTGTCTATATGGATCTATTTGTAATTTTTATCTTATTTTCTTTTTTTCTGCTTTTTCTCCCCAAATCCCCCAAGTACATAGTTGTATATTTTAGTTGTGGGTCTTTCTAGTTGTGGTATGTGGGATGCCACCTCAATGTGGCCTAATGAGCAGTGCCATGTCTGCGCCCAGGATCCGAACTGGCAAAACCCTAGGCTGCTAAAGCAGAGCGCGCAAACCCAACCACTCGTCCATGGGGCTGGCGCCTCTATTTGTAGTTTTTAAAGTGCCATCTTCTACATTTATTTGTACACTTTTTAGCCAGATGGCTGTATCTTCAAAGAACAATCTTTTGCCATCTAGGTACCTAGTTAATTTCAGTTTTATTAGTCTAGCTAAGATTTTATTTCCTCCTAAATACCTAACCACATCCTAATCCCCTAGGCCCCCTCTTTGATCAAAGCCCTTTCTACACATTCCCTCTAGCATTTATAATACTTTAGTATAAATACCTGCTCACTGTTCTCTCATCTCACTAAACAGAGATTTCCCTAAGAACAGGAACTGTGGCTTTTATGTCTTTATCGTATATCTTGATACATAATAAGCACTGAATATATTATTTTATAAATAAAGAAATTAATGAGGCTTACAAGCTTAAAGTGTTCAAGGCAAAAAAAATAGAATGCATTGTTATGTTTTGAATTCAGTTCCATCAGATTGTAACCCCCGCTCTTTTTTCCCTAAGATAAGGTCATTGTATTCTTGCATTATTATATTTGAAATTATGTGGTTCTTAATAGATTGCTAACCTAAGACTATCTCAAGTATGTGCATACAGACACATACATCTTATATTTGAAGTTAAGGATCTGTATATGTATTCATACCACCAAGGAGTCCTCTGGGATCAGATGCAGCTCTCCGTTGCTGATATGCTAATGCCATGATTGACTTTTCTCCAATAGCAAATTATATTCCTAAGTAGGGCTTCTGCAGGCTTATGCTACAATCAGTTATGTTTGCTATCATGGTTGTTTCTGGATCCGTGGTCCCACTTCTACTTATCCAGGAATTTTTGTTTGTTTGTTTTTCTGTTTGTTTTCAGGAAGATTAGCCCTGAGCTAACATCTGTGCCCATCTTCCTCCACTTTATATGTGGGACACCTATCACAGCATGGCTTGCTAAGCAGTGTGTAGGACCTCACCTGGGATCCAAACTGACAAACCCCGGGTCGCCGAAGCGGAATGTGGGAACTTAACTGCTGCGCCAATGGGCCGGCCCCCATACAGAGATTTTTATTATGCTTATTTCCAAACTTTTATCCTGTAGTCCACTGAAGGGTTAATAGGAAAATTAGTTAACTTTCTTGAAGTCGTTGTCATACTTTCTTCCGTTTGTCCCTTACTCATGATGTCCTTGGAACAATCCCTTCATTTTGTCGATGTTTTCCTTTTCCTCCTTAACCCTTAAAAGAAATTTCTATTTATGTATTACTTCATCTTTGCTTGCCTCTATATTAGTTTCATGCATCTAAATATTGTCACTTAAGGGGCTCGCCCCGTGGCCGAGTGGTTAAGTTCGCGCGCTCCGCTGCAGGCGGCCCAGTGTTTCGTTGGTTCAAATCCTGGGCGCAAACATGGCACTGCTCATCAAACCACGCTGAGGCAGCGTCCCACATGCCACAACTAGAAGGACCCACAACGAAGAATATACAACTATGTACCCGGGGGCTTTGGGGAAAAAAAGGAAAAAAATAAAAATAAAATCTTTAAATATTGTCACTTAAACAATACCGCATAATATCCAGCATGGCTATCAAGTTAGCATGCAGCTCTTTGCATAAAGAAATTGATACCCTTCAGTCAGATGTGGTTCAGATCAATGTTTTTACCTAGCGTTCTATGGAATACCTTATTTTCATCCATGTTCTCTGTCATCAACTGACTTTTTTCTTCATTGCAAATTAATCTGAGCCAAAATGATCATTTTCTTGTGGTCGGGCTCTGATATTAACTTTATTCTCTCTTTTTGAAGTTCCTCACTTTCCAAACTCAAGTTTACAGACTTCATCAGCTACACCTCTGTGCTGTCTAGAACTGCATCTTATTCATTCTGTAAATCTTCCTTGGCTCCTGCTTTTGATAGAGAAAGAATAACTTTTAAGTTGAACCCAACTAGAGCCAGTCTTCTCCACTTTTCAAAAGTCATTGATTCTAAGTAACTTCCTGGGTCACACTTTCAGCCACTCCTTTGGCTACAGTACTCTGAGGGTTTTCTTTTTAACAGTTTCATTTCCACTAGGCATGCACCACATAAGCACTGCCTAGAAACGCTTTTGCTATAAAAGTGTTGAATCAGGTGCAGCCTGGGTCACAAGGATGACAAGTGGAAAGCAGCCCGGAGATGAGCCCAGCACTGACCAGTGACAGGAGAAGCTGGATAATATGACCTCTTCTGTACTGAACATTTATTTTGTTCAATCTATTACATTACAGGCACTTGTTCCTTTAATTCTCAGTTATCACTATGAAACAAGTAGTATTTCCATTTCACAGATGAGGTTTAGCAAGTTTAGGTAATTTGTCCAAGAACCTTGAGCCTGTAAATGGTAGGGCTGGATCTGCTTCATGCCATCTCCTTAGAAAAAAAGCTGACTTTTCTGTGATTCGTTTTCAAAACTCTCTCTTTAATTTTTTTACTGTCCACTTATATCATGCCCACTATGTGCCAGGCTTTGTTCCAAGAGCTTTAAAAGTATATAAAATATTTACTCATAACAATCCTTTCAGTTATGCATTAAATCAGCATTTTAGAGAAGAGGAAACTGGAGCCAAAAATGTTTGCTAGCTTGCTCCAGATCACGCAGTGTATAAATACCTTCTTCTCAGTAGGTAGACGTGTGTAACTAGATTGTGCAATGCAATAAAGTCATTGCACTTTTAGAAATTTAGTTCTGTCTTAAAATAGGTTTACTTTCAGAAGTAGAAGTTTTAGTTTGAGCTCTAGCTGTCAATTGTCCATGCCTGGAAGACATTTACCTTTAAGCCTCAGTGGCTGTAACTGCCACTATCACTATTTCCTTCTGGAAGCTACTAGACTTTCAGTCCGAGAAACTTGGAACTAATAACAGTTTCAAGGAGATGTACTTTACAGACCCAGTATATTTCATTGATGACACATGCCCTGACTCCTCAATATCCTTCACTCTAGTCAAGGCTCTCTGTGACTGGAAGAAAGAAATACTTTGCAGCATCCCTAGAAACTGCAGGCAGCTCACAAGAACCATTAACTAATTTAGATTTAAGTGTCTGTGGAATTGCTGGCTGCAAGTACTACAGCGAGGCCCTGGGTTAATAAAGGTTTGCTTCTGTTCGGGAGTCTCCAGTTCTGCCTGTGTCTCATATTTCTTCTCACTGGAACTTAAGGCACTGGAAACTTTGTGTGTGTGTGTGTTTATTGTTTATAGGAACCCACAACATGGTTTGAATAAAGTGTAGATTTTATAGTACACAATCAGATGAATAATTTATTGCATGTATGGCATTAAAGAGATCAGGGAAACTGTATTATTCTTGGTTATATGGGTCCTCTATGATGTTATTTGCCATGATGTTCTTCACATGAATTGCTCTGACAGTTGTTATATCTTGTCATTGCATGCTGATGGCAGTGTGCAAATAGATTTGCCACGTAGGAATTACCTGTCCCACAAGTTCATTTTCAATGGCCTTCTAAAGATCAACCATCCTTGCAGGAGTTAAAAAAGATTTACAGAATCATTGCCACGTGCATCCTTAGAAATAAAGACAAAAATTACTGACAGTTTTGTGTAGAAGAGTATATAAAGATCACTATTTTTAATGTTGTATATATTTTTTTGATTTAACTGATATACAATAAAAATCAAATTTCCATAAAGTCAAATTTTAATGTCTTTTCCCACATGTCAAACAACAGATCCTGAGAAATCCTTGTATGGAGCCTATGCTAGAACAAATGAATAACTAACATTTGTTTAAATGCTAGAAATGCCAATGCATTATCATTATACAAAGCAGTTTACATAGGAAATTATCTAGATATAATTTACCAAACAAAACTAGAAATTTTCCAACTTTCATGTTTGTAAGTACACATTTGCTTGGACATAGAGAACGAAAAATACTACTGAAAGAAAAACTAGCATCTTATAATATTTTGACTGAATATGTATATACACACATATATGAGAATATAAATATGTGCACTATATTTATGTACAAACAAATATTTTTAAATTTTCTAATATCTTAAGTGGTGCCAATCTTATGTGTTGTTTCAAAACTAGCAAGGGAGGGGCTGGCCCCGTGGCCGAGTGGTTAAGTTCGCGCGCTCCGCTGCAGGCAGCCCAGTGTTTCGTCGGTTCGAATCCTGGGCGCGGACATGGCACTGCTCGTCAGACCACGCTGAGGCAGCGTCCCACATGCCACAACTAGAGGAACCCACAACGAAGAATACACAACTATGTACCGGGGGGCTTTGGGGAGAAAAAGGAAAAAATAAAATCTTTAAAAAAAAAAAACAAAACTAGCAAGGGAGTTCACTAAAGAAAATCATTTTAGGTGTGTATAAACAAAACCTCTAAAAATCATTAACAGATTTGCTTCCTTATTGACAATTGGATAGATCATATATATATATATATATCTCTCCACAAAGTAATATATATATAAAATATATATATATAAAATTATATAATATATTATGTATGATAATATATAAATGTATATTATATATAATATCTAAATATATATATAAATATACATAATATATATAAAACTTTGTGGGTACACAAGGAATTTTATTATTTACTACTTTATATGCTATAAGGATGGGGTAATGATTATATTATGCTTCTGCATTTGTGAAGGACTGCAAATATAACTTAAAGACAAGGTACATAAAGGAAATACAATTTAAAAAATAATCTGCATTCTCAAAGACTTTAAAATAGAAATGCCTTGTATCAGAAGTTCAAAATATAGCTGACTGAATTCAATTTACGATAAATTTGAGATTACTGGCTTACAAATTTGTAATAGATTGTTAGTGCCTTGAGGATACTGGTTGAATCTTATATGTCCACTGTAGGGTATAATTTCTCGCGTATTATAAAGACTAATAAAATGTTTGTGAAATAAATGAACTCAATGCTTTGGACAAAAATCTCTTCTTGTTTGTCTCCCAAAATACATGCATTGCATCTGCTTTCTCCATCGTCTTCCCATTTACTTTGTCCTAATCTTACACTGGAAGTATAATAAGCTCTATCAAACCTCAAGTTCTTTCTCTTGTAATATGCAAACCATGTTGCCACTTTATTTTCTTAAATCTTTCATAGATTTAAACATCTTAAAGCACAGTTTTAAAACTTTCCAGAACTTCATGTTGCCAACAGGAGAGAATCTATATTCCTTAATACAGGTTCAATGGTACAGCCCTAATATCATTAGTACAGCCCTAATAATTATCAGATATAGTTAGTTACTTACATTCATTGTTCCTCAAAGTTTAACGTCCTTGAGATCAGGGACCATATTTTACCCGTATTTGTATTCTTAGCAAAAATACTGCGACTGACATGTAATATATATTCAATAATTGTTTGAATGCCAATTTTATTTTTAAAACTAGTAGTCAAAGTATCCATATGTTTGTGACTCATTTTAATCTGTTTTTCTATCCTCATCACAAAAATAATCTCTGAAAATGTATGAAATTATATATACATATATATGCATATAGATGGAAGTATCTAGTACTATAAAAAATAGAAACTGGCAATTAGTTTGGATCTTAGTGACAGTTTAGCTTCACATTTCAATTTAATATTAACTCTACAACCTATATAAAATATTTCAACATTAGAGGTATAAAGAAGATGCCTACAGATATAAAAATCACCATGAAAAATAAGATTACACATATAAACAAAAATTTCCTGCTGAAAAATTTAATTTAATCTTGATTATAACTAATATACCCATACATTACCCATATAAAATTAGTAAAAGATTATATAAGTCATATTATTTTTGGAGCAAGATCTCTAAACTGCTTAAAAGAAATTGTCGCAAGATAATTTTTTCCTTGAGACAAATTTTCTGTTGTTGATTTTACCTAAAATGACTTTTTTTCTGAGGGAGATTAGCCCTAAACTAACATCTGTGCCAATCTTCCTCCACTTTATCTGTGTGTTGCCACCATAGCATGCCTGATAAGTGGTGTAGGTCTGTACCCAGGATCCAAACCCACAAACCCAGGCCACTAAAGCAGAGTGAGCCAAATTTAACCAATACACCATGGGGCTGGCTCCCCTAAAATGAATTTTACAATGTCCTTTGATAAATACTGATTAATTTGAGAATATTAGTTGGCATATATATGAGCGTGGCATACCTGTGAAGGCTCTTAGACTGTTTTTAAGAGATCTTGAATATTTTGTCTATTACAAACTATGCCCAAATGATCATCTTGGAGAAGAGTCTGTGACACATTAATACTTAGAATATTAATATAATTTTTTGCTCCTAAAGATACAATAGCATATTTTTTGTATAAAAACATTAAAACTAATTTTGTACTTAAATTGTCTTTTCTGGAAAATGTAATCAACTTAGACACACAAATGGCAAGAATATATATCATTTGATATTTACTCCCTGGTACACAAAAGGAAAAGCAAAAGTGTACTTTGAAGGACATTAGCCTGTGGCATAAACAAATGAAGAAGGAAACAATAAAAATAACGCTTTCATTAGGTTTATGCCCATTGATTAAATGAAAATGAGAGAGATACATTGTATCAAAATTACCCAACAATGTTCACTTATTCCATTATCTAGTAGGAAGAAAACTGAGGATAAAATAATAAGAAAAAGTACATTTGTGTTTATACAACATTTTGACTGTTACACATTAACATTTACATTGTTATTCAGCACAAACATGCTCACATACACAGACACATGGAGAGAGAGAGAGAGAAATAGAAAGTTATCCATTTTCATTATGCACATCAAGGAAAGCTCCAGAAGAAATATACCATTGCACTAGCAACTGCATTGAAATATCACACTCTCCTGGTTTTCTGCCTACTACTTCTCATTCTTTTTTACTAGCTTTTCCTACTTTTTCCAACCACAACATATTGAATTGTGAAATGTCCAAGGTGTAGTGTCAATTCTCATTTTTCTCTGTATGCACTCCTTTCGTTATCTCATCCATGTCCACATTTTATATACTGCCTCTGAAGTGATGACACAAAATTTTAATTTCTAGCCAAACTTCTCTCCTAGACTTTACACTTATGTATAGAACTGTATTTGCAACATTCTGCTTGGATTCTTTAAGGAATCTCAACTGTAACCTGTCCAAAACAGAGGTCCTTTTGGTTTTCTTACCCATTACCTGCTCGTCCCCCGTATCCATGAAACAATCACTCATTCAGCTGCCTCATCCTAATCCTTCCTGTATGAGTCAAGAGTTATTCAGAATTTTTTAATACTTAGGACTTTCTTTAATCTTGTTTTACGTATGTGTTTTGTATTAGTGCAAAGTTGTCAGAAAATGAGGCATGATTTGTTTTTTGGGAAATTGTTTAAAGTTTCTTTAACTTTATATATCATGAATAAAGTGATAATTTTCAAAATGCTTATAGTCATTTGGTAAAAATAATTACTTTTCCTCTTAATTAAAAAAAGGAAAGAGAACAAGAAAGCACTGGAAAATTGCTTGTAAGTAAATCTTAAATTTTCAGTGCTAGTGGAAGAAAATTATGAAAAGATCAGGAAAAACTTATCAAATATTTAATTGACTACCATGGGGAAAACGTGACTGATGAAGAGTTAGAGGAGTAACTAATGTCATCTACGGAGAGTTTCTCCTACACACAAAATGTCTGCCCTGTAATTATTGAAAATTGAAAGTATATTTGAGTTTCCCATTGACTATACGTAATTTTACTTGCCTATTTGACATTAGAATCCTACTCTATGGAAGATGCAACTCCATCGTTTATATAATTTCAATGCAAAATGTCATTTTACATGTTTGTTGTTTTCTATATGCAAGGCGGTGTTTTAGACCCAGGAGATACTAAAACAAAGATAGGCAATGTCAGATCCATCAAGGATCTTAGTCCTATTGGGAAGAGACAAGAAATAAACAAATACATTTATAAAATAAATAAAAATCATTCCAACACGTGTGTACGCTGTCAAGAAAATGGAAGTAGATGACAGATTGTAATGAAGCATTACTTTACACGGAATACCTAAGGAAAATTTTTCTGTGGTAATGACATTTGAACAGGTACTTAAAAAATGGAAGGTACTGGGCAATTGAAACACCTTGGGAATAGCTTTCCAAGTGAAGAACCAGAAAATGCAAAGTAATAGGAAAAGTGCTTATTATAGTGAGGAATAGGAATAAGAACAGTGTGGCTGAATTGAACAGGATATTTGAATAAGGTGAGGTTAGGACCCCATTCTGTAAGGTTTTGAAGGCAAAGGTATAGATTTTAAATTTTATGAAATTTCAGTGGGAAGATATTAGAGGATTTAAATAGAGGAAAGGCAAGATCGAATTTACATTGCAAAAAATAACTCTGACATATTTTATGAAGAATGATCATTGAGATGGCAAATGCAGACATGACGTTGACTTGTGGTAAAATTGGGGCCATGGAAAAACAAGTGAACAGATTTGAAAAATAGGTTAGGGTCAGAACCAGTTGTACTTAATAATGGATTTGATATTGGAAGGCATTATTGAAGGGAGAAATTAAGGGGAACTTGGTTTCAGCTCCAGAAATTAAATGGATATAAGGTCTTTTGTTGGGGCATAAGAGTTAGAGCTAGGAATAAATTGGTGGGGCTTTAGAGAGTGGAATCAAGAGCACTATTCTGTGTAATTTCATAATAAATTTACTGTCAGGGATGAGAGATTTGAGGTATATAAAGCATTAGGATCATCTCCTGGCAGATGGCAAGTAATTATGAAATGTATCATTATTGGGGCTGGCCTGGTGGCATAGTAGTTAAGTTTGCATGCTCCACTTTGGCGGTCCAGGGTTCGCAGGTTTGGATCCTGGGCATGCACCTAGAGTGGCTCTTGAAGCCACCCTGTGGTGGCATCCCATATAAAATGGAGGAAGATTGGCACAAATGTTAGCTCAGCAACAATCTTTCTCCAGCAGAAAAAGGAAGATTGGCAGCAGATGTTAGCTCAGATGTTAGCTCAGGGCCAATCTTTCCCACAAAAAAAAGTATCATTATTATCTTTATTATAATTAATATCAATTTTAGCTGTTATTACAATGCAATTTTCAAATCTTTCTGCTATTATTTGATTGAATCTGTAGTTATATGTAGTTTTTTCCCCTAAGTATTTTATTGACATGAAAATACGTTGTTTATTCATTATTAAATTAATTGTTTTTTAAAATTGGCAGACAAAACTTTTCTTAATTATCATCTTCTCTGAGAATATACATCCTAACATTCAAGGTATCTCAGTTAGCACTCTGAAGCTTTCAAGCCCAAGTTGCTTATTCATAAGTTATGTTACATAATATCTCTTTTCTTTCAAGATTTACTCATTCTAGTTGCAGACTCTTTTATATTTGACTTTATAGTAAACCTTCAAGACTAAATTTTAGGTATATTAGTTTCAATGTTTATTATCAGCCTCTTGAAACACTGATTTTCATATTTCATTGGCTTGAGTAATTCTTCAAGTAGATTTGTGTGTGGATTTTTTTTAATGACAAGCATACGTGGGGACATTCTACATCTATTCTTTCATATTAAAATATATCTTTGAGTTGTGGTGAAATGTGGACATTCACTTGGTGGCTCTTGACAGACTTGAGTCCCATATTTTCCCCTTCCTTTTTTTTATTGAGGTGTAATCAACATATAACATTATAGCTATTTCAGTTGTACAACACAGTGATTCAATATTTGTATATCTTAGGATAGAGTCACTGCAATAAGTCTGGTTAATATCTATCTCCATGCCTAGCTACAAATTTTTTTCTTGTGATGAGAACTTTTAAGATCTACTCTCAGCAATTTTCCAATATGCAATATAGTATAGTCGCCATGCTGTACATTAAATCCCTATGACATTTATTTCCTAACTGGAAGTTTGTACCTTTTGACCACTTTCACCCATTTTGCCCACTCCCCGCACCTTGCCTCTGGCAACCACCAATCTATTCTCTGTATTCATCACCTCATAACTTTTAGAATGCCTATTGTCAAAAAGACAAGGAACAGCAAGTGTTGGTGAGGATGTGGAGAAAGAAATAAACTTTGTGCACTGTTGGTGGGAATGTAAAATGGTGCAGCCACTATGAATATCAGTATGGAGTTTCCTCAAAAACTTAAAAATAGAGCTACCATATGATACAGCAATTCTACTTCATATTATTTATCCAAAGAAAACAAAAACACCAACTTGAAAAGATACATGCATCCTCATGTTCATTACAGCATTATTTACGGTAGCCAAGATGTGGAATCAACCTAAATGTCCATGGATGGATGAGTGGATGAAGAAAACATTCTTTTTTTCTATCTATCTATCTATCTATCTATCTATCCATCTATCTGTCTATCTATGTCGGAATATTTTCAGGCATAAAAAGGAAGGAAATCTTCCATTTGCAACAACATGGATGGACCTTGAGGGCGTTACACTAAGTGAAATAAGTCAGACAGAGAAAGACAAATATGACATGATCTCATTTATACGTGGAACCGAGAAACAAAACAAAACAAAAAACAAGCTCTCAGATGCAAAGAATAGATTGGTGGTTGCCAGAGGTGGGTGTGGGTAAAATTTATGAAGGGAGTCAAAACGTGCAAACTTTCAGTTATAAAATAAGTAAGTCACGGAGATGTATTGTACAGCATGTAGTTAGCTGCTAAGAGAGTAGTCTTAAAATTTCTCATCACAAGAAGTAAAGATTCTGTAAAGTTACTTGGGTCAGCTTTCTTTGTTTACTGTGCTTATAGTCAGTTTACTTTTGGTAGTGTTTCCTTCAATCATCCAAACTCCTGTATATATTTTGAATATTAGCCCTTTGTGTGACATTTTGCTAACATTTTGTTAATATTTTTGCTAATATTTTAAAATCTCTTTACATCTTTCATGATGATTTTTGTTTACACAAAATGTGTGCGTATATAGTTTTTCTTTATCATATTTTTTCAATCTTCCTTCATTGCATCTAAATGTTGAGTCATAAGAAAGTTCCGCTCTATATCCAGTTTTTACAGGAATTCACCTATATTTATTTCCTAGAATTTATGTCTTTTAGAAATATTTAGATCTCTGATACTTTTTTAGAGCTTATTCTTATGTATAGTGTATATATTTATTTTTATCTTTTTTCTAAAGAGCTCTCTGACTGTCCCAGAACCATTTATTGAAAATTCTGTTTAGCTAAATGATTTGTGATGGTGGCTTTATCATATATATTACATTTATCTTACATTAAATATTGTATATACTCGTGGCTTTTTTCTGGATCTTATATTCCATTTGCTGTGTCTGTCTATTCACGTACCAACACTACACAATTTGAATTATAGAGGCTTTATCTGTGTTAACGTGTGATAGGGTTAGTCCTACTTGTAGATTTCTTGTCCGTTCTCTTTTTTTGAACTATTCTTGCATGATTATTTGTATATATTAAGTAATATTGTCTATATTAAGCAGTATTTGTGTAGTTCCATAAAAAAGCTTGTGATTATTTTTTTAATTGAGTTGTTTTCATTTAATTAAAACGCATATCTTTATAACACTTAGTCATCTACAAAAAGTATATCTTTCTGTTTAATTCTACTTGTTTAAGAGTGTCCTAGAGTTTTCCCTATATGTTTCACATATTTTGGGGTTTTTTTCTTTATACTAGCTTTTTCCTAACTACATTTATCTTGTTTATTTCTAATGTAAATGACCTTTCCCTATAATTATATCTTCTACTGGTTATTTTCTGTGTAAATGAGGGCTGTTGCTTTCTCTACATTAAAACTACACCCTGTTATCTCAATGAATGTTTTCTTGTTTGAAAAGTTGAACATTTTAATCTCCATTTTGATATCTTCTGTTATTCATGGGTTACCTATATCTTTTCTTAAAATTTCCATGCAGTTGGATATTTTCTAATTATCTTGCTGTCTTTGAGTTCTAGTTTAACAACATTGTGGCCACTAATGACACTGGCAATGATTTCAGTATTTTGCTAAACAGGCCTGAACTGGTAGGAGGAGATACAGATTAAATTAGATTTTAGACAAATGTTTAAATTTAAATCAGATGGGAAATTTGATGTCTGAAAATAAAACTATCTTAATACCCAAAGATAATTGTAAAAGCCATGAATCTGCATAAAGTATTGTCAAGGTGAATAGAATTACTGGGAAACCACATTAAAAATGTAAATCTGTGCCCTAAAGCACACACTCTATTGAATTCAGCAATTTCAATGAACATTCTAAAATCATATATTCTGGAGGAATAGAGATGATTTGAGGAAGAACAGTACTGAAATGGAGGGGCTAATGCTGGGGCAAGGATTTCAACTATTCAAACTAAAGTTTCTATAATGAAACAGAAAAAAGTAGGTTTTGCTAAGGTAGAGAGAAAGGGAAACCATAATCTTTACCATCAGGATTCAAGAATTTGAGAAGTAGCAGCATAAAGGTTGCTGAGTCTTGATAATTCAGTGCCCCCCTCATGTGGAGTGATTGAACGTGGCTACTGGTCCACATTGTAGTGAGAGTGACTCCCTGCACTCACACCGTGGACTAGGATTAATGCAACATGATTAATCCAAGATCGGTTATCTACTCTGGGAATCAACTGTATCTCTGTATAAGGTCTGACATGGGAATGTGGGAGGGATTAGCCTATGAAATAAAATCGTCTTATTAGTGATTATTGCTAAGGTGTCAGGGGTAGCATATTCTGACATCCAGTAAACCTGGATATAAACTGATACTTTCTGCTTTTAAGATCATTCTGTTTTCACTTATCCTGTTGGATCCCAGACTGTATGGAGGACCTTAGGTCATTTGGGCTATATTTTATAGGTTACTCTGTGCTATTAGTAAAATAGGTTTGCTAAGAGTTAATGGTGAAAGCTGCTTTCTAAGGAAGGTTTCTTTGAATAAAGAAAATGTAATAGATTAACTAATTATGAAGTTTTTTCAATACACAACAGTAATCAGGTAATCATACCAGGTGAGTTACAGATGATTGTGTTTGTTTTTTTGTTTTCTTGCTTTTGCCAAGGAAGATTATCCCTGAGCTAACACCTGTGCCAGTCTTCCTCCACTTTATATGTGGGTTGCCGTCACTGCATGGCTGGTGAGTAGTGTAGGGCCACACCCAGGATCTGAACCTGAGAACACTGGTTGCTGAACTTAACCACTATGTCATGGGGCCAGCCTCCAGATGATCGTGTTTCTATAAAGAATTTGGATAAGGGAACAGATTAGTGGTTACCAAAGAGGAAGGTGATCTGGGGGTGGGCAAAAGGGACAAAGAAGGGGCACATATGTATGGTGATGGATAAAAATTATACTACTGTCGGTGAGCACAATGAAATGTATCCAGAAATTGATAAATAACAATGTACACGTTAAATTACACAATATTATAAGTCATTATGATCTCGATAAAATTACTTGGAAAAAAAGAATTTGATATTGAAAGTGAATGAAACTGTTACTTTGATATATGATAGATGTTTTCAGATCAAGGATCTAAACAACCTAGTTTATTCATCTTAGTCAAATCACTTAACCATTTTGACCCTGTTATCTCATCAGTAATATGGAGGAGATGAAATTTCCCTTCACTTTTTTCCATAGCTATTGTGGGGACAAATTAGAATGGTGATTATAAAGCCTCTTGAAAAATAAAAGTTCTAATAAAAGATTAGGGGCCATTATAATTAGTTGTAAATGTTAACAAGTGCTCATAAATGTCTACAATTAATATTATTTTCATTTAAAAAAGCCAAGAAGTGCTTTGTCTTTTCAGTCCCCCTTTACTTTTTATTCTTTCAATATTTCCAAGTGAACACATGGGAAGAATTTTCCTTTATTACATATATAAGTAAACACAAACACATAAACAACACAGACACATTTTCCCTGACAAGAGTGACTTTTTTCTCTGTGACTACACACTTTTCCAACTTCATTGCTAATCTTTGAGCTGTTTTTTATTTCCTTCTTCGTGGCCACCTGGATAACCAGGTAATATAGACCAGGTAACTATAACAAAAGCAGATTAAGAAGATCACAGTTGCATGACATGCAGACTACACATAGAAAGACATTACAGCTTTTAAAATTCAATAAATCTGCTTGCTGCATTTACTTCCATTGTGTTAAGCAAGCCTGTCATTACTGTCAATAATCAAGGTAGATGATGTATTATCACACCACCGCTACCCTAACAAATGAAACATTTCATATCCAATTAGCTGCAGAAGCTTATGTTAGATCAGGTCTAGGTTTCTGTGTGTCTTAACTCGCTAACAGGCATTGTGACTTTGGGCTAGACTCTGTCACTATGAAACTGTTTTCTTTCAGCCGAAACAAGGGAATCAAGATAGGATTATCTTTCTGATCCCTTCTAGGTTTAATATTTTATCATGTTATGGAACATTAACAGTTTTGAATTTGAATCCTTACCTTAGACCTGGATTCTCTGGGGACTGTGGAGACAGCCTGAAACATATCTTACAGGATCATTTCATTGTGATTTCTTCCACACTAACAAGGTGTCAGAACTCTCTACCAATATACCCTCAAGAGAGGGGAAATACACAGATAAAAACAGAATTTGGGAACTAGGTTCTTCAGTTTTCTAACCAAGGAAGAAAAATACAGATTTGAGAAAGGTACAATGAGAGTTCAAGTCAAAAATGTGAAAGCATCCAACCACTTCATAAAACTCTGTGCCAGCTGCTGTTGGCACACATTTAACCTTCATGTCTACCAGAAAAGCCTACAGAAATCAAAGTTGAACCTAAGAAGAATTACACACAAGAAGATGCATTGCACCCAAATGCTTATCAAGGTCATTTCTGATGGCATGTTAAATTTTTCATATAGTATGACTTCTTCTTTACTTCATTTACTCTAAGTTCTTTCTTTTCCCCTATCTGGACCTATGAAAAGCTATCTTAGCCATATAAACATGATAAAAGGTGTAAAATGTGGGATTATCTTTACAAATGTATGATGCCTCTCCTAAGTAGGAGAGAGGTGGAAATGGAAGTATTCATGTAGGGTGATCAGTACTGGTGTTCCTGGTGAAAGAGTGTGGCATAATTATCTTAGAAATCTTAGAAATCTCTAATGGGCAGTGATGTGACATCGCCTAGGTGCTTGCACAGTATAGGGCTTCAGAATATTTTCCTGAATAGGTATGAGAAGGCTGGAGGATCAGGTAGGAAGAAAAGTTTTTAAAAACAGAGGGTAGGAAGGAAGTAGGAAAAATCTCTTGGACTTAGAGCAAGGATGTGAGACATGTTTTCCATTTGGGTCCTTTGGACACTTTAAAATGCTTTGAGAGCTCAAGACTACAGACTTGGAGAAACTAAAAATAATTTTATTTCGAAAAATAAGTAAATAAAAGCACTATCTGTAATTTTTTGGATAATTTTTGTTGAACAATTCATGAAAAAATGTAAATTAGTCATCTTGTTTTTCATGACCTCTTATAGAGGCCATTTTAAAGTGTTTCAAATGTTATTTTAAAACAATAATACATACATCTTCCCAAGAAAACCAGTGTATCTTTTTTAGATTTAGTACATGTTTCAGTACAGAACAAGAAACCAAGAGGCAGAAAAAGAAAAAAAAAAAAGTACACCGTTTCAAAGTGGCTATAAAATGTTATATTTTTACTCTTCAAAACCATTGATTCAAACTTTAATTTCAGCTGTGAATATGTATTAGTTTATTATTTCTATTTTGCAAACTTATTATAAACCAGCATGAAAAAACTTGCATTTCAAAAACAGGAATAATGTTAAATTAGATCTTATGAATTCTTCATGAGATCAAATTTAATGCAATTATTTTTAGAATTACTAGTTAGAAAATGCATTTTCTTAGATAGGATTTTCTAAGGTACTAATATAACAAAACAACAACTCTGCATGTTTCTTTTTAATCAAAGATTTTTATATGACTGCAGTATTTAAAACTGAATACTACATTTTGTTTTACTAGTAAATTTGAGCTATTATGGAGTCATCTCTCAAGAATGCAATGATCTAATTATCCATTTATTTTTCTTTCAAAAATTGATTCAAATGATAAAGAACTGGAAATACATAGGAACGTGAACATGCATCTCCACGTGGCCAAAAATAGAACTAATTTGAGACACTTACCTATAAGTTTTCAATATAGACTATATAAGAAATGGGTCCAAAAATCCATGGAGTTTTAAGAAAACTTAACATCCAAAGAAAACATCCAATTATTATTATTTCAAGTGTAAGAGGTATGTGAAATTGTTCTCATAATCTTTTCTGTAAATGCTTTCTCTCCTCTCAATCTACACACATATTTATATTTATATGTATATTATATGTCATTGCATACAGCAACACGAAAATATTTGGCCCAGAAAGAAATAATAAATTGCCATATTTTTAATATTTTAAATGTCTGCTATTACTCATGTTCAGACGTGCTTTGATAATTTGTGAATGCATATCGAGGTAATGCGTCAAACCCATGCTGGGGACTTTTATATTCTTAATTGGCAAGCTCTTTTTCTTTTAGCTCTCTAAAATCAATTTTAAAAATGAGTTATTTCATAAAAAAGGGATGGTTTTAGGAGGTAAACTGCATTATATATTTGTTGTGAACTGCAAGATAATTCCTGGGAGAAAGAATACATATTCTAGATTTAAAAATATGGTAACCTATTATTTCTCTTTCTGGGCCAAATATTTTCTTGTTGCTGTATATTTTCTAATTGTTGACCTATAGTCTTGAATAATTTTTACTCTTCATTTCCTCAGGATTCAAAGAATTTCTCTACTTCCTGTTTCAAGTGTGAATTTCTGTTAAGCTTTCACTGGTCCATCAAATACAAATATTTTTTTGTTTCTCTGAAATACCACAGCATTTGATGTGTCAATGTACTTCCTTTAAGACACCTTTTTTCCTCTTGTATTGTATGTGTCTAAATTTATGCCCTCCCTTCATCAGTTTTAATCTCTGTTGAAGATGTGCTTGAGCTTTTTATTCCAGTGGTAACCAAATGAATAATTTGTATACACAATGTGTCCAAAATATGTGTTGGTAAATAATAAATATCTGGATGTTTTATACTCGTTACTACCTCAAGGCACAGAGACAGAATAAAGTCCATTTTTCATAATCTTTCAAAAAATTTTATTAGAAATAAAATTTTGAAATGAAATAAAATCTTTCAATATCAAAAATCAAAATATCACTTTTGCCTCAATTTCATGCCCGTTTCAAATGAATTTCCTTTGAATTTAAATGTTACAGAGCATCACTTTCCATCTTGTCTTTCTTTTGTAATAGTGAAGTAGTTTTAGTGATATAAATAACAACTTCAAAGAAATAAGAGACACATCTTCTACTTGCCGGTACTCACGTCTAGTTTCTTGAATTTTCCTTTTATATTTGAAGCTGTGGCCCTATGAAGTATATATTTTTCTAAAAATAAAAGTTTTCAACACTGAAATTGTACATGTGATTCTAAAACAGATTGTTTCTAAAATATGCTCAATTGAAGTTTAAATCAAATGCACACTGTTGGGTGCATGATATTACCACCCCTGAAAGTAGGATATGAAATATTTGAATCACTACGTGGTTCACACAGTGTGAAATGTAAGCAGTTCCATAAAAACTTGTCGATAAAATAAATGTGAATTTTACTCAAGTTCTCAATTTAAAACTTCAATCTGAAATGAAAGCCAAACTTCTCATGTTTGAAAAATAAAAATAACTTCATATTTATAAATTAAGTTATATCTATAGTGTTGTCAAGGTGTTAATCTTAAGCCAAATGTATTTTGTCTTCAAATTTGAAATAGTCATCAGCAGGAAAGTGGCATTTCTGTATCCTGCCTACCAATTGCTAGGTGGAGCTATTATAAATGTCGTGGTGATACTGTCAAGCAAGTAACTCCACATGCCAATTCTGACTATGTGAGCTGGGATTTCTTCACTTAAGATGTCAATCTAGGATGAAACTCACATTTTTTTTTTCTTTATTGTGTTATGAATCTGTGCTTTAAAAAAATGCAGGTAAGAGTAAAAATAGCATAAACAATGGATAATTAAAGTTGTCAAGAAAAACTATAATTTGCAATCTTTGATCACTGTTTTACTCAACATACTTATATTCTTTGTCATGATACTTAACAAGTTAATTGATAAGCCTATTAACAAGTTAATCGTTAAGTTAAATTAAGCCTATTATTTAAACCATTGTTAAGTGATTATATGTCAAATCTATCTAAACTTGGGTTGATAGAGTAGAACTACTAAGTGCATTGCTTTAAACAGTTGCGATGGTCTGAATGTTTGTGGCGCTTCCTAAATTCATATGGTGAAATCCTAATGGTATTAGGAAGTGATTACAATCACCTAATGGGGATGGTGCTAGGAGAACTCCCCAGTCCCTTTACTATGCGAGGACACAAAGAGAAGTCTGCAACCTGGAACAAGGCCCTTACCCAAACGAACATCCTGGCACCCTGATCTCTGACTTCCAGCTTTCAGGAGTGTGAGAAATAAATTTCTGTAGTCTATAAACTACCCAGTCTGTGATGTTTTGTTATAACAGCCCTAACGGACTAAGACAACTGTTAAAAAGAAAATAAAACTATGTAGTTCTTCAATTTTATTTCCAGTATAAAGAAGAAAATGAGATTAATAGCTACTATTAGTATTGCCAGCCAATCTAAAGAGCATATTTATAACACAGATATCTTTCGGTGAAAGAAAGTAGGAATTGATCATCTCTTATCATATAGTTAAATTAAATAAAGTATAACATACATAATTAATATTAATTATAATAATTATAACAATTAATTGTAAGCTTGCTAGCCTGTTTATTTGGCTTAAAAACAACTAACCTAGAGGAAGAGACAGAGAGACCTTATATTTCCATTAACACTGGCAAAAATTTTCATATTAACTTGAATAAATCAAATAGACAGTTTATTTCACCTCATAATTAGAAACTGTAGTTTTATCTGTGCATAAAGTTACTTCCTATCAATTATTTTATTTATCAGGTAATCTGTCGTGTAATTTGTAGGGCTTTGGAAATCTTTAAATAATATCTATGACATATTGAAACTCATGCTTACTGCTGGTGGTAATCTTTAAGATATTTGGAGCACTCTTTCATATTTTAAAAAAGTCATTTGAACATGTGGGTCATATTTTCAAAGGCAAAGTGAAGAATTTACACAAAATAAAGATTCTTTTTTAAAAAGTATACCTTGCAAAAGTAATTTTTGATTGTTTATTTTCCTCCCCTTACTACCAATAGCATTCAAAACATTTTAAGAAGTGATTTGCTATGATTTAATTCTGTTTGCAATATTTAACTAAATCTATCAACAAGGTAATTTTATTCTCTCTTTGACTAGATTTCCTACATAACTTCCTGGGCAGCTTGATATGTGTCGGTGTCGCAATCCAATGTACACATCAGGATAGATGCGGAGAGGGCTGATGGCCACTCTGAGTTTATTATAACCAGCGTTTCAATATATACATAGCTTACAGCTGTTAAACATACACAGGTGTTCTGGATGAAGTAATTAACGAATGCCAAGAATTCTTAGTGATTTCTCAAGGAGCCCTCTCTTGGCCTCTGTTTTGATATTATCATGTTGTTGCTGTGCTCCTATATTTTTATCTCAGAGCAGGCAAGGTCTCTTAGGCAACGGTCCCTCTTGCTCCCGATATCGATATCGTTTCTCCATCTGTGCCCCCGGGCGGCTGCCGCCTGGCTTAGGTTGCCCCCCAGGGGGTCTTACCCGTCATTGGCTAACCGGCCTTCTCACCTCCGGGTCACAGTTTGTTGGCAAGCTTTTTCCAGTGATTATTAACCCTTCCTGTGTCAGGGGCGGCTACAATATGGATTTTAGATCCCCATGTATTAAACACCCTGGTAATACCATCATTCTGTTTTCCTTGTTGTTTTTTAAATGTTTAATATATTAAATATAAGGATAATTTCTATTTACTATAGACAATTCAACAAATAGTGTTTATGTACTATAGAAATGTTTTAATTTTAATAGCTTAAAGAAAGTTTGGTTTATTATATGTCTGGTGAGATCTATATTCCATTTTCCAATGTCAAAAATATAATATGGTCATTGATGAGGTGAACAGTAGAGATCAAAATGTGATGCAGTCAGAAATAAACATTAGTCTTCAAATAATCTTACGCAAATTCTTTTCTAAATCTTTATACTAAATCACACATTTTTATAAACGGGTTTTATAGAAATTGAGATAGTTGCAGGAGCAACTTCTTGGCTTCTCATAGGGTGTCAACATTATAAAATCGGTGCCTCTTTCATTTACTGCCCAAGCATTGGAAAAGGTTATTGGGTTTATTTACATAAAATATGACTAGCAGTCACGCATGTCAAAGATCCAACCTGAGTCTCTAAATTAAACATACAGTAATTTACTACTAGGGTCATATGGCCAACTTTCCTTTTACCAGTGTGGTTAAGGTATTGTGTTTAAGTTCACTCTCATTGTATTTATTTACAAGTCCAATAAAAGACACACATAAGGGTGATAATTAGTGTTATTCTCATATTCATATTTATAACTAAATGATATAAACCTCTATCTCTGAACATCTACCAATAAATATATTTTTAATATAATAAATCACTAAAGGCTAATCATGGGATGTGTCACCGCTGAAAGAAGCTGAGATTCTATACATGCAGTTCCTCAAATGTGAGAAAATTTCATACATGTGAATTAAATTTCAATGGCAAGCTCGGATTTTTAATAACTGATGCTTAATGGATGTTAATGAAGAGAGTGGGCCTCTACTGCAATAAGCCTCTGAGGTCTCATTTTGAGACACTGTACATCAAAAAGGAAGTTTTATTAAAAGCATATGTAATTTCAGCTTCTCTCAGAAATTATTGTGTTCAAACCTGTTTTAATTGATTCTCTCATTCAGTGAAGTTTCTTGCTTGATATCATAAATCTAATAAAATTTAAGTATCAATTTTTCCTTAAGTTTATAACATAGATTTTATTTTCTCAATTTTTTAAAATTTTCCTCAAATAAAATATCTTCCAAAAGACCAATATTCTATTTTATTCATTCTGTTTTATTTATTTTGAAAGAAACCACAAACATCTCCCATTTATACTCTTTCAATTATTCTAATTATATACTTGATTTCTATGTATGTTCACACTTCGTTTGGTGATGGGTAGAACACCTATGAATTCCAAGTGTGTTTGGTGGATGCCATTTTGCAATTTCTTTCATTCACTATAGAGCAATAAAGAAGTTGATTCTTTTCTTTTTCTTTATTTCTTTTTTTTTTTTTTGCTGACGAAGATTCACCCTAAGCTAATATCTGTTGCCAACCTTCCTTTTTGGTTTAGGAAGATTCACCCTGAGCTAACATCTATGCCAATCTTCCTCTACTTTGTGTGTAGGTGCCACCACAGAATGGCTGATGAGTGGTGTAGGTCCACCCCAGATCCTAACCCACCAACTCAGGCTGCCAAAGTGGAGTGTGCCGGACTTTAACCACAACGCCATGGGGCCAGCCCCAGAAGTTGATTTTTAATGTGTCTAAGATTGATTGAAGGGCAATACAACAACAGGTGAACAACACTTTAGAACTGCTATTATTTTAGCTGGGAGATGTGTGAATAACAAAAGAAAAAATATCTGTTTGTGCAGGTGAAGTGAAACCTGAGGCAAAGACAGAGTTTCAAAGACACGTTTGGCCTGACTATGTATTCAGGAAGATTTCTTGATCTGTAAGGAGTTTTTAAAAATGTAGAGATTAGTTTAGCCCAAATTCAAATACCTTGCGAAAACAATAATAATGTTAACAACCTTGGAAATGTATGCATTATGGAAACAATATTGTAAACCAGATTTTTTTTTAAAAAGCAAGGTAGTAGATAACTTCAGTCTAGAAGATTTGAACTCTGAAAGTAAATTGTATATTGGCTCCCTTCGATTGCACACTGGTGAGGTATGGAGATTCTTCCCGTACTTCTTTTGTAATTAAATGTCATGAATTTTGATGGTACATGACCAAGAGGACTTGCTAGAAATAATTACAGTGTAGGAGTGAATGCCCAGAGTAAAATCTTCTGTAAAAAAAGGTGCACATTTAACATTGTTCGAATCACTCTTCCAACCCTTCAATATTTCAATTCTAAGATGAAGCATTGTGTTCCCATTATTAATTACTCAGACATACATTTGATTATTTCTAAATGAGATTCAAAAATCTATGGTGGTCTTTGATCTTAAATGTATTTAATTCTAACTATTGATTAATGTATTCACTAAAGTATTATACTGGAAAAAATTCCTATTTTCTATTACATATTTCAATGTAAGCAATTTTTGCTGGCAAAATGTTTATTATTCTGACTAATGACTGGTAGATTAACCAATTTACTATATTGGAATTTTTAAATTCACTGTTATTCTCCTATTATATATTCTAGTACAAGTGATTTTTAGTGGCAAAAATTATCAATGTTACAAGAAATCACAACAATATAGAAAACTATAGTAAACTTTAAAGAACATGGGAAATGTGACATATGGGCTCATGAGTTTTCATACTGGGATGGGTTCATATCATAGAAAAAAGTGGCTTTTGTTTTATTTTCAAAATAATACTGTATATGATTGTAGCAAAAACTAAGCAGAGAGGAGCGAACACACACGATTTGTTTAAATTACCCTGGGCCAATAGGACGATATTGTTAAGTCACTTAAAGAGCATCAAAATAATAAAAATAAGTAACTTTCACAAGTCATTCATACTTTCTGGGGGGAGGTTGAGTGACCAAAAGAACTGGTCATTGAAGTTCCTTCAGGAAAATAATTTCATATTCTAAAAGATATAAAGGAATGGCAGAGCAAAGCTGTTTGATAAATGGTAATTTTAATTTTTCAAAACTTATTTGTTATATTTAAGGCTTGTTTCTTTTATAAACAACACTCTTATTTTCTTTATATTTCTTTGCTTTAGTTCATCCTGAGCTGAAAAATCTGTTGTCCTACTTACCAAGCTACAGGAAGTCACCCATGATTTGTGGGTCAAAAAGGGGAGGTTTATTATGATCTCTTGCTCGAACACTCTCACCTCCCCTGGCACTTGATTCATTAGATACTTGTATGGCCTTGGAAATTACTTTCAAACCTTTCAAAGTTAATTGAGCTCTGAACTAAGGTCCAAAGCATCTGTACTTTTCTTCTTTACTGTAATATAAATCAGTGAACCAAACAGTCTCCAATATTGCCAGTAAGCTTTGAAATATGCTATAAAATTGTCACATTATATATTAAGATAGAATTATATTTTCCTTGATCAAAAAATGTATTTTTCTTCAACCAGTGGGAGATATTTTAAACTACTTTTTCTTTCCTTTATGTTATAGCATTTATTTTTGAGTTAACTTTCATATCCTAGCCAAAACAAAGTAAGTAACTAGCTAAACTAAATATAAAAACTAATATGAGGGCTGGCGCCAGGGCTGAGTGGTTAAGTTCACACGTTCCACTTTGGCAGCCCAGGGTTTGGTGGTTTGGATCCTGGGTGTGGACATGGGACCACTTGTAAGGCCACGCTGAGGCGTTGTCCCACGTGCCACAACTAGAAAGATCCACAACTAAAATATACAACTATATATTGGGGGGATTTAGGGAGAAAAATCAGGGGAAAAAAATAAGATTGGTAACAGGCAACAGTTGTTAGCTCAGGTGCCAATCTTTAAAAAAAAAAAACTAATATAAATGAGGAACCTAAGAAAATTATGAAAAGAACACAAGTGTTTTTCAATTTCTCCAGATACTTTTCTGGAATAATGTGCTTTCATTTTAGACCGCTTCACTTTGCTTGCTCCTCTATAAAAATATAACCTTCAGACCTCCTCTTCCAGTCAAGATGAAGTGACAGGAAACATTTATATCAACAGTTTTTCGGACACTGGACATTGAGCAACAAGGGATTGTTATCCCTGAGAGAAGGGAGACAAATGAGGGAATCTTTACAATGACCCCAGCTTACTGAGTGGAGAGAATTTCCAGGCTATGATACAGAGAAGGGACACTCAAACAGAAACAAGCAATCTCTCTGAGCAGAAGAGATAGTGTTCAGAGTTCATGGAAGCCAAATTTGGTAAAATTCCTGGAGCAGATTAATGTACAAAAGAGAGCTGCCTGTAGAGAGGGCTCTGGATATCTGAGAAAGGTTCTTCTCTGGTCTTCAGTTAAGTATGGATCAGAGCTCACATGTGATAAAACTTTCCAAGGCCATAGAGAGGCCACCAGAAAGGATCAGACATATTAATCACTAGGAAACATCCAGGCCAGAGGCTAGTTCATGATTCCACAAACTTGAGTGGAAAGAGTTGCAGAATAGAAATTCCTGCAAACTTTAAAATAAAATTAGGGGGATATTAAGAACAACTCACTGATAATATGTTTGGCAACTTCAATGAAATGAACATTTTTTTTTTAAAGATTCTGAAACTCCATTGACAGTAATAAGAATAGCTCTATATCTTTTAAGATACTGAATGTTTGTTTAAACACTTTCTGATATAGAAAAATCCAGGCACAGATGGCTTTCCTGGTGAATTCTACTAAACATTGATGGAAGAATGAAATGTCAATTTTACTTGAAAATAAAAGAGAAGGAAGAACTTCCCAATTCATACTATGAGACCAGCATTACCCTGACACCATAGTCAGACATAGACATTATAAATAAAGAAAATTATACACAAGTTTACTTTATGAATATATATATATATATTCTTAACAAAATTTTAGCCAATAAATCCCATAACAAATAAAAAAATATAACATGAGCAAATTGGTTTTATCACAGAAAAGCAACTTTGCCTAACACTTGAAAATCAATGTATTTCTCTATATTACCAATATAAACAAGAGAAATTATATGATCATCTCAACAGATGCAATAGAACAATTTGATAAAATTCAATATCTGTTCATGAAAAAAACTTAGGCAAACTAAGAAGGATGTAAACCTCCTTTTCAACTGATAAAGGGCATCTATGAAAATTGTATAGTTCACATATTTACTGATGGAAAACTGAATACTTTCCCATTTAAGATTGGGAATAAGGTCCAGAGGTACATTCTTACCACTTCTATTCACCCTTACACTGGAATCCTAACAGTGCAATAAGGAAAGAAATGGAAGTAAGAGGCATATACATTAAAATAGGAAAACAAAATTCTTTCTATTCTCTGTGAGAAATTAGATAGCAAAATCCATAAAGATAGAATGAAAATAGTATGTTATTCTGATCATATTCTCAGTGTCTGTAAGTTAAAGGGAGAGAACAGATTTTAGTTAGTATTTCTATAAAAATGTGATTAATAGAACTATAGCTGAAAGAGTGCCTCATGTAGGCAAGGCACCCGGGAAAAATACATACTTCTATAGATGATAAATAAGAAAATCCTCAGATGGAGTTACGCTAAAATTCTTTTAGAGTTCATATTAGTTATTCGTGGGAAATCCCTTTTTTTTTCAGCTTTACCCAAGGAAATTTATATTTTCATATATTTTCATGTTGTCACTTGGCATCCTTTCATTTCAACTTTCATTTCATCCTTTCTTTTCAAGTCCCTTTAGCATTTCTTGTAACGCAGGTCTAATGGTGATGGACTCCCTCAGCTTTTGTGTGTCTGGGAATTTTTTTTGTATGCTTTTTGGTGAGGAAGAGTGGCCCTGAGCTAACTTCTGTTGCCAATCTTCCTTTATTTCTCTCCCCAAAGTCCCAGTACATAGTTGTATATCCTAATTGTAGGTCATTCTAGTTCTTACATGTGGGATGCTACGACAGCATGGCTTGATGAGTGGTGGGTAGGTCTCACTCAGGATCTGAACCGGTGAATCCCGGGCTGCCAAAGCAGAGTATACGAACTTAAGCACTCTGCCACAGGGTAGGGCCCTCCAGGTATGTATTCATGTCTCTTTCATTTCTGAAGAACCACTTTGTTGGACACAGTATTCTTCATTGCAAATAATTTTGATTTGTCAAAAAATTAAAGGTCTATAATCCTTAAAATTTTAAAGGTCTTTATGGATATTCGCACATTTGCTTTCTTTTAAATTGTTTTTTGTGAGGGCTGGCCCGGTGGCGCAGCAGTTAAGTTTGCACATTCCACTTCTTGGTGGCCTGAGGTTCCCCAGTTCAGATTCCAGGTGCGGACATGGCACCACTTGGCACACCACACTGTGGTAGGCATCCCACATTAAAGTAGAGGGAGATGGGTACGGATGTTAGCTCAGGGCCAGTCTTCCTCAGCAGAAAGAGGAGGACTGGCAGTAGTTAGCTTAGGGCTAGTCTTCCTCAAAAAGAAAAATTGTTTTAATTACAGTAAAATTGTGCACACACATATATAATTTTGTTATAAGCAAAGTATACATATAAATGTGTATGTATAAGGAGGTAGAAAGTAAATATATAAAAGTAACAATAATTTCCTCATTTTGCAATTGTTTTTTGAAAATTTTGTTCACTATATTTGAACTTACCTACATTGAAATTTTAATTTATAAGTACTCAAGTCTGCTGATGTTAAATAATGTTGTTTTTGTTTTTTTTGCTTTTAAGTTGAAAAATGCTTTCCTCATAGTGAACTCAGATAGATAAAAACTTGGTTAACCAATTATAAGCACCTTACATTGTGATAAGTGCTTCATATAGAAATTTTTATAAATGTCAGTGTTAGTGTTAGGGTTTCAAGTCTCTTCCATTGGTCAATCTGCTTATTCTTGGGCTTCAACAATATTTATATTGTTATATATTTAGTTTGTATTAATTATATGTCATAGATATCTCCTTCTTCCTCCCAGCAATAATCTGCCATTTTCCAATATTAATTATTCCAAAATCTAGATAATTGGTAGAAACGTTTTAAGGTTAAAAGTCATTAAACATAATTTAAAAGGAACTACTAACTTTATAATATTAATTGTAGTATTATAGCCTCAAAATTGTAAGTCTTACCAATTTTGCAATTATATGTTTATACCAATCCCTAAAATGGTATATTTTCTTCATTTAAATCCTCCAAACTTCTACATATGCTAATTCCTAGATATTGTATGTATTGTATGGTGTGAATGGAACATATATTTCTATAAATTCTAATTGGTAGTAATATGGTGCAATATATTAGAAAATAATATAGTATTTTCCTATTTATCTCTTATTAAGGCAAGGATTATTTGGTGAAATTCAATTTCCTGCATTTCCATTATCTGTAGAAAAGAAAAATTCTGTCTCCATTGCCAGTAGTCACTTAAAAGAAAAAGTCATTCTTCGAGTGATGTCAGTATCAATGTCAGATTGAGTTGGTTCTTTTTGTCTAACCTCTTTAAGTTACAAACACTCAGACATCCATTGACCAACAGAGGATTAGCTACACAGGACAATAAGATTCCAAAGAGATCTATGTGTCTATACATCTGAAGGTGGGTGGACTAGACCCCTTGAGGCAGTGGAAGTACGGGAGCAGCCCCTCCCCTTCCACTGGCAGAAGCAATAGAAGACACATATCCTCACACTGGCCTGCAGACTTGTAAGTGGTTGTGGCCGGGACAGAAAGAAAAACAGATGCAGCTTGGTCTCTGCCCACCTCCCAGTGGATCTAGACCACATCTCATCAACTTGTCACAATAGAGACAAAAAAAGAGACACAGCTTGCTCCCTGCCTGTCTCCAGCAGATTCAGCACACGTGCCCCCCTTCCCCTTCTCTGGCACTGGCCAGGTCTTTCTAACAGTGAGGATAGTGTGCAAAACTTGTATTTTCCTGGCTGGGACAGTGTGCCCTGAGCTGAGTTTTCAAAACACACCAGCCAGAACCAGAGACTGAAGGCTGTATAGTGAGCAGCAACAAAAACTACTTCCTGCTTAACCCCTGCTCTCCCCTAGCAATGGTAGGTGGAACTTTTGATCGGAGGCTTCAAGAACCACAGCAGGAGTGGTCACCCAGCCCCCAGAGGTGGCAGCCCCAACACAAGCTCCACCAGCAGCCGGGGCTGCATAAAAGTTCCTGGGTCCCCAGGCCCCTGCCAGAGACAGCAACACCCATGAATCAAGAAACCCTGACAGTGGTACAATGAACACTCCCAGACAACCCAGGAGCAGCACTAAAGGTGATGCACAGGGCAGCAGTATCTGAGCCTGTGGAGAGTCTATGGACTGCTAGTGGAGAAACATGAGACCCAGATGACTGTAGAAGCAGCACAGTTCTCACAACCTGATGACACTGGTGGCAACATCTGAGACAGCAGCCACACCATAAGCAGTAATGCACCAGCAACATCCGAGGCACAAGCAGTACAAGGAGGGCACTGATGATGCCTTTGGCAGAGGCAGTGGAGGGTCGAAAGTGCAGGGTAATTTCACCAACACCGTGAAGAACTACAGTAACATGGCAGAACAGAAGGAGAATGACAGCTCTACAGAAACCAAGATTAAAATCACAAAAGATTTCAATCTAATTCACAGAGAATTCAAAATAGCTGTTATAAAGAAACTCAATGAGTTACAAGAAAACTCAAAAAGACAGCTCAATGAGCTCTGGAATAAAATTAATGAACAGAAGGAGTACTTCACCAAAGAAATTGAAAGTCTAAAGGAAAACCAAACAGAAATACTGGAGATGAACACAATCAATGCGATGAAAAATAATGTAGAAAGCATTACAAAGAAAGCAGACAATATGGAGGAGAGATTAGTGAGCTCAATGATAGAAACCTAGAAATAATTCAGGTGATAGAGGAGAGAAAACTAAGATTTTTTTTTAATGAAGTAATTTTTTGAGAGATAGCCAACTCAATTAGGAAAGGTAACATAAGGATTTATAGTTATCCAGGAGGAGAAGAGAGGGAGAAAGGAGCAGAGAACTTATTGAAAGAAATAATACCTGAGAACTTCTCAAACCTGGGGAAGGAACTGGACATATAAGTACATGAAGCTCATAGAATCCCTATTACCTCAATGCGGAAAGATTTTCTCCAAGGCATATAATACTAAAACTTAAAAAAGTCAAAGAAGACAAAAAATATTAAGGGCAGCAAGAAAGAAGAAAATCTACAAAGGAAATACCATCGGGCTTTCAGCAGATTTCTCAGCAGAAACCCTGCAGGCTAGGAGAGAGTGGAATGATATATTCAAAATATTGAAAGATAAAAACTATAACAGAGTATTCTTTATTCAACAAAATTATCCTTCAGATATGACAGAGAAATAAAAGCTTTCCAGACAAACAAAATCTGAGGGACTTCATCACTATTAAACCTGACTTACAAGAAACGTTGAAAGGAGCACTCCTACATGAAACAAAAAGGACATGTTTACAAACCTCTGAGCAAGGAGATAAACAGACAGAGTCAGAAAATGATAGCACTGTAGTAGAATAGGATAGTAAACACTTAATTATAACATAAGGGATAAAGGGAAAGAAAGCATCAAAAAAAAACTATAGCCACTTCAATTTGGTCAGAAACTCACAAGAGAAAAAAGAATAATTTGTGACAACAAAACCATAGAAGAGGAAAAGAAAAAGAATGGAATATATATAGGCTAATGGAGATAAGAGGCTATCAAAAAAGGGACTATCTCATCTATGACATCTTTATACAAAGCTCATAGCAACCACTAAATGAAAAATCAGAGTACAGTCACAAATTATAAATAAAGAGAAAACTGAGAAAACTATCACAAAAACCAAACTGAAATGGCAGGCAGAAATACTAGGAAAATAAACAATGGAAATATGGAACAACTGGAAAACAAAACATAAAATGGCAGTATTAAGCCCTCAGGTGCCAATAATCACTCTAAATGTAAATGAATTTAATTCACCAATCAAAAGACACAGAGTGGCTGAAGGGAGTAAAAAACAAGACCTAACAATATGCTATTTCCAGGAAACACATCTCAGCTGTGAAGACAAGCTTAGGCTCAGAGGGGAGGGATGGAAGCTGATACCTCAAGGAAATGGCATGCCAAAGAAAGCAGGTATAGCTATACTGATATCAGAGAAAACAGACTTCAAGATAAAAAAGAAAATAAGAGACAAAGATGGGAATTATATAATGATAAAAGGGACATTTTATTAAGAAGACATAGCACTTATTGATATATATGCACCTAAGACAGGAGCAGCAAAGTATTTAGAGTAACTTTTAACAGACCAAAAAGGAGAAATTGACAGTAGCACAATAATAGTAGGGGACCTTAACACCCATTTATGCCAATGGATAGATCATACAGAGAGAAAATCAACAAGAAAAACCTCAGCCTTAAATGAAACATTAGACCAGTTGGACTTAATAGATATATATAGAACACTCTATCCAAAAATACCAGAATACACATTCTCAAGTGCACATGGAATATTCTCAAACATAGACCATATGTTGGGAAAAAAAGCAAGCCTCAACAAATTAAAGATTGAAATCATATCAAGCATCTTTTCTAACCACAAAGCTTTGAAACTAGAAATCAACTATAAGAAAAAAGCTTCGAAAGTCACAAATATGTGGAGACTAAACAACATACTACTGAAAAACTATTGGATCAATGAAGAAATCAAAGGAGAAATAAAAAATATATAAGGAGGCAAATGAAAATGAAAATACATCCTATCAAAACTTATAGGATGCAGCAAAAGTGGTTCCAAGAGGGAAAATCACAGCAATACGAGCCTACCCCATAAAACAAGAAATATCTCAGAAAAACAATCCCACACTATACCTAAAAGAACTAGAAGAAGAAGAAGAACAAAAAAAAAAGCCCAAAATGAGTAGAAAGAAGGAAATAATAAAAATCAAGGCAGAAATAAATGAAGTAGACATTAAAAATAACAATAGAGAGGAACAGTGAAAGTAAAGGATTGTTCTTTGAGAAGATAAACAAAATTGCCAAACACTTAGGCAGACTCACTAAGCAAAAGATAGAGAAGTCTCAAATAAATAAAATCAGAAATGAAAGAGAGGAAATTACAATGAATACCACAGAAATACAAAGGATTAAAAGAGAATACTATGAAAAACTATACTCCAAGAAATAGGATAACCTAGAAAATTGGATAAATTCTTAGATGCATACAACCTCTCAAATTGAATCATGAAGAAATTGAGAATCTGAATAGATCAATCACGAGTAAAGAGATTGAAACAGTAATCAAAAGCCTTCCAAAAAACAAAAGTCCAGGATCAGATGACATCTTTGGTGAATTCTACCAAACATTCTGAGAAGATTTAATACCTATCATCAAACTATTCTGAAAAAATGAAGAGTCTGGGATGCTTCTTAATTGATTTTATGAGGCCAACATTACCATGATACCAAAACCAGACAAGAACAACACAAAAAGCAAAATTACAGACCAATATCGCTAATGAACAGAGATGTAAAATCCTCAACAAAGTAATAGCAAATCAAATACAGCAATATATTAAAAGAATCATGCACCACAATCTAGTGGGATTTATTCAAGGGATGGTTCAATATTCACAAATTAATCAATATGATACACTACATTAACAAAATGCAGAATAAAAAGTCACATGATCATCTCAATACATGTTGAGAGAGTATTTGACAAGGTCCAACATCCATTTCTGATTTAAAAAAAAACTCTCAATAAAATGGGTATAGAAGCAAAGTACACCATCATGACAAAGGCCATATATGACAAACCCACAAATACCATCATACCCAATGGTGAAAAACTGAAAGCCATTCTCCTGAGAAGTGGAACAATATAAGGATGTCCACTATTACCACTCTTACTCAACGTGGTACTGGAAGTTTTAGTCAGAGTAAGCAGGTAAGAAAAAGAAGTAACGGGATCCAAATTGGAAAAGAAGAAATAAAACTGTCACTATTTGCAGATGACATGAGTCTATATATAGAATACCCCAAAGAATCCATGAGAAATCTATTATAAATAATAAAAAAATACATAAATGTTTCAGGGTACAAAATCAACATACAAAAGTCACTTGCATTTCTATACACTAATAACAAACTAGCAGAAAGAGAAATCAAGAATACAATCCCGTTTATAATCACAACAAACAGAATATAATACTAGGAATAAATTTAAGCAAGGAGGTGAAAGACCTATACGCTGAAAACTGTAAGACATTATTGCAAGAAATTGGAGAAGACGTAAAGAAATGGGAAGATATTCCATGCTCATGGACTAGAAGAATAAACAGTTAAAATGTCCATATTACCAAAATCAATCTACAGGTTCAATGCAGTCTCAATCAGAATCCCAATTATATTCTTCATGGACATAGAACAAAGAATCCTAAAATTTATATGGAACAACAAAAGGACCTGAATAACAAAAACAATCCAGAGAAAAAAGAGCAAAGCTGGAGGCATCACAGTTCCTGACTTCAAAATCTACTGCAAAGCTACAGTAATTGAAACAGCATGATACTGACACAAAAACAGATACACAGATCAATGGAACGGAAATGAAAGCCCAGAAATAAAGCCATACATCTACGGATAGCTAATCTTTCACAAGGAGCCAAGAATATACGATGGAACAAGCAAACTCACTTCAATAAATAGTGTTGGGGGGCCGGCCCAGTGGTGCAGTGATTAAGTTCGCATGTTCTGCTTTGGTGGCCCAGGGTTCCCCAGTTTGGATCCCAGGTGCGGATATGGCACTGCTTAGTAAGCCATGCTGTGGTAGGCATTCCACATGCAAAGTAGAAGAAGATGGGCATGGATGTTAGCTCAGGGCCAGTCTTCCTCAGCAAAAAGAGGAGGATTAGCAGCAGATGTTAGCTCAAGGCTAATCTTCCTCAAAAAATTAAATTAATTAATTAATAGTGCTGGGGAAAAGGGACAGCCACATGCAAAAGAATGAAAGTGGAGCATTATCTCACACCATACACAAAAATTGACTCAAAATGGATTAAAGACTTAAATGTAAGACCTGAAACCATAAAACTCTTAGAAGAGAATGTAGACAGTACACTCTTTGACATTGATCATAGCAGTTATTGTTTCAAATACCATGTCTACTAAGTCAAGGGAAACAAAAGAAAAAATATAAAACATGGGACTCCATCAGACTAAAATGTTTCTGCACCACGAAAGAAACTATGAATAAAAGGAAAAGATAACCCACCAACTTGGAGAAAATATTTGCAAATCATACATCTGACAAGGGGTTAATTTCCAAAATATATAAGAACTCATACAACATAACGACAACAAAAATAAACAATCTGATCAAAAAATGGGCAGAAGATATGAACAGACATTTTTCCAAAGAAGACATAGAGATGGTTAACAGGGCCGTGAACAGATGGTCATCACTAATTATTAAGGAAACACAGATCAAAACTACAATTAGATATCATCTCACACCCATTAGAATGTTGGTAATTAATAAGAAAAGAAAGAACAATGTAGAGAAAGGGGAACCCTCATACACTGCTGGTGGGAATGTAAATTGGTGCAGCCAATATGGAAAACAGTGTGGAAATTTCTCAAAAAATTAAAAATAGAATTATCATATGATCCAGCTATTCCACCACTTGGTACTTATCCAAAGAACATGAATTCAATAATTCAAAAAGATAAATGCAACACTATATTCATTGCAGCATTATTCAAAATAGCCGAGACATGGAAGCAACCCAAGTACCCATTAATGGATGAATGGATAAAGAAGATGTGGTATATACATATATACAATGGAATACTACTCAGACACAAAAAAAAGACAAAATCATGCCATTTGCGACAATATGAGTGGACCTTGAGGGTATTCTGTTAAGAGAAATAAGTCAGACAGAGAAAGACAAATACTGTATGATTTCACCCATATGTGGAAGGTGAACAAACAAATGTATGCATAAGGAGAACAGATTAATGGTTACCAGAGGAGAAGGGGAGGAATCTGTGAAAGGAGTAAACAGTCACATACATATGGTGATGAAAAAAACTAGATTGTTGGTGGTGAACACTATAGTCTATACAGAAACTGACATATAATAATGTACACCTGAAATTGCACAATGTTTCAAGCCAATATGACTTCAACAAAGTAATTTTTTTAAAACTAAGTCTTTCTTATATTACCGTTATAAAATAATATTTTTAGATTGGAAATTTCAATAATTTATACAGTGATTTAATTTGGCATATATTGAGAATATAAAATGACAAATTATAGGTAGCACTTTAAAATTTTAAGGCTGGGATTATGAATTTTAATATTGCTAAAACTTTTTAAAATAGAAGAGGCCAGTTATTAAAAAGGTTTTTTTTTTCTAAATAGACTTCAAACAAGTGCTGAAATTGTTTTGTGTTTTGCTGAGTTGAACAATGAAAGAAACAGAAGTTCAAATAGAATTGTAAGCAAAAATCATCTATGTGCATTATATAAGGGACTACCAAAAATTTTGACCCAAAATGTTTATATTAAAAGCATGGACAAAGACATATTTGAAAATCGCAATTCAAAAAAGAGAGGATTCCAACATTTTTATCAGATTACATTGAACTTGTAGCAAAAATCATTAAACAAAATAAAGAAGTCACTTATGATTATAAATGTTATCTGTAGGTCAAATAAAGTAGACTATTCAAAAAGCAAGAAATTCAGGTAGAAGAAAAGAAATGACTAGAAATATGTTTTTAGTAGACAATATTAATTCATTTCTTTCAGTTCATTATGGATCAAGTAAATGAACAATAAATAAGGAGAACAATAAATAAGGAGAAGAATAAATAAATTGAAGCTATTAATAACATAATCAATAAGCCAATTCAAATTAAGTATGACAATTACATGCCTTAAAACAGAAAATCCATCTCTTTACAATTCTTGTGAAAATTTCACAATAACTGGCCTAAAAATTTGAGAAATTCCAAAAAGTGCACATAGTAGAAATAATTCCTTGATAGTAAAAGCAGAAAAACTGGAAACTAATAAACTAGAAATATTCGGGACTAAAAGTATCTAACTCCTGGAAACTTATGACAAAGAAACAAACAAATATTAAAAACATATCTTATGAGATAAAAGCAGAAATTCAATTCATAATTTTAGAATATTGATCCAGAAAAATGATAAAATTACTTCGAATTGGGAACTTTAAGAGCAAAAAAAACTTAGCCTTTAAAAACAAACTATGAAATAGAAAAAAGGGAATTAAGTATTCAATAAAAAAATGTTAAAAAGGGACGAGTACCTTATGCAATAAGGCAGGAAGCTCCTCCCAATAAAATAGCATAAGGAAGGACTTAACAGAGAAGAAAGCATAAGATAGCAACTTAGGAAAACAGAAAACCTGATAAATAAATAAAGCCATGAGCTATTCCTTTGGAAAATAAATGTACACACTTTCAGCTAATTAAGTCGAGGGTAAGACAGGGAATTGTCAGATACAGAAAGTGAAACAAGAATGGACATCTAACCACTGAAAGAAATAAATGACTATATTTTAAAACTATATGCAAATGAATCTGAAAGCATACATAAAATGAGTGAGAATCTAGACAAATATAAGGGAACAATCCAGGCAAAGAGAAGATACATTTTAAAAGAGAGTGACCAAATTTACTTAAGAATAACAAAGCAAAAGACCTTAGAGAAAAGATAATCAAAGAGTATCATGCAGCAATTTAAGGGAATAATACACAACTAATAGGGTTTTCTTAGACACTATAAAAACTAATATAAGGAAATCTATTAAGATAAATAAAAATACTGACATATAAAGACAATAATAATATGAACATCTCCATTTATAATAAAGACAAAATAAAATAAAAGAATCAATAAATATTTCTACTAAAATTTTATCTATAAAAGAGTAATAATTTCCTCACATTCATAAATTGACTAAAAATATTTTTCACAGTAAAATGAGGGACAAGAAGAATGCCATAATTCTCTAATATTAAACACCAATATTAAATAACAAGATAATAACCAATACAATCAGATAAGAGAAAGAGAACCATAGATAAATATAGAAATGCCATGTGTAAAAATTATTACTATTTATGGAAGACAGGAGTGTTTCTCTGAAAGACCAAACAGGATCAAGTGAAAATCTATTAGACATGATACAATATATTCAATGATTTGGCTGGGTATAAAATAATATGCATAAACCAATTTTTTAATAAACTATTTTAAAAATGAGAGAAAATAAAAATATCGATACTAGTTCTGAGAAAATAGAGTATCTGTCATTATTTTGAATTTTAAAGCTTAAACAATTAAACTACTATAATTTTGGTAGTCAGACTGGTAGAACATAGTGTCCACAAAAAATTCCAACTATATACAAGAATATAATATATATTGAAAGTATTATTCATAATCAATGAGTAGGGATGCATTTTTTAATTTAAAAAAGTTAGGAAAAGAGGGAAGAATAAAGTTGGGGCCTCGTCTGATAACTTAGAATACATTCTAGAGGGATTCAAAATTTAAAATGAAAATAAGACCATAAAAGTATTATGCTGGGAGAGAAGAATTGAAAACGTCTTCATAAAAATAATAGAAACCCAGCTGACTTGAAAATATAGATGGGTATTTTTGTGTATACAAAACTAAAAGATCTGGACTGTGAAACAAACGGAACACAGTAGAAAGGATCAGAAAACATATTACAAATGAGGAAAATATTTATAACTCATAAACAAGCACAAAGAACCAGCAACTGTATTAATATACGAAAAACTCCAAAAGTCAGTATGAATGGCTTACAATCTTGTAGAAAAAGTAATATAAGCTTTGAACAGACACAGCAAATGAAATATAAATGTCTCTCAATCATGAGAAAAGCTATATTGAACAGACAAAAAAAGATAGTACTCACAATTATGAAAATAATATTTCATCCATAAAATTTTCAACTACTAAAAAATATATATCAATTAGAAAAGGACTAGAAATAAATAATTTGAGTAGAGTGTGAAGATAGGGAGAGCTGACGTATGTATGGGGATTTAAGAATAATATAGTTTCCAAGGGAAAACGTGTCAATGTTTAATTAAGGTGGTAGGATGAGAGATGAATTACAAGAGGAAGAGAATGAAAATAAGAACAGTTAGGAAGATATTGTAGTAATATTCCGTGAACAAGGTAATGATAGTCTGACTTGTTCCAGTGAATAAATTTAAGTGGGGAATTATTAGAAGTTGCAATCAAAAGATAAAGAACTTTACTCATTTGAGTTTTGAGAATTTACATTAGGAAACTTAAGGAGAAGCACCAGCAGGAGGGTAGCTGTTGAGTTAAATTTTAATCATGTTGATTTTGCCAAATCCTCAGCATATTCATGTAACTATGTCTAGCAATAAACTATAAATATAAGGTTGAGGATTGGGAAAAAAGGTGTTCTAAATTATTACAAATTGTGGCAATAGTTAAAAACTGTGGACAGGGCCAGCCCCGTGGCTGAGTGGTTATGTTTGTGCACTCCGCTGTGGTGGCCCAGGGTTTCACCGGTTATGATCCTGGGCTCAGACATGGCACCAATCTTCAACCCATGTTGAGCCGGTGTCTCACATGCCACAACTAGAAGGACCTGCAACTAAGATATACAACTATGCACGGGGTTTTGGGGGAGATAAAGCAGAAAAAAACCCCAGAAGCTCGGCAACAGTTGTTAGCTCAGGTGCCAATCTTTAAAAGAAAAGAAAGAAAAACAAATGCTTACAATAAAAAAAAAACTGGACAAAATGAGGTTAATCAAGAGATAAAATATAATATCATTATAGAGAAGAGAAAAAAACCATTCCTTCTGGAATACCTATATTTAAATATTGGGCACAGGAAGATCAGTCAAGAAGGAAAAGGAAGATTGTTTTGAAGACAACAGAAAAAACTACATTTCAGTGCTAGAGAAACAAGAAAAATAATTTCAGATAGGAATGTTTAGTCATCTCTATAAAATATACAATGCATTTTTTAAAAATCTGACTTAAGAGAAGCTGTTTAGATCAAAAAGTCATGGTGAGACCAAACCAATGATATACACCCATTTTTCCCTGTTCTCACCTGCTAATCGCATTTATAAATCCAGAAAATGGTGTGAGGAACAACAAAAGGAAAACTATAAGTTGTTAAGGAGAAGTCAGACGTTGTAGATCCGAAGACTGGAGGAATAGCACACCTTGCATCTCCTCATCCAACAGAAAGCGGCCACCCAAACCCAGTGTTTCCCAACTTCTGTCCTAACAAGAGAAGGCAGCCTAAGTAGGTTTATTCTTCCCCTGAATTGAAATGGAAGTCCCTCTAGCAATATTGCATGAGCCCAACACCACAGGCAACGTGGAATTGGAAGCTCCACCAAAAATAAATGTGCAGGTGAAATAATACTTTTCCCTACCAAACACGAAATTTTCATGTTCTGCCAAGAGATACAAAGGTGGACAGGCAGAACAAGCAAGACAAACCTAGCTACAGCAAGTGTCACACTTCACCAATAGCCACAGCTGCCCTGAATAAAACATGTCTCATTAGGGTTATCCAGGATTCAAGGAACTGCTTGTCTCATGGATTTGCATCTTGGAGTTCATATGAGTCCTTTTTTGAAAAGATTGAGATTGAAGTAGGTTCCTTTTGAAGTCTAAATAGAAAAGCTAAAGGGTCTGTAAGTGATAATACAAAGAATGCCCTTATCTATGGGACAGGTATAGGAATTCACGGTAAACTGGAGACTTTCAAAGGAACAGGAATTCATGTTCGCCAATCAAAAGTAGGATTGTGAGATTGTGCTGTAAGTTGAGTGAAGGAATGCAATTCTTTGGTCCTTATAGTTATGGGGATTACAGGAGGAACAGCTTAGATGAGGGGAAGGAAAAAATACAAAGTAAAGCTCATTATGGAAAGCTATAGTTGTAATGGTTGAGTTATGTACATAGCGAAGGTGATGCTGGAAGGAATAGAGAAGAAATAGGATATAGCAAAGAAGGACTACAAAAATGATGAGGATAAAAGACAGAGAATGCTTGGGGTCTTGTTTCAACATCTTGGATTGAAGCGAACCACCTGATGATGTCAACTGCTTGGTCCAAAGTTCTCTAGAAAGCTGTCTACTTCATGGTGCCATCTGTTTCCTCAGGACTCTCAAGAGAGCCTCACTTTCAGGTCTCCAATTGAGGTGAACTTCTACTCAGAGTACCTTTTTTATCTTTTCACTTGAGAGACATGAATCCAGTGTTGGACCCTTGGGTTTGACAGCTGTGTTAGGTGTAAGAAGTACAATGTAAGGGTCCTTCCACCAGGATTGAAGATTCGTTTTCCACTGAGTTTTTCCCAGAGAAGTGAGGCTCTAATACTGGAGAAAAAGCAGCCTCAATCCATTCATGGTAAGAGTGCATATAATTAATCAGTCCCTTGTGATTTTAGAACATCTGAATTGGCCATATTAGAGTCTTCAAGAGCCAGGGAGACTAGGAAATGGTTGTGGGTCATGAAGTTATTATTTTTCTAGGGGCAGTTGGTATAATCAAGCAGGAGAGGACTGGAGGGCAATCAGGGCTAAGAGTTAAATAAGGGTAAAATCTTAGGTCATAGCAGATTGAATTTTTTTGGTCAGTTTAGCAAGTTTTAATCTATTAGCTCTATTACTTAAAATGACTGAGGATGATAAGGATAATATAATTTGGAGGACAAAGGGAGAATTGTTAGATTTCTTGAATGACTTTCCCAAAGAGAATTCCTCATGTGGGAAACATTTGTTTTTATAAAAGTTTAACAGCAATAATCGCAACAGCCCTCTTACAAGGGCCAGTTTTAAGGCAGTGAGAGAACATGTGTTACATTGTAAGAACATATTTATAACCATTAGATATAGTTATATCCTATAACCTATAGATACAAGGAGCTGGATAAAACCTAAATGCAAATGAAGAAGATGTCTTAAAAATCTGTATATTAGTAAAACTCCATAGGTAAGTGACACGAATCTCCAGTTGGAAATCACTGGTCTAGAGTAGTGAGTTAAATTAAAGAATTAAAATTGTGACCAAATTAACAGTTTAAAAAATGGTGGAAATTATAAGCGATAACATTACATTGTCCAACGTCAGAAACAGAAGGATTAGAACTCTGGTAAACTGAAACATATGGGCAATGAGGGCATTGTTAAAACTCTAGGTATGCTATATGTTTATAAATATTTATATTAATAACATTATAAAAATAATACTCATGAAAATTTGATCTAGGGAAAGATAAACATTTTTTTAATTTGACATTTCTTACCCAATGTATATAATATTAAATTAGTCTAATTATTTTTAGTACTCTCTTTTTACAAGGTGAAATGATGAATGCTTTGTGATTTTCCAGGGGCCCTCTGGAAAGTACTGAGGTCAGATTCATGTGTAAAAGATATCATTCAGGATTAGAATTTGGGAAGGCAAAAACATCAAAATTTGACTGGAGGTTTGAACACTCAGTGAAATAGGATCATAGGTCACTGAGAAACCATATTTGGCTACCTATTTAATTAGAGTGACAATAAAAATTTTAAAAGTAAATATATGAGGTAACCTGATTATTAAAAAAAAAAAAACCTTCACATTTGTTTAAATGAGAAGACTTGCTTTTCTTAAAAAATTAAAGACAAGATAAAGTCAACCTAAAACATTGAAAATTATTCTGATCAGATACAATCTTTGCCTTCTAGGCAGATTACCCAGAAGGTAAATAAAATCTACAACCTCTTCTTAAGAACAGACCAAGAACCCAAGAAAATTTTGTCATATTATCAAAGGGAAAACCAAATTCTAGTTCTGTATCAATATATTATTTAATAGTATAACTACTTTTTTGAAGCTTATAAATAAACTCATTACCTTTTTTTAACCATGGCAAATACAATTCCTTTTCTATGAAACTTTTATAACATTTTATATCCATTCATGTTTTGTTGTATAACTTCCTTTTTTTCCCCTAGAACAACCAATCATTTGCTTTAGGATGAAATTCATCTTTTTTCCTTAAACACATACACACATATATCTTGCATACCTGGCATACTTAATTTAACCTAAGTCTAAGATTTTAAGTAACCAAAAATATCTTGGAAATTGCCATAAGCTGATATGTTATAAGATATAATTGTGTTTAAAGTTTGTCAGAATAATGACTCAATATAATTAAATGCACATTTACATTTTCATAATCCTATACAGCATAATGCTAGCTTATTTGACTAGTACCTGTATAAATATAGGAAGCATAAAAATATATATATTTGTTTTATCTTAACATTGATAACTCACAACACATAACTCTTTTCATTAAATCAACAATATTAAATGACGTTTATCAAAGGTTACATGAAAACAAACTTGAATTTTAAAAAGATATTGATTAGTTTTTATAAATGTTTTTTCCCGTTGGAAATATAAGAAGTTCATTATTTTTAAAAAACATTTCTGAGAGTTTTAGGTCTATTTAATTTATTTAAGCATTTATTTAATTCTAGTCAATTAAAATAGAGCTACTTTAAGGGATTTTATAAGTTATTTTGGTAATACTACCTGCAAGGAAGAATATATCACAGATACATAAATACACACATACATACATACCTAAGCATACAGACACAAATAAAGAGCTTATAGCTTTCACTCTAAAATTTTAGCCATACCTCAGGCATAACCACAGAAATGTAAGTGTCATTTGTTTATAACAAAGAGTTGACTCTTGTCTTGGTCCCACTTTTGTATTTTTATCATGATTGTCTTTTTGGCAGATGGAACAAGTTGAAGTTACTTGCTCAACATGAGGGCTGAAGAGTGCCCACCAATATTGAAGGAGACTTTTAAGATTTTCTTTGCCCTGATGTGTGATCTTATGGAGGGTTTGAACTAAATTTTGGATGAGGAATGGAGGAGACACCATGTGGCCATCTGGGTGTCTCCAAAGTCATCTCTGTGGATAAAATATGTAGTCCACTTCCAATTAGCTTTTTCAACCTCAAGTGGTTACTTTTGGGGCCCCTGAGCCCCTCAAAAGTCACCAATGGGGACAAGACACCTCAAATTCTAGTGATTGTAGGGAGTTGAAGAGCTTGAGTGGGAATAGAAAGGTCTGGCAGGAGTAGAAAAGCAGTTGGGGAAGCTAGGGTTACTGAAGGGGGACATATCAAAGGATTCCAGGAAGCTGAAGGGAAAGTCAAAGACAATAAAAAGTAGGAAGGCGGAGCAGGGGTGATGGAAGAGAGGTCTTACATGAGACAGTTTGGGAAAATCTCAAATTTCCCAAAGAAATAATTAAAGTTCCAAATTATCCTTTGTGAAATTTTGCCATTTTAAGAGACATTTGACAAAATTAGTGCCATAAGGGCAGAGCATATAGTCAGTAAGGGAGGTGGAGGGTAGACTCCAAGTAGATTGAGAGTTACCCCTGAGAGGAGGAGGATTAAGTAGAAAAAGGAGCAAGGGAGAAAAAAGTTTTGCTAGAAAATCTCATTCAGAATCCTTGTCTGGGAGCCAAAGGGATTTCTCACACAGTCCTTGTTGAAGAGCTGAAAGACCCAATCCATAGATAAGAAGTCAGGAAACAAAAAGACCTAATAAAAGAGCCAGGGATTTCATGCTCCAGGGTCAGCTGTAAATCCTCATTTGGAAAGATACAAGAACACACCCATCTAGGAAGATTTTTGTTCAAATATAAAAGAACCAGGAAGAACCTATTATTACCAGGTGTTATGGACAGAGGTGGGATACAGAAGGGAAGTACTTATGGTTATTAAAGGAAGGATGTTTGCAGTGCTGGAAATATTCAGTATTTTGTTTATGGTGGCAAATACAGAACCTACACAGGTGATAAAACTGTATAAAACCCAACACACACAAATGAATACAAATAAAAGCAGGGAAATGTGAAAAAGTCATGTGGATTGTATTGATGTCAATATTCCGATTGTGATATTACACTACTAATTTCAAAATGTTACCATTGTAAGAAAATGGACACAGAGATATCCCTGTATTATTTCTTATAGTTTCATGTGAATCTACTATTATCTCAATAAGAATTTCAATTCATAAAAAAGGAAAAACATTAGTGAGTTCTGAGGAACCAGTATTATAAGAATGATGCCTACAGAGTCCAGGGTGCCAAGAGTTTAAGATTACAAAAAGAGGTAGAAGAGTTACATTTTAGAGGTTGCTAATTATTATGGTCGATAAATCACTGGTCATTTGAAGGGAAAACTCAGCTGAGCATTTTTTAAGAGGAAATTTGAATGTGTTAATAGACCACATAGTGGAAGACAATGAAGAAAGAGAAAGCAAGCACAGATGAACTATATGGCTCAAAATGGAAACTTTAGTTTTGAAAGACAATAGAACCAAAATTTTTATAAGAAGCAGGAATGTAATTTAAGAAGGATGCTTAAAACTGCTTTTGAATAGTATTTTATGAAAGACTGAAGGAACACCAGTTAATTGTTTAAAGTCTACAACTACTTCATACATCCATCCCTCAATGTTGGCACGTTACCACACATAAGTGAATGGATTTTTTTCTCTTAAGGCAGAGACAAGAAGAAAATTAGGAGTGAAGAGGAAATTCTCTTAAGTGAATTCACCATTTAGGTGAGTGAAATAATATTCGAGAACGTCACATTTCATTGCCAGTTTTAATCCATAGTGGAAGCTAAAGTCGATACCAACTCAACACAAGGTTGACATAAGGGAAGCCTTATCATAATTTTGACCTCTGATTAACTAACTCATCTGGATATGCACCCTCCAGGAGATATACATACTCTGTAGATTTTATGGCCTCTGCTTGTGTATGTGTCTCCCAGCTGCGACAAGATGATAACTTTGTTCTTTTGCATTCCTTAGGAACATAATGACCCTCAGACAGATTCTATACTGATGACAGCTGAAAGGTCTGGTGTGACGACTCCTAGTCTGCAACGCCAGGGGGTCAACATTCCTGATGCCCTCCTTTATAGCTGACTAGCCCTATGTTACTGCTTCAAGTTTCTGCATCCGTTTAAGACGGTTCTTTAGGACACTAGTCCACTGTCTTCCAATCAGCTAGCTCATTGCTTAGTAAAATGCCTTTTCTCTGCCATCATCTTGCTTCTTGATGGATTGACTTTTGTCTTGTCAGAAGCAGATCGTGCCCCTTGTGCAATAACAAAGTCGTTTTTTAAGAAATTGGTACTTCTGTTCAGCAGTTCAACAGTATGCTTGGTTGCTTATATTATTTGGTCTTTATAGAGAGGATATAATTACGGGGAGAAAAATCAAAGATTGAAAGGAAGACATAGGGGAAAGTGAACACATTTGGCATAAAAAGGCAAGAAAGATAGGAATATTGGAATCGACTAATTCAAGAGTTTAAGATATCAAGTATAACATAATTCTGGGTGATAGTAGTGCCTATAGGGTATGTATTTTGATGCATGACTGAAATGAAAAAAGAAAGAAAATACACCGATTTAAAGCCATTAATTGAACAGGTCAAAGAAATATGAATTTCCAATGTTAAGGAATCATCAAATCTGATGTTTCATTTCCAAAATATCATGTCAGATAACTTCATGAAATATCCTTCATACATCTTTCACGATGCATAAGTTTAACACTTACGCAGTACAAAAAAGTGAACAAAGGAAAAAAAGAGTGTCTCAATTTTAGTGTGGAAGGGGGAAAAAGTGAAACTGGTTAATTCATTTCTGGTAGTATAGGCACAGCCTCACTCTGAAAGAATTGGATAACTTACTCAGGTTCTGGCTGACTGCCCCTAGCTCTTGATTGCCTTGCTCTCAGGCACTTGATAGCAAGATCTTTTCTTTGCAGATTCAGCCATGACCATTATCTCCTTTTAGGAGATTCTCTCGAAAGACATGACCATAATGTTTTCAAACTCTCCAGGGTCATTACCACACTATCTCTCTTTCACCTCTCTCTTATCATTTCCCAGGCTTCAGAAATTCAATTCACTTTTCTGTAAGTTGTTAAAACTCTGAGGATGCAGTTCTCAGTACCTACCACACTAGGAATATTTATACAGCATGACAGAATCTATCCATTACTTTCTAAATTACCTCACACAATGAAGGCATTCAACAGAATATTCATGACTCAAACATGAGGAATAAAAGACTTATTATGTAACCCTTCTGAGGAGGCAGTTAGCCTATGACTAATCACAGCTGCATAGTTGTTTTACCTATTAAGATACATCATTCTAAGAATTGCACCTTTTTCTTTCAAATAAGGTCAAAACTGAAAATTTAGATAGCCTTACTTTTCATACAGGAATTTTAGTTATACAATGAATGACATAATCATGATGACTTGATTGTGGTTGATTTTTTTTAAAAAAATCTTAACAATTTAAGAGATTAGTTTAGCATGAATAGAAAATGAATCAAAAATAACAAATATTGTTCCTCCTCCTATCTTCATGAATGCCTACTCTTTTTCCAAATATAATTTTCATGAGACACATTTCAAAGTAGAGAAATTTGCATGATAATCTTTAGTAGTTTCCTCTTTCCTTTCATAGAAGTAGTGTTACCTTTGTGTAAAATTCATTCTAATGGAAAGAGAAACTAATCTATCAAAATATTGTCACTTCTCAATGATCAATATCAGACTTTAATGTTATATTATCTATGTAAAATATGCTCATTGCTGTAAATATTTTAAAAAATGTTGAAGAGTAAAATTTTGTGAGGTAAAATGTCTACATAGTGCTTCTGATCAATAATTATTTAGAGTATTGTATTATCCATTTAAAACATTAGAAACAAACCAACTAAAAAGTGAGTTAAATCTAGCTACAATTATTTTTCAGTTATATTTGTATATCATTCCCACCTGGAATCTTCAACTATATCAGTTATATTCCTATTAACAAACAAATGGCCTTCCCAAACTGTGTAATTTGTGGAGTTTTTACAAATTGACTATTGACCACATAAATGTGGTCAAGTTTAAGGAGACCAACAAGGAATGTGAATTAGCCTGAAGCTAGCAATATGAGGAGAGCCATTTCCACCCAAAGGCCTGGAGAAACAAGATCAGATTCCAGAATGTGAAGAGGTTATAGATAGTGTAAGGGCCGTGTGAATGGAACTATGGCTTTTGTAGAGAAAGAGAGCCAACCATTGCAAATCAGCAAGCACAGAGCTGAGAAAATAAGTATCCTGACCTCACTCATGTCCCCACTTTGATTACGTACTGGAAAAGCTACTGGATATTTTACTGGATATTTTGAATTGCATTTACATATTTCAAAATCACTGATATTATGGTGGTTTTATGAAATGGAGTAAGTTAATAAACAAGAACATATATTTTTCTGGTCTGATTTTTAATATGTTGTTGCAATTTGTTTTGGTTTCTTCACTTTGTTGAAATAGGTGGGGTTTTTTACCCAATGTTAATATGTCATATATTAAAGACTATAATACAGTGCTGTTAACTCTAATACCAATTGTTAATTATACTCTATTAATATTCTGTTAGGAATGTTTATATGTTTTAAAGATATACAAATAGGTAATCAGGAAAAAGAAAAGCTGGAAGACTGTCAGGCTTACTTCCCTTTTTGCGAAGAAATTGTTTTTCTCTTTTTCATTTGAAAAACTTTCCAAAGAATTTTTGTTTTCCTCTAGTTTTTATTTTCAATAGGAACATCATTTTAGAATCTAGGGTAAATACCTGTTACTGAATTTAAAGAGTAAATCACCTGGTGGGACTTCAACATAGCACAAGAATGCTAGATAAGAAAAAGACAAGTTTGTAGAATTTCATCTGTTTCTTTCTCTCAATAATTGTGTTGTAAAGGCAATAAATCCTCAGACTCTGCACCTTGCCTTAAATTTGCTGTAACTTCTTAAAGAATATCATATAAAGGCATACACTTGAGTGAAGTACATCCTGTGTAATTTCAATAAATATTTGATAACAGTGTTGATTGTGATGATAGGGGATAGAGTAAAATGCTTCCTATGATGTTCAGATGACTGCTGACTAAGAGCATTAAACACAACAGAATATTTTGAGTGTTACTATATAAGCAGTTTCTAAGAGAAAGAAATTAAATAATGTATGATAAATTATTAACTCAAATATTTTCAGCCCTTTACTCTCCTTGTATGCATTTTATTTTAAGAAGAATGATTTTTGACAAATAGTAAAACCTTTTATGATGCTTATTTTGGAGACTGGCTATATCCCCACTTTAAATGCTACTTGTAGTGGACATTATTGGTGCCTCACTCAGAGCCCCATTACTAGGGACTTTTTTTCTTAAATTATTTTATTGAGGTCATGTTGGCTTATAACATTGTATAAATTTGAGGTGTATATTATTATATTTGTTTTTGTATAGACTGCATTGTGTTCACTGCCAATATTCTGGTTTTTATCTGTTACTGTATAAATGTACCCCTTTACCCCTTTCACCCTCCCCCCACCCTCTCCCCTTCTGGTAACCCTCAATCTGTTCTCCTTACCTATTTGTTTATCTTCCACATATGAGTGAAATAATATGATATTTGTCTTTCTCTGTCTAATTTATTTCTTTTAGCATAATACTTTCAAGGTCCGTCTATGGGGTCACAAATGGCACAATTTTATCTTCTTTATGGCTGAATAGCATTTTGTTGTGTGTGTATATATATATATATATCTTTATTCATTCATACATTGATAGACACATGGGTTGCTTCCATGTCTTGGCTGTTGTGAATAATGCTGCAATGAACATAAGGGTGCATATATCTTTTTGAGTTACTGATTTCATGTTCTTTGGATAAATATCCAGTAGTGAGATAGCTGGATCACATGATATTTCTATCTTTAATTTTTTAAGAAATCTCTATACTGTTTTCCATTGTGGCTCCACCAGTTTGCATTCCCACCAGCAATGTATGAGGATTCTCTTCTCTCCACATCCTCTCCAACACTTTTTTTTTAAGGCATGGTAAATATGAGGCTCCTCAGTGAAGGCCAGCAGAAGTGGAGTAGGATACTTACTTTAACTTTTAAAGATATAGTTCTTAACAGTTATCAAGCTAATTGAGGATATGAGTATGCCAAAAATACTTTCCATTTGCTACACATTTCTTTATGAATACACATTTATTTAATACATAAAAGTACATTTGAATTCTTATCTCTTGCCCCTCATTCTATTAACTGTTTTTGCCCAAAAGAAGTGCTACCTATCAGACAACTTTTTTCAATAAATTATTTTGGTAATGACCACAAATTCTCAGGAAAAAAAAGATTATATCTTGATATTGAGCTTACCAGACTTCTTAAACTCTTCCTACTTTATCTAATCATATAAAGTTGTCTGTGTATTATTCTTCTTTAGTAGATTATCCTACATACAGAGTAGAATTATTAAAATACATGTCTGTGTATCAATGTCCAAGCCTGTGTGCAAGGGTGAGGATAATTATACTGAGTAGAAATTATTTTATAAAATATTAGAGGGAAATTTCTCAGTCAAGGTTTATACTCTGCAATTCTGTTCCAACAAGTTTGCCATCCATTCAGTCCTACAAACTATATGAGACCATGCATTTCCCCACACAACATGAGGGCACTAAATATTATCAATCTTTTAAAACTAAATATTTATCAATCAGACATATGAAAGTAGGCTTCACATTATTATTTTAAATAGCATTTTTCTGTAGGTCAATATGGTTTGGCATATTATATGTTCTACAAATTTGGTCATAACATATTTTTCCCCATTAATCTGTTAAATGCTTTTAATATTAAATGTCACATTGTCTGTTGTGAGCATGGAAATAATACTTCACTTTTCTTATTGTTGTCAATATTTGGTAGTATCTTTCTGCCTATCTCTTCATTTTTAACTTCTCTTCGATACTTTTTATAACATTTCTTTTTATTTCATATTTTTAGTTATTTCATTAAGGTGATATTGGTTTATACCACTGTGTAAATTTCAGGGGCATGTTATTATATTTCAGCTTCTGCATATACTGCATCATCTTTACCAATATTCTAGTTTTTATCTGCCACCATACATATATGACTCTTTATCCCTTTCGCCCCCCCTTCCTCTTCAGCTCTGGTAAACACCAATCTCTTATCCTTATCTATGTGTTTGTTTTTTTATCTTCCACATATGAGTGAAACCATAGGGTGTCTTTCTCTATCTGACTTATTTATCTTAGCATAATACCCTCACATTCCCTCCATGTTGTTGAAAATGACATGATTTTGTCTTTTTTATGGCTGAGTAGCATTCCATTGTGTGTGTGTGTATATATATGTGCCACATCTTCTTTGTCCATTCATTCATTGATGGGCACTTGGATTACTCTCAAGTCTTGGCTGTTGTGAATAATACTGCATTGAATATAGGGTTGCATATATCTTTGGTGAATTAGTATTTTCGTGTTCTTTGGGTAAACGCCTGGAAGTGGAATAGCTGGATCATATGGTATTGGACAGCCACATGCAAAAGAATGAAATTAGAGCATTATCTTACACCATACACAAAAATTAACTCAAAATGGATTAAAGAGTTGAATGTAATACCTGAGACCATAAAACTCTTGGAAGAAAACATAGGCAGCACATTCTTTCACACCAGTGTTAGCAGCATCTTTTTTTTAATATGATTTCTCCTCAAGCAAGACAAACAAAAGAAAAAGTAAACAAATGGGACTACATCAAGCTCAAAAGATTCTGCACAGCAAAGGAAACAACCTACAAAACAAAAAGACAATCCACCAACTGGGAGAAAAACTTTGCAATTCATATATCCAACAAGAGGTTAAGTTCCAAAATATTTAAAGAACCTACACAGCTCAAAAATAGAAAAATAAAAAGTCCAATCAAAAAATAGGCAGAGTATATGCACAGATATTTTTCCGAAGAAGATATATAGATGGCCAACAGGCACATGAAAAGGTGTTCAATGTCACTAGTTATTAGGGAAATGCAAATCAAAATCATGAGATAACACCTCACACCCCTCAGAATGGCTATTAAAAGGACAAGACATAAGTGTTAGAGAAGATGTTGAGAAAAGAGAACCCTTAGACACTGCTGGTGGGAAGGAAAACTGGTGCAGCCACTGTGGAAAACAGGATGGAGATTTCTCAAAAAATTAAAAACGGAACTACCGTATCATCCAGAATATTTCTTTAAAAAAATGAGTGGTCTGGTCCTGTTTGTGAAATCTATCTATCTTTGGTAATAAATGAACTGAGTCCTTTAACATTCAGATGTACTTTATTAGCTTTCAATACATTTACTTTATGTTTCCTATTTTTTACTTTTCTTTTTATTAAGATTATGATAGATTACAACCTTGTGAGATTTCAGTTGTACATTATTGTTAGTAATGTTGTGGGTACACTACTTCACCCTTTGTGCTCTCCCCCCACCCCCCCTTTCCCTGGTAACCACCAATCGGTTCTCAATGTCTATATGTTAACTTCCACCTATAAGTGGGGTCATATAGAGTTTGTCTTTCTCTGTCTGGCTTATTTTGCTTAACATAATACCCTCGAGGTACATCCACGTTGCTGTGACTCAGC